>NC_028354.1:787222-801212 GCF_000741045.1 Vigna radiata var. radiata
GTCGCACGTGTGCTTAAACCTTTTCAAAATATTTTTATTTGATTTTTGTAAAAGAGAAGGAAAAGATTTTCAGCACAAGGCCTACGCGAGCGGTCGCATGTATGCTTAAACCTTTTCAAAATATTTTTCTTTGATTTTTGTAAAAGAGCAGGAAAATGTTTTCAGCACAAGGCCTACGCGAGTGGTCGCACGTGTGCTTAAACCTTTTCAAAATATTTTACTTGATTTTTTGTGAAAGAGAAGGAAAAGGTTTTCAGCACAAGGCCTACACGAGCGGTCGCACGTGTGCTTAAACCTTTTCAAAATATTTTTATTTGATTTTTGTAAAAGAGAAGGAAAAGGTTTTCAGCACAAGGCACACTCGAGCGGTCGCACGTGTGCTTAAACCTTTTCAAAATATTTTTATTTGATTTTTGTAAAAGAGAAGGAAAAGGTTTTCAGCACAAGGCCTACGCGAGCAGTCGCACGTGTGCTTAAACCTTTTCAAAATATTTTACTTGATTTTTTGTAAAAGAGAAGGAAAAGGTTTTCAGCACAAGGCCTACGCGAGCAGTCGCACGTGTGCTTAAACCTTTTCAAATTATTTTTATTTTTTTAAAAGAAAAAAAATACATATTTTATTATAGTATATAAATAAATAAATCTATTAAATAATAAAAGATGTCCAAACCAGCTTTGCTTCTAATAATAAATCGGGCTTAAGCCCAAATGGAAAGGAAGTGATAAAAGTGAAAACAGAGGCTGCACATTGGAAATCAAAAACTTAAAACTGGACCAGACCTAAGCCCAAAGGAAACGGGGTTATGGAAAGTAAAACAGGTTTGCAAAGTAGAAACCTTTTGTCTGGCCTAATATGGGCCCAAATGAATAATGGTAGGATGTCAAATGGCAAAAACCGGGGGTGCAGAAGGAATAAATAAAAAAACTAAAAGAAACATAAAATAAAATAAAAATAAAAATAAAAATAAAATAAAATAAAATAAAACATAATAGACCCAGGCCCAATCCCCCATTTCAGAATTTCCCTAGGGTTTCCTCACCCCCAAACCCTCTAGGAGGTTCTCATTCGAACCACACCTAAGGAATTCTTCTTCAGCATGAACGAACCACCTCCTTCATCCTTTGCAGCGATTCCGACCACCAACTTCAGCCGCCGTAAATGGCGGCCAGAGGTAACACCGGCGGTGCATCTCCTTCCTCGCCCCGAGGATTGCCTCAACCACTGTGACTCCTTCTCTCACGTCATCGATGACGGTGACGCCGTCGCCTCCACGCCGTTGCACTGTATTTTGATTTTGATGCACCACCGATAACTACCTCAGCGATAAGAAGCGCCACCAGAAACATAGTCGGCCACGACGTCGGGTTCAAACCCCAAAATCGTATGCGAGAGAGAGACACTTTCCATCTACAACTCGCTGTTGCCATTGCCGTCAATGGAATCGGTCGTCGTTGATCACCAAAGCTGCAGCAAGTGGAAATGCAAGATCCCATTGCTTCCCCACTGGTCACACTTGACTTGGAGGTACCATTACCTCCCAGTTCAATGTCATCACCACTAATCATTCTCATAATCATCATTAACCGGAAAACAGAAACCTGATGGGGATCTCAAATCTAATCTTATTTGTAAGTGTTTTGGGAAGAGGAAACCGTGACCGGTGAGTTCCTATTTACTGTCTTAATCCTACTGGTACTGATGATTTGATTTGAGCAAGACGGTTTGATAGAGAACGTGGTACAGGATTATAGTGGGAGAATGGTTGTTGGTGGGTTTGGGTTCATTTGAGAAAGAGGGTTTAGTGCTATTGAGAAAAGAAAATCGAGATAATGAAGATGTTTGGGTTATTGCTTGGTGGCGTTTAGCACTGAGGTTTCGAGTGGAGAAAGTGCAATAGAATCTGGGCAAACTAGCTAAAGCCAACTGTGACGGTGGGAACAACGGTGATGAAGTTTAAAAGAAAACATAGTGACCGGTGATGATGATGTGATACTCTCCGATGACACCATGGCAAGCAGAGAAATAATATCCAATATACAACACTACACACAAGACCATTAACGCGAAGAAGTGTTTACCTGATGATGTGCAGAGTTGCTCTTGAGGAAGCAAGTTTCTTCGAGATGTGATTGAAGATTGGAGAGCTGAAGACCAAAATCCACTGCCCTTAGGGATGAATGGTTGAAGATGATCCTGCTATCTCCCTCCTCTCCCTTGTGCTGAAACTGTTAATCTTTTTCACAACCTCTGCTCGCTCTCCTTTTCGTCCCCCCCCAAATCTCCTCCGTAACCGTTTTTCAATACCCCCCACAAAATTCTGTTTTTGTCTCCCCTATCAGCACATGCGCCTGTTCCCCCCACTCCCAGCACCCTCTCCTCATCAAACACGTTTTTCTTCTCTCTTTTTTTCTTTTTTTTTTCTTTTTAATTTTCCTAATTAATTTTATATTTTAATTAATTATACTAGTTATATTAACATAAAAACAGAAAGTAAAACCAAGGTTAACAACGAAAAGAAGAAAAACTAAATAATAAAAAAAATAAATAAGTCAATAAAACCAAAGAATCAAATATAGAGGAAAATAATTATTACAAACACCCGGACGAAATTGAGTGTTAACAAGTTGCTTGGTGAGAATTGATGAATCTCATGTTTACATCTATGCTTAGTGGATTCATCATTCATGAATAAAACATCTGTTGGAAAATATGTGATTATGTGAACTGAATTGGATTGAAAGCATGCATGCATCTTGATAGGATTCCACTGAAAATTTGAATTGAGTAGTTCTTATCATGAGAAAAATGGATTTTGAAAATGTTGAACTATTTGATGAAAAAGTGGAAAGCCAAGTTTTGTCTTGTTTGCTTGAGGACAAGCAAAGTTCTAAGTTTGGGGTTGTGATAACGGTCTAAAAACCATTACTTTAATACATAAATTTGATATCAAAGCACACCCTTTGTGGCTTAGAATGAGCTTAGAATCATGTAAAACACTTAAGTTGAGTCACATGAGAGTCAAAAGTTGTTTTTAGAGATATTATGCTTGTTTTGCTTTGTTTTGCAGGGTTTTGATGGGAATTAAGGATGGAATTGAAGTAGGAAGGTCTTAGACTCAAGGAAGAAGAAGAAAAAGGAAGAAAAGAAGAGTTTATACACCGCTCAGCGTCAAAAGCTAACGCTGAGCGCCACGATTCGAGGGAGAGCCATTATCTGGCGCTCAGGAGGTGAAGCTGAGCGTCCAGAGCGATTAGAGGAAAACCGCTCAGCGGTGAAACTGAGCGCTGAGCGGTGGCACGGCTAGAGGGAAACCGCTCAACAGTTAAATTGGACGTTGAGCGATTGTCTGCTGGGCTTGGGCTTAAATTTTGTTACTTTTATGCTCTATAAATAGCCCCGGTGCGATTCAAATTGTATTCTTTTGGTAGAAGAAGACGTTCAGAGTTGTTCTACACACCTTGGAGGAGGTTCCTTGGATGCTTAGGCTCCAATCTACCAAATTTAGGGTTTATTCTTCCATTCTTTCATTGTATTTCATCTAGTTTCACCATGTCTATGGTCAACTAAACCCTTTGTTGTTGGGGAACAATGTAATCTTTTGAAACTCTCTTTTATTGAAATTCTTATTTATTTATATGCTTGCATATGCTTTGATTATCAATTGTTGGGTTTCTTATCTATGCTCAAAGGTTTTATAGTTTAACTCATTCGATATAAAGATGTTTGCCTTTGTCGATACGAGGACGTACGGGGAAGTCATGAACTGATAGGGAATTGCTTGATTAAGCAATACCACCTAGGGATAGGGGTAGGATGATCAATTGTATTTTGCTTCCGTGATACTTGCATTGATAGTTACTAGGGGAGACTAGGGATAGTAAGCCAGTAACTAGGAGTAGGCTTTTTTCACCGAGGGATCGGGTTTAGGGTAGACTAAGAAAGTTTGCATGACAATTAGATAATAAAGAAAATTAAATAAGAAGAGTAGATAAAAGAGAGTGGATAAGATGAAATATTAAACCCCAACAACTTCATTCATCCATATCTTTTTCTTGCCAATTGAATCACCTGCATGTGCATGTTTATTTTCATTCTTGCATTCCACCACAAGATTTATTTCTCTACAAGTCTTACAAAATCAATCTACATGAAAGTTAAGGCCTGAGAGTCCTTTGGAAAAAACGATACTCGGAACTTACCTGTGACACCCTTGCACTGACGAGGGCGGGGAGTGATTGTCGGTGCAAGAGGCACGAACAAGGAGCGGCTCCTGGCAGGCTTCCAGTGGAAGGGGCACATGGACGAATTGAACATACACCGGAATGAGAGGGAACTAGAGACTGTATAGGTATGGGACTATACGGTTGAAGGATAACTTAAAGGAATTAATTTGGCTACTCATATCAACAAATGCATTTGCTTTTCGGTAGCCTAACCCATAAGAACTCCATGGTTAAGCGTGCTTATCCTGGAGTAATTTAGAGATGAGTGACCTTCTGGGAAGTTTTCCCGGAAAATGTGCGAGTAAGGACAAAGCACATTGGAAAGCCTCGTGTTCGAGGCGTTTTATATTACTTGATAACAATCTGGTACACTTGTCAGGGCCTTAACAAATATGCATATCACAGATATAAACTCATGTATAACCACAATAAGTATGCAAAACAAATAGTTCAAGCACAAACAAACATATAAACACAACACAATTTTACATAATGTGTGAAAGAAACTATTAAAACATTTATGTTGTTGTCATCATCAAAAACACACAAGGATTTGGGTTTAGCTTTCACATATCTCCCCCTATCAACAATTAGTTATAGCTTTTAGCTTATGGCAAGCATTTAATTCAATAGTTCAACAATCGGTATCAAAATCATGGTCATAAGTTTGATTTCCAAGAAGATAATTGTTGAGAGAAAAATTGTTGCAAGTGAAATCAATTGTCTAAAGAACAACTTGTTACTTCCTTAGTCCAAACTATTCTATGCTTATTATAGATCTTGAACTATATGAGCTTTCCAATGTCATTTCCTATTTTAATATTTTTTGCCATTCAGTCTAAGGTGCATTACTTGTAACAAGAATCATTGTTTATGGTGCATGGATAATGAACATGGCTTGTAAAACAACTTTGTATTATAAATAGATAAAAAAAAATATCTTCCTTTAATCTAAGAATTCATCTCTAAAAAATTATCTGCATTTTCTCTACAATTCATGATTTATCATAATCTTCTTTAATGATTGAGCCTCACCTCTTTGTAGTTAGTGTAGAATAGACCAAGCTAAGTAAATCATAATCTTTAATGATATTATGACTTTCACTTTTTTTTTCTTTTATAATTTGTTGGAGTTTTATCCTACATCTACCTGAATTAATTAAGTATATAGGAAAGTTATATAAATATGAAATAATGGAGGTTTTGGTTGCATATGTCCTACATTTTATTTGCTTTATGTTTTTGGGCACCAAAATTGTGTTTCTTGCAATATAAGATGTCTCCATATAAGAAGTTATCATCTTTCATTTTTTCAATTAAGTTCAGTTGATATATGTTAAAATGTGAATTTTTTGTTAGAGATATGTTTCATTTAAATTAGAAATACATGAAACTTAAGGTTTATTTGTTATATACATATTTTAACTTGAATTAGAAACACTTTCATGATTTACTTTATTTAATCACTCTATAATAAATATTCTAGGTATACAAGGTACATCTTACATATTTCACACATTACAAAATCTACAAAAATTGTCCATAATAAAGTAGTAACCATTTAAAGTGACCAATTCCATGTAGTAAAACCATGCTTGCCGCCAGTAAGGATTGATGAATAGAGCTCCAGTGGTTGCTAACAATGCTAATGTGTATGATACAACAAAACTCACAAAAAAGACATACATGTCCATAAAACTACCATTATCTTTGTCAGTATTTGAGTCATTTGAGATATTTGTAGAAGATGGATTACAGCTCTTTAGTAGTGGAGGTCCACAAAGGAATGGGTTACCTTCGTAGCTACTTTCATCAAATGTGGCAAATTGGTTTGTCCATTCAGGTATTGGGCCCGATAAATTGTTGTGTGCCACACTTAATACTTCAAGTGAGGTTAAGATATTGAGCTTAGGAGGAATTTGACCATTCAACTTGTTAAAAGAAATATCTAAACTCTCCATTTGCACCAAACTTGAGAAAGAATCCGGAATTTGTCCAATCAAATCATTATGAGACAAATTCAATGCTCGGATTCTTGTTAAGTTTCCAAGCTCATTTGGAATATTTCCTTTTAGTTTATTTAGGGATAAATCAATTCCAGACATGTAACCAAGGATGCTTCCGATGTACATATAGGTATTTCTCTTTGAAGTGAAACTTGCTTTCTCTTTCTTAGGCTCTAATGATGATAATGGTGCTTCACTATATTCTTCAACAAAGAAGCTTCCCTTTGATGCTTTTAATAATGGATCAAGGTTCTTACTATCAAAAGGCATTGTCCCCAAGCAATGAGGAATTTCTCCAAAAAATTCATTGTCTGAAAGATCCAATATGGTTAAATTTATCAACTGACATAATTGCTTAGGTATATCCCCATTAATATGATTACCTTTTAAAAGGAGAAAATTCAACTTTGTATAACTAAGGTCTTGCATCATATCTTGAATGTTGCCAGATATTTCATTATAGTTAAGGTCTAACATCACTAAAGGGGAGTTTCCATTGAACATCCTTTTGGACAATCCTGTTAAATGATTATTGCTCAAATGGATAAATTTCACAGAAGAATTTAGGAATGATGGTACAAGACCAGTCAAATTATTTTGGGAGAGATCCAAATATCTTAGATCTTCAAGTTGTGCCAATTTTGATGGAATGAACCCTTCAAAGTGGTTATTAGACATACGAAGTTCCGATAATCTTGAGAAATTTGTTAAAAGGCTTGGAATGTTTCCTACCAAATGATTATTGCTTACATCCAATGAAATGATGGATGTGTTAAAAATGTTGCTCGGAAGTTTACCACTAAAGTTATTATCATTCAATGACAAAAACTCCAAATTAGCAGGCATTGTAAAGATAGGCCCCTCGAACTTATTATTTGAAAGTATCAACCAATTGAGTTGTCCAGCTTCAAATATGTCACGTGATATTTCTCCAAACAATTGGTTGTTTGAAAGATCCAACTCCAACAATGACTTCAATTGGCCAAACTCACGAGCAATTGAACCTTGGATGTGGTTTCTAGACATGTTTAGGTATTCCAAATTTGGATAAATTAAACTAATATTCTTGCATGGAATTTCACCAATTATGATATTTTTGGACACATCAATTCTGTGTAACTCAGGAAGGGGACGCAATGGTAATTGCATAGTATCAGTCAAAGAACAATTTCTAAAAATAACTTCACTCATTTTTGTGTTGTTTTCCAACAACCAATGAGGAAACCTTCCTTCCAACTTCAAATTATTGAAATATAGTGTAGTTAAATCTTTTTGATAAAGAAGAAATTTGGGGAGTCGAAAAGAACTAGTTTGAATGTTCGAAGACAACCTAAGCACACTTAATTGAAATTTTGGAATCCAAGTGTGCAAATTGTATTGTGAGTCCAATATGATTTTATTGCCTTCGCCTAAGATGACTTTAAGGTTTGAATGATTGGCAAATGCAAAAAAGGAAACAGGAACTTCAAATTGGTTTTCTATAAAACCAAAATGTTCAAGTGATGTAAGTGTTGCAATGCTAGAGTCAAACCTTCCAATGAAGTTATTTTGAGAAATATCCAATATCCGAAGAGATGTCATGTTAACGAAAGAACTAGGAAGAAATCCTTCAAATCCGTTGTCTATTAGGCTTAACTCTTCTAGCTTCTTCATCTTATACCAATCTGAATGAAAATTTGAAGAAAGAAGAAAACATCATACAAAGATTATAATAAGAAAAGTATAAAGATTTCTTTGAAACGAAGAAAAAATTGTATAGAACATATATTTCATAAAGAACGTTGAATAATAATATAATTACCTGCTACGGGAAGGGTGCCATTTATATGAGAGAATGAAAGAAACAAAGCTTTTAAGGACGTCAAGTTTCCAATACATTCAAAAAATTCATTCTTCATGTTATTATTTCCATCCAATGTCAATTCTTCTAGGTTTCTTAAATCATGGAAATCTGCATAGTAGAAAATATATATGTATATAAATCTTAATGTAACAACTATTAAAATAATTTATCTTTATGAAAATCATAAATATTACTACCTTGAGATACAATTATTCCTTTCAAGTTATTGTGTGATATAGAAAGCTTTCTAATGGATGATGATAAAGCTCCTAATGATTCTCTTAGTTTGTTTCCATCTATCATATTCCCATCTAAATCAAGAAAATCCAATCTCCTGAGACTTTTTAGACCTGAAATATATGTAAATTTAATTAAAAGAAAGTAAATAAACTTTAACTAGGCTAAATTAGATAGATCATATTGACAAATATATTTTGTACAAAGTAAATATATGAACCTTGATGGAATTATGGGATTCAACAATGTATTTTTATTATGAATTTATCTAATATATCCCTTCTTTGTCCCTAAACAATAAATTAAACCATTTTTCTTTAATACCTTGATGGGCGACAAAATTGTGAATATTATTATTGCTTAGATCAAGATGCGTCAAATTGGATAAAGTCAACAATCCTGAAAAAAGAAATTAAGAATTAAAAAAAATCAACAAATATTCGTGAAGAGTTATTTTCTTTACTTTCAAATAACCAAAAGTATTCTTTTTCCAAACACTAGTGTAAGTTTAACCTCTAAAAGTTGAATGTTTTTAACGAAAGAAAGGAATGTAAATTGAACTTTTACTATTTTTACTTTCATAGAAAAAATAGGTAAAAAAGAGTTAGATGGCATGTATGGTATCACATAAAAGAGTTCCAACACTTTTACTAAGTATTTGATAAAGAAACAGAAAACTACACAAATAACCAGTGAAAAATAAGGTTATTGAGGATAACAATCATTAAAAATGCAAGAGTTTTATTTATATTGTTGATAGTTAAGAAAAAGACTTTAAACTAAACTTAGTCTTATAAAATAATATGCTCTAACATTTTTGTATAGCATGAAACTAAAAAATAGTAGTCTAATAATAGATCGAACAATTAAATCTAACAAATATCAATTTTTATTAAAATATATTTTAAATCATAATTATAATATTATGTTGAGAAATTAACCTTAAATTTAATTTAACTTTATAAAATTAATTTATAAAATGAAATTTACATTACATTATGTATTATAAATCAAATTTATTTTTAATCTATGTATTACTTTCAACATTAACACAGTTAGATGTTAGATAAACTTTTATGTGCTTGTTTAAGGAGTGTGTAATTGAGACATGATGTAAGACTTACCATCTCTCATATGTAGATAAATTAACATTGGACATATTAATCGTTAATATTGACTATGTGTAAAATTTCACATTATCTACTTCCAAAACCAATTTCGCCAGTAATTAATTAGTACGAAAACATTATTCACACAAACAATATTATTTATCTCTTTGCACTCTATAATATCTAATACAATGATATTTATTCATATATAATAATTTAGATTAAATTTAAACATAAGTCAAAATAAAAAATAATTTTTTTCAAAACATAATTCATCAAATGGAATCAAACAATTCAAAACCGAATTAAAACATTACACAAAATATTTAAATAAAATATTGAAACATAATTTTAATGAATTTTACTTTCATTCAAAATTCAAAATTTAAAAGATGAATGATCCAAATATAATAAAAATATAGTCCATATAAAGCGGAAAACACAATCCTAATATAAGCTTTTCTTATAATGAATAAATAAGTATCGATAGTTTACATAAGAGTGTAATACTTTGTTTTATGATATAAATGGTTGTGTTGTAATTTATGGACTTTTGAAATATTGATTATCTTAAAAATAAAATTAACCATGATATATCACTTGATTGGTTAAATAGATTTTCTTAAGTATAAATGTTAAACTCAACAAATAAGAGTAACTACTTTATATGTTGATTCTAAGCTTTGTTTTGATGTTTAGTAGAAATGGTTTTAAAAATTAAAAAAAAATTAAAATTCTAATTATGTTAAGTATATAAATTTCCGAATTTCACTATCTCTCCAGAATTTTGTTTTTCTTTATCTAATTTATAAACTTTTATTTCAATTTTAATCTTTCTCCAATCAAAAGTAATCTTCTAAAATATAGTAGAAAATATAATATCATTTGATCTAATCAGATTTAATTTTGTTTTAAAGTAAGTTCTGAATTTGGCTGGCCATTTAATTGTCTCATTCTCTGAAAAACAAAATATGAAAACATGTGGTTATGAGTTGACTTACTAAGGATAAAACAAAATGAAAGCATCAACTTATCTGTAATATTGTATATTTTTTTTAATGTTGTGATATAATAATGGATAAAAATACTGACCGTTTATATCTAGTGCTCCTTCAAATTGGTTTTCACTTAGATCAAGGTATTGGAGATGAGAAAGTGTCATTACAGACGAAAGAAATCTGTTGCTCAGACTATTTTCACTCAAGTCTAGATGTTGTAAATTGGTTGGCCATTTAAATGCCTCATTCTCTGATAAAAAAACAAAATTGAAAACATAAACTTATTAGTACTCACTCACTGAAAATTATATGTCCATAATATTGATTACGTGTTAATATGTGATTGGTCGTAAATTATTTCATAATAGTGTTTATAATTATTATTATTGATTATGGAGTAATTTACAACCAATCACAGATTGACACGTAATCAATATTCAAATATTATCAAAAAATATTGTCTAAATATCATTATCCTTATAAATATACTTTATAAATGCTATCAAATGTTAATCATAACATAACTAACCTTTCAAAGGCCTCAACATATAAAATATACTTTCAGACTCATTCAAGTAGTTCTCATGTAAGTAAAGGGTCTCCAAAGAACTCAATTTTGAAATATCTAAGAATTTACAGGTTGTTAGATATACTTTCTAATTAAAAAAAAAAAAACAAAATATGAAGATTTGTAACATTGAAAGTATAGAGAACATACTATAAATTGATCTCCAAGTCAATTTACTGTATCCTAAATATAAAGAGTTGAGGGATAAGAGTCCACTAAGAGCAGAGCCAATATCAGTTTGGTTGAAGTTGTTGCCGGACAAGTCAAGGAGTTCAACATTCCTCAATTTTGACCATAAACCTACAATTAAGTGATATATATATATATATATATATATATATATATATATATATATATATATATCCTCCCTAAGTTAAAACGTAAAAACAGTCAACTTTATTAATGAAATGAAAAATTTACCTTCAAAGTGAAGATCTGAGTCCAATTGATTATAACCCAAATAAAGTTCCTTTAAAGATGTTAATCCCTCAAGATATGGCAAGATGTCATTAGTCAAATAGTTCCAACTTATATCAAGGGCCTTCAAATTACTACGCAGCTTTGGCGGCAGGCTTTCAAAAACTTACATATACAAAAGTTGTGAAAGAACCCAACAAATGTGAAAACATATATATGTAGTATAAAAAATAAGAAGATTTTCATGTTAATAAAAAATCAAATTGTTGTCATTTCTTAAACTAAATAAAAAATAGCTAATCTCACCGTGGTTTAATGAAGATGTAGTCAACCTGTTAAATCCTAAATAAAGATACTTAAGAGATGGAAGGCCATCCAAACAAGATATAATACTGGCAGCCGTGTTCAGCTTGTTACCATTCATGTCAAGGAGTTCGAGATTTGGCAACTCTGGAAAGTAAGTAAAAGAAAGTTGAAATAATAAATATTCCATAAACCATAAAACAGAATAGAACTAGAATAAAGATATTTAGACAACATTTTTTTTACAATATTTGAACATTATCATACGTGTCATTGTGTGATTTATCCATGATAGTGTTATTGTGTCATTTGGACTAATCATACAACGACACGTATGATAATGTTCAAATATTGTCAAAAAATATTGTCTATGTATCATTACCAATAGAATTATAGAATTATAGGAAAGAATACCTGCATCCCCAACACAACCAACTATATTGTTATTTGACAAGTCGAGGTTCTTCAAATCTTTGAAGACAGAAAAATCCGAGTAATTTATATATTGCTCTGTTGGCTTCCGCAACCAGCCATTAAAAAGATCTAGTCGTGTTATTCTCCCTGTGGAAGAGTTACAGTCCACTCCATACCATTCACAGCAATCTGTGTCGACGTCCCATGAGAAAGAATTGTCAGAAAGGGAACGTAGACCCAAAAGTGCTTCTTTCTCTTCTTTCCTACATCCTTCAGAGCAGATTGTTTCCCATAAAAGGAAAATGAGGAAACACACTCTCACACTCTTCATGTTTCTCCAATACATTGCATCAACAACTTCCTCTCCATCTCTTAAATAGGAGGAAAGCATCACCTGCCTTATATCTTCAGTTTTTTAAATTAAAAGTGTTTTTCTTCCTCCCATCATCCTTCACACCACACGGCTTCAAATAAAAGGAAACACACTCTTCATTTTCCTCTTCATTTCATAAATAATTCGGTCATCTATAGATGTTCAAATGTATGTAATATAATAGTACTATTTAAAGAAGAAGACTTCACGTCAACCCAAAGGTCACACTCAACCCTACTAAATAAAATCCAAAATATACATCTCTCGGTACTTATAATTAAAAATAATTTTACACCGTATGAATTACTTATACATCTAAAATTAAATGTAATTTTTATTTAAATCACCATTATATAAAGAAAAAATTTCTTATACAACATTGATCTAGTGTGAACTCGTCTCCGCTCTTCTATTATCCGGCCCAACATTGATCGTAAGAGACCCAGTAAATCGGTTATTGGCCCCAATATAAGGTTATACGTCAGGTCAGATTTTGAACCTGAGTTCTTATTTAAATTTAAATTGACTTAGTACATCAAACTATATCTTACCACGTCGGTATGAAGTTATGTATAATATATTATGGTCTACCGAGGTCGGTTAGACCTGGACTACAAAAATGTTTATCGGTTGTCTATGTTAGTTGTTTACTATTAATGTTAATAGTTACTTAAACATATATATATAAAGATCAAGGAAAGACAAAAAAGTATGACTTGACTTCATCCAGAAGTCACACCCACCACCAAATTGAATCCAATATATACACGTCTCAACAATTATGTTACAATTAAAAGAAACTACATCAATATAGATTATTAAATCTAAAAGATAACATATATTTAATAATACTCATTTATCAAATTTTCATTATATACATATATATATATATATATATATATATATATGGGTTTGCTAATTTACTTAAGAGGGTTTTTCAGTTGGTACATTTTAGTAAAGTGTACCAAGTTTTAGGTTACAAAAATGTCCCTCTTTAAAAATAAAACCAACTTTAAATTCAAGGGTATTTTAATAATTTTAAAATTTAATTTAAAATAAAAAAATAAAAAGTAGTTAAGAAAAATTCTGATTGGTCCACGTGTACGAGAGAAGTTATTAGTTTTTATTATATATTTTTTAAAAGGTAGTTGTTTTTTAAAATAAAAAATAAAATAAAAGGTACTTGTTTTTTTAACCCGGGTTTTATAAACTCATACGGGTTCTATAAACCCATACGGGTTCTATAAACCCGTTCTATAAACTCAGAAGGGTTCTATAAATCTGGGTTCTATAAAGTCATGGAAATAAAAATTGCAAAAGATATCTTTAAGTCATAGAAAATATGTTGCCTATGGATATGATCCCCTCATTTTTAAAAAACAACGTAACTATAAAAATTATATCAATTTAAAAATATTATAATTAAAAATAGTGGAAAATAACTACCTTTCTTTTTATTTTTTATTTTAAAAACAATTAATGAATAACTACCTTTTTT
>NC_028354.1:801322-838264 GCF_000741045.1 Vigna radiata var. radiata
ATATATATATATATATATATATATATATATATATATATATATATATATATATATATATATATATGCCAGTTTTAAACGCTCCTGTTACACAAAAATGATGGATTGATTTAAAATTGAACAAATTTACGTATGTATAAAATTAAACAAATTTACGTATGCTATGTAATACATACAAATCTACGTTGTTGTTGAGTTGATTAATTTCTTTCATAAATTAATACTTAATTAATTGATTATTTTATATATATATATATATTAGTTTTAATATAAAATCTTTATGTACTAATACTAAATAAGGGTTAACAAATATTTTCATTCCTCTATTATTCCTACCACAAGAAAAAGTTGTCATTATCGTCATTACCAACGATCTCTGGTCCGTTGGTGAATCTGATTTACCAAAAAAGTTATTGACATAATGTGGAATAGTAACATATCGACGGTTTATGATCATCGGCAATGAGATAGGTTATTTGTTGTCAGTAATAGTATTGGTTATTTATCAGTAGATATAGTCATCGGTAATACCGTTGGTAAAGGACACGATTCATTATCGATCAAAGGGCTTTCACCGTGGGTAAATGGGTTGACTATAAGAAATCAGAAATTGGGATTACCCTCTCCCAATTTCATTTTGCGAGAAACCCTTCTTCCCTGCTTTGAAACCCTTATTCTTACCCTTTTTCTGGTTAAGAATGTTGTAGCCAATACCGAAGCATGTTTTCGATTCGCTCTACCTCAATTGTGGTTCACAACCTTCAACATTTGTTGCCTTTCACTGTCGTTGTGGTGTTGGTGAATGTACATTGCGCTTGACTCGTCGAACCTCCCCTGTAGTGCTGTTTGAGTTTTCTTCCACCAATAGTGTGTTGATGTTTCCGTGAGGAGGGTGGTCCATTGACGTGAGGGAGTGTTGAAGTTGCTGTGAGGAGGGTGCTCTCGTGACATGAGGGTGTCTATCTTCTTCAAGGGAGGCTATTAGGAGACCGTTGTGACGAGGTAAGTTCTTTGTGTGTGAAGGAAGTAGGTGCTGATGAGGCTAATATATTGAATAAACCTAAATACACTTTCATTCAATGTGCTAGGGTGAGCTTGAGAAGGAGTTCAAATTGTGGCCAAAAGGGGGGGAAGAGAGTCTAGGGAGCAGACGTGACCAGGAAAGGAAAGGAAAGGCGAAGTGATAACTGTTTAAAACACCGTTATATGTGATGTAATTTTGATACTAAAAGCACCATTTTCTGCTTAGAATCTTGCTTGAACTCATGTTTTTGCTTTAGTTTTATGAATAAGAGAGTTGAGGTGGAACTTAATGATTTTTTTACTAATTCCCTTAATTTTGTAGGCTATTGGAATGAATTGAAGGAAGAATTAAAGTGCCAAATAGTTGCAGTCCTGAAAAGTCAAAGTTGAATGCATAAAAGTCAACCAGTCAACCAGAAAAGTCAATCAGTCAACCAGAGTACAGAAAAAGTCAATCGACGTTGGCCGCCCAGGCGGCCAAAATGATCGCCCAGGTGGCGGGGCTCGAAGCTTGGGCGTCCAATTGAACGCCCGAGCCTTACATGAGGTCCTTCCTCCGCCCGGGCGACCTCCTAGACCGCCTGGGCGTCGAGTTTTGCTGATTCGGCCTTGTTTCTACTCTGTTTTGATTCTTTTGGATCGGGCCTTGCTTTGGCATGCCTCTAACACTATTTAAAGGACCTTGGGGCTCTAGGTTTTTCATCCCTGGTAGAGAAGAGCATAGCAATACACTCTTAGCCTATTCTTAATCTTCCATTCTCTTTCTTTCTTCCATTGTTCATAGAGTTCCCCCATGTCTATGGGGAACTAATTTCTATTTGTTGTTGGGGAATGATGTAACCTTGTGAACCCTCATGTATTTGAATTTATTCTTAATTCCATATGTTTTTTCATTAATTGTTAGAGTAATTCGTCTGTTTCTATTCTTGCTTATACAATAGCATTATTTATGAATTGCATGAGTGTTAGGAGGTTCCTTTCAATTCAGGTTGTTGTTGAATTACTCCTAAGGGTTATATTTCTCAAGGATGAGGGTATGAGTCTTAGTCAGCTTAACCTCTTGATTTTCACATCTTTTTACCAGGAATGCTAGGAATTGTATGAACTGGTAATTAGGGACGGACTTATTTACCGAGGGATCGGGTTTAAGTGATTTAGTGAGGGACGTTGACATTAATGCATAAAGAAGAATTCGTATATACATGAGAGGGAACTTGGTGAAATCTAACCCCAACAGCATATCCATCTCATATAAATCAACCTTCGTTCATCTCTGTGCTCTTTTGCCATTGATCAATTGCATCTTTATTTTATTTTATTATTTTGTGTCAAACCCAATGATCTCTTTTTATTTTTAAGTCTTAATTAATCTTGTTTTCACACAACTGTTCAGCGTCGAGAGTCCTCTGGGATACGATACTTGGTCTTACCAATTTATATTACTTGTGCGACTCAGTACACTTATTGATTTGCTCCCAATAAGTTTTTGGCACCGTTGTCGGGGACTCACGGTTTAAGCTATTCTATTTATGTGATCCTTGATTAATTTTGACTTTATTTTCTTAATTTTATTTTCCCTATTTTTTTATTTTTATTTTTCAATCCCTAATTTTTATTCTTTTTATTTTTTTATATACTAACAATCTCTCTTTAGAATTCTTGTGCAGGAACTTGAAGGAGGCCTAAAAGAGATAGACTATCTAGAGAACCTTTTCTAGAGGAAATTTCACAGGCCTCACAATATGATCTAACAAGAATGTAGTTCTATCAAGGTAATTTCAACTACTGGTGGGAACCTCACTCAAGCACAAATCAAATTCAATATGAGCAAGTTGGTAGACTATTCACTGGACCACCACAATCAAACAGTGCTTCAAAGCTTGAGGAGACCATCCAATGGCTCATGCAGGAAACTCTCTCAATTCAACAAAGCACTCAAGCAGCATCCGAAAGGATGGAAGTGCTGTGTAGATTCATAATTCAGAAGCTGAATGATCTTGGGGCCAATATGAATGATAGCCCTAGAAGGAAACACCAAGCCACTATCACTGAAAGTGACAAGGTTTTTTATGAGAAAAAAATAGAGAGAGAAGAAGAAGAAATTTTGAGTGAGAAAGAGAAAGAGGTAGCAAAGGAAGAAGATGAGAGAAAAGAAAAAGAAAGGTTGAGTGAAAAAGAAAAAAATGAAGCAGAGAAAGAAAACGAAGAAAGTGAAGGAAAAGAAAAAGAAAAAGAGAGGGAAGGAAAGAAAGAGGATGAGAGAAAATAGAGAGAGAAGAAAAAGAATGTTTGAGTGAAAAATTGTTGCCAGTTTTAAACGCTCCTGTTTCACAAAAATAATGGATTCATTTAAAATTTAACAAATTTACATATGTTATGTAATACATACAAATCTACGTTGTTGTTGAGTTGATTAATTTCTTTCTTTCATAAATTAATTAATACTTAATTAATTGATTATATATATATATATATATATATATATATTAGTCTTAATATATAATCTCTATGTACTAATAATAAATAAGGGTTAATAAATATTTTCATTCGTCTATTATTCCTACCACAAGAAAAAGTTGTCATTATCGACATTACCAATGGCCTCTGGTTCGTCGGTGAATCTGATTTATCGAAAAAGTTATTGACATAATGTGCAATAGTAACATATCGACGGTTTATGGTCGTCAGTAATGGCATAGGTTATTTGTTGTCGGTAATAGTATTGGTTATTTATCAGCAGATATAGTCGTCGGTAATACTGTTGGTAAAGGACATAATTCATTATCAATCAAAGGGCTTTGACTGTGGGTAAATTGATGGACTATAAGAAATCAGAAAATGGGATTACCCTATCCCAATTTCATTTTGCGAGAAACCCTTCTTCCCCTTCTTCCCTACTTTGAAAACCTTATTCTTACCTTCTTTCTGGTTAAGAATGTTGTAGCCTATACCGAAGCATGTTTTTGATTCGCTTTACCTCAATTGTGGTTCACAACCTTCAACCTCTGTTGCCTTTCACTGTCTTTGTGGTGTTGGTGAACGTACATTGCGCTTGACTCGCCGAACCTCCCCTGTAGTGGTGTTTGAGTTTTCTTCCACCAATAATGTGTTGATATTGTCGTGAGGAAGGTGGACCCTTGACGTGAGGGAGTGTTGACGTTGCTATGAAGAGGGTGCTCCCGTGACGTGAGGGTGTCTGCCTTCGTCAAGGGAGGCTGTTAGGAGACCGTTGCGATGAGGTAAGTTCTTTGTGTGTGAAGGAAGTAGGTGTTGATGAGGCTAATATATTGAATAAACCTAAATGCACTTCCATTCAATGTGGTAGGGTGAGCTTGAGAAGGAGTTCAAATTGTGGCCAAAAGGGGAGGAAGAGAGTTTAGGGAGTAGACGTGACCAGGAAAGGAAAGCAAAGGCGAAGGTATAGGGACCTAAACTGAAATTACATTATTTGATGTGCTTTGTCCTATTACTTTCATTCTTGTTTCATGAATTTTATATTGTTCTAAAATGTTATCAATGTTCTGTTTGAATGTTAAGTTCTGTTGATTAGAGTTTTATCATATTGTATACTTTGACGTTTGACAAACTTTGTTGTGAATGGTTTGAAACTGATTGTGAAATATGTAAGAAGTGTGCTCTGAACTTGAAATTCACTTAAACAAAGATTAACAAAAGCAATGAACCACTACAATGCATTCACTTGTACTAATAATAACATTAAAAGAATTTCAAGCAGAAAAATGTAGAATATGTAAGAGGAATGTAGATTATCAAAATTTAAACTCAGGCTCAAACTAGGAACTAGAACTATGAAAGGGTGAAGATCCCTAATAGTTTGAAGGGAGGGGTGACATGCTTAGCCCTTCATGTATGTTCTAAAAGTTGCAATCCTCATAAGCTACAATCTACCATTCTACCCATTTGCACTGATTAATTTTTTAAGCTCCATCACCATATGCTCCACAAAACTATAGTACTTTGTTGTTTGCTCACAATAGCTTGAGAAGAACTCAAACAACCACTTGAGATGACCTAAGTGTAGAATGAACCCTCTTTCCAGATGACTTTATACCATGCTTCTAACTTCTACCAGTTTCCTTTCAACCTCTTTCTTGCTAATGTTGCTAAAGGAGAAAAGAGGAAGGCTCACAAATTGCAAAAACCTGAACTCTCCTTGAGGATTCTCCAACCTTTGCATCACTCTCCTAGCTACTCCCTCAACACTAGTAAGACTATCCCAAATAATTAGTGTTTTTTTCCTCTTACTCACAACTGAATTGGAAGCATTGGTTACATAATCTACACCAACAATTTGATCATTAACATGGTCCACAAACTTGATGAATAAGCCCCCGAATTGACTAAAAGATCTATGTGGGCAGGTGTTCCTACCACCAAGAAGTTGAAGATTAGTGGTGTTTTCTTGGGAATCTTGTTGTTGTGAACAAATTTCCATTGAAACAACTTGTTGAACCCTAGTTTTGACAAGGGCAGTAGAGAAACCAGCTTCTGTCATGACCCTACAAATGCTAGAGTGATCAAGGATAGAGACTATTAGCTGCTCCACCTCAATCTTCAAGGCCAAAATGGGTTGCTACTGCAAACTCATGGTGTGAAAGCGTGTAGCTATATGGTGCGGACTCTTGCTCTCATTTTTCCAAAACTTTGCTCTCCCATTGGTTCTAATCAGTAAAAATTAGGCATGAGACATCTTACCATGTTTGTAAAATCATAGAATCTGTTGGGTTTTAACGTATATAGAGACAAAAGAATAAAAGGAAAACTGATATCTTTTATTGAGAAATATATGCTAAACTAATTAATTTAAATAATGCATAAAATCCTCCTAAGAAATAGTATACAAATATATTTTTATTTAACTGCTTTGACTCTTTCAACTACATGTTGTTTGAGTCACAAAAATTCCAATAATCTCCTCCTTTACTCAAAGTCATCATATTCTAAGATTTTTCATCCTTGACCGTATCATCTAAAGTTCCTCCACTTTTGGAATTCTCGATCACTTCTAGTTTCTTTATCTTTTCAAGAACAGCGTCTAACTCTGAGTTGTCAGAGTCTTTCACCTTTTCAGTATTGCCTTGTTGCTCTGCTTTTTCAGCTTCTGCTTCGAGAAGAGTTGTCTTAGGATGATTTTCTTCCCCTAACTTTTCTGGTTTAATTTCACTTTAACCAACTTTAACACTCACTAGTTTTACTTTCTTGCCATTAAGAGATGGGGTTCTCTTAGGTCCTTTGACATCTGTATGTACTAACTGTAGCTTGTTTGTTGCTCTCCAAAGTCTTTTGGAAAAGGCAACCTCGTTTGTTTTCCATATTGCAAAGTTGCGCATACGGGTGATTTTTCTTCCAATTCAGGCAACCCTTGAACATGCATATTATCTTCAACCTTGTGCACAACAAACTACTCTTCATCAATCAAATTCAAGGCAAAGTTCTTGTCTTTCATTTGAACTCTGAATAATTCTTTATTAGCTGAATCTTTAATCGTGCAAGTTTTATCTTCAAATAGAACTTTGTAGCCTTTCTCTAGAAGTTGGCCAACACTCAACAAGTTTTGGTCAATTTAAAGAACATGTAGAACATCAGTAATTAATTTCAAACCTGTGCAACCTTCAATCGCGATGGTTCCTTTGCCCTTCACTGCTATTTTTTCTCGGTTTCCAATTCTGACTTTTGTGTTGTAGGTAGCATCAAGATCTTTGAATATTTTTTTATCGTGGGTCATGTGGTTCGTGTAACCAGTATCAATTAGCCAACTTTCTATTGATCTTGCAGTAGCAAAGCAAGAAACAACAAAAAGTTCTTCTTCTTCACCGTCTTCAACCGTAACTTGTAGTTAAGATTGTTGATAAGGGGAGCACTGATTTAGCTAAACCTTACAATCTCACAGTGTTTCTGGTTTTTTATGATGACAACACATTATTAATAACACATGTACTGATATGTGTTACATGTTCATTTCTTGGAGAACATGTTTGTGTTAATATTGTCTATGGTGCATATTCATTGCTTTCTACATGAGATATCATCTGTGATTGCATAACATATGTTTTAGAAAAGAAAACCACATACACTTTGGCTGAACTTATATTGTGTGACAAAACTATAAGTTTTAAGTCGAATTCAAGATATTTTTAACATGTACATATGATCTCTTAAAAAACAAATAATCAGAACACGAAAAAAACAATTAAAAAGTAAGTGAAAAAAATTTGTTTTATATAGATGTTCCATCCTACACCCAGTATTAAGAGCGAAAAAGGAAAAGTGAATTCACCAACAACTTTATCAATAATATCATATTATCTATCTATCTATATATCACTACAAAATACTTAATTATAGGAGGGGTTTTTTGCTCGAGGTTTTCAAAACTGCTTCTAATTTCCGGCGGTTTTAAAACATAACCACACCTAAGTTTTATTTGTTTTTAGAAAAAAAATTTCCAGCGGTTTAGTAAACATAACCACAATTAAGTTTTCTATTTTAAATTTTTTAAATTAATTTTCTGCGGTTTTCTTTCACCGCCAGTAAGTTGTCACATATATTTTATAATCCCTAGTTTTCTCCTATTTGTTGCCTCGTTGTTTTTTCATTTTACATATTCTGGCTCACTCCTTCTTCTCCACCACTTCCCCTTCGTTTTTCCTTCTTTCCTTCTCTTTATTCAAACTTCTTACCATCTTCTAGATTCTTTCAATCCTTCTCCATAATTGTTATTATTAACTATTAATCACTACCTTTCTTTGTCACTTTTTTAGGTCAGGTTACTCTTTCTCTCCTTTTTTTATCTCTTTGTAGTTTGTATCGCTTGTATGTTTTTTCACACACGCAAATCAGATTAGTATGAACTTAATCGATAGGCACAAAAAGCAAAACCATATGTCGTGTACGAAACCATCCGCGACGATGCAATCCGGTGTTGGCAGAGCCACTAACGATGTCTCCCGAAAGTTATTGATGAAATTTAATTTGTTTCTATTAATGAAATTTAGGTTGCAAATTTTGAGGCTAAACCTGCAACAAAGGAGGTTGCTGCCAAAAAAAAAAGCATTAGAGAAGGTGAACAGTTCAGTGAGAACACATTGCTAGAAGGAGTTGTTAAGAGACAAGTATAAGAACATAAAGTTGAGGAGTGGATAAGGAAAGCACTGGTTTAGCTAAACCTTATAATCTCACAGTGTTTCTGGTTTTTTATGATGACAACATGTTATTAATAACACATATAGTGATATGTGTTACATGTTCATATCTTTCATGTCTTTGAATATTTGAGAACATGTTTGTGTTGATTATGTTATTGTATGCAAACTCACTATGTGCTACATGAGATATTATTTGTGATTGCATAACATTTGTTTTGGAAAAGCAAAATCACATGCACTTTTACTGAACTTATTTTGTGTTGAAAAACAACAGTTTTAAGTTGACTTCATTATGAAGTAAGTCAATTAAAACTCGTGGCTTTGCAAAAACTTTTTCAAAGTGTGTTGTGAACAGCTCTGCAAAGAAAGTTTTTCAAAACTGCAATTAAGTGTTATTTAGTCAACTATGTGCGCAAGCCATTCGACTTAGCTAGTTATGTTTTGAAAATCTGTTATTGCTTATGAAGTATAACAGCTATATTTTGTTTGTTTGACTAAACATTTAATGCTAGTCAACTTAATTAAATGTGTAATCAATTTAGTGGTTTGATTGATGTTATATGTTATAACTGTTTTGTCTGACTGTGTTTAGTCGACTGTATTGGTGGCACAATCGACTACAGGAGCGTCTGTATTCTAATAAACTATAAATAGATTCGAGTTTGATTTATGAAAGAGACTTTAGAGAATTTAACACTTTCATTTATTCTTTTCAGATTTGCAGAACATGCTTAGCTCTAAGAATTCATCGAGAAGACCGTGGAGATCATTCTTTGGTGATTACTTGAAGAGTAAGAATTTTGTGCTGAAAGACAGATTGATCATACTACACATTGAGGTTTACTGGAACGTGATCAACTACTTCTTTCAATCTTATGAAGATTATGGCTGCCCTGTTGTTATTACAGGAAGAGGACGTGCTGCATTCTGGGGAATTTGAGGATTGTTCAAAGTTGATAAAGACTGCAGGAGAGGGGATATCTTACTGTTGTTTTTTGTGTGTTGTATGGCTGCCTATATTTTGGTTAGAGGGTAAGAAAGGTGTTTTATATTTTGACGTGGAGGTCTCTATAGAAACCTTGTTGTAAAAACCTTGACCATTATAGTGCATTTGCTTTCGGGTACAAGAAGGACATTGGACGTAGGCAGTTTGGTCGAACCAGTATAAAAACTTCGTTTGAATCTTCTATCTCTGAACTCTTTACATTTCAAGTCGACTTTATATTCTGCACAGTCAACTATTTTTCGCTGCACTTGATTTATCTTTTTCCTTGAGATTCAAGAAACTTTTGAAAGTTCATTACTTTGCGAAAAAGATTTTTAAAAAACTCAGATTTTTAAACTTCACCAATTCACCCCTTGGTGTTGAAACTAAGTCATTCTATTTTCAACAATATTGACAACTACACTCTTGACATTTTACTTTAGGTCCATTTGATAGAGGAGAGTATGAAATTATGGGTGAAGAATGCCTCATCTGCAAGGGACGTAGCATACTGCCTCATCTACATCATCCATGCGTGAAAAATGCCTTACTCAGACACTGCAGTTGGAACTTGTTGGTCATTAAATTTTAGGTAGGAAGAGCGAGTAGATTTGGCACGAAAGGGCTTGCTATTACTTTTGTTTCCTTCACTATCGACTCTGAAGTTCTTAATTAGGTCAAGGCCCCTCTTTCATGGAGATGTATTAACGTTTCTTTTGCACTCTGACATTAAGAAATGGAAGGAATCAAGGAATCTTGATTTTAAAACTGATTGATATTTAAAATTTTTCTTTTAGTGATATTTAAAAAGAATTGATGAAGATAATATATATTAACCTTATGTTTTTTTATTTTTTCTATGTTTTCTTTATTTTCATGTCATTCTAATTTCCATATGTTAGTGTAAGGTTTTCTTAGTTTGCGCTTAATTAATGTTGGAGTTAATAATTGCTTTTCTTTTTGAACAGTCATCAACCACGAGGGTAAAACAAAAGTCCTTCTATCAACCCTCCTTAAAAGAATTAATCTCACATTATTACAGTGGAGATGTAATAAAAAAGATACTATACAAAAATCAAATAATGATCAACAGGATTCCTTGTCATGGAAAGCCATGGTACAAGAAGAGTGATCATCAAAACAGCCAAGACAGGGGAGGCCAAAATGAATGGAGCTATGCTAATGCCTGCAAAGAAAATTCCAACTCTACCCAGACTCAAAGTACTCACCAAGAAAATCACAGTAACCCTGTGCAGGTTTCTACCCCTGAACAGATGCAAAAATTATTACAAATCATAGAGAACACCCAGACACAAAATACCCACAGCATCAATCAAGTTCAAAGAAACATCCCTGGAGAAAATCAAGGTACTTTCTCCTGGATTATTGACACTAGGCCACTGATCATGTGACCCATGAAAAGAAATATTTCATTACGTTTCAGAAAATTAAACCCATAACAGTCAAACTTCCAAATAATTCCGTGGTTACAGCCCAATATGTTGGAACTATCCAATTTTCTAAAAATTTTATCATTTTTATTGTTCTCTACATTCTTGAATTCTCTTTTAATCTCATATATGTACAAAGCCTGACAAGGGTTTTAAATTGTTTTCTAACTTTTTCTTCTAAGACTTGCCAGATTCAGGACAGCTCTACCTTGAAGATGATTGGGCATGCTAAAGTTTTCAAAGGCCTTTACTATCTTCAGTCTTTTCCTGTTTTTACCCAGTATTATGTACCCAAGGCTGTTTTTTCTTGTAAACATGTTAATGATGATCTATGGCACTATAGATTAGGACATCTAGGACACAGAATTATAGAACAAATATGTAAAAGTTTTCCCCATGTTCAAATGCCATCTAAAGTTTTTTGTTATGTTTGTCATTATGCTAAACAACATAAACTGCCCTTTTCTCAAAGCATGATTGTTTCTGCTAATTGTTTTGATCTAATACACTGTGATATATGGGGACCCATTTCTATATCTTCTATCCATGGACACAAATACTTTCTTACCATAGTAGACGTATATAGTAAACACACCTAGACCTTTTTAATGCACAATAAAGGACAGACTAGAGAACTCTTACAGAATTATATCTTAAAAATCAAAAACCAATTTGGAAAAACTATTAAAACTCTTAGATTTGATAATGGTCCTGAATTTAATTGTATTAGTATGTATAATTCCTATGGTATTGAACATCAAAGAAGTTGCATTGAGACACCCCAACAGAACTCTATTGTTGAACGAAAACATCAAGATATATTAAATAAAACTAGAAGTCTTCTTTTTCAATCTGGAATTCCTAATGCTTATTGGTGCTATGTTGTTTCTCATGTTGTCTATCTGATAAATAGGCTACCAACTTCTGTTCTTAATGCTAAGACTCCTTATGACTTGATGTATAACACTCCTCCCACTTATTTGAACTTGAAAACCTTTGGTTGTCTTTGTTTTGCTTCAACTTTAGAACATAACAGACACAAGCTTGATTCTAGAGCTAGGAAAGGTGTTTTCTTAGGTTATAAAAATGGAGTCAAAGGATATATTATACTTGATGCTAATACTAGAGAAATTTTTCTAAGCAAAAATGTTATTTTCCATGAGAATATTTTTCCTTATAAAAATCAACAAGATAGTGAGCAGAATTGTGCTGAAAAGGAGATTGAAATTGTTTTTTCGAATGAATTCTGGCATGGTCCTAACTGTAATGAGACTCAAGATTCTCTAGAGAATATAAACACTGAATAGGAACCTGATTACAGAGAAAATACTAGCACAAATATTGACAATAATCATACTGATACTGATAATAGTCCTAGACGCCCCACTAGAACCAAAAGGGTCCCTGGATATCTTAATGATTATGTCCATCAAGTTAATCAATCTTCTCTGCATGCTAGAAATAATTACAAAACTCCATATCCTATTTCTAGTGTTTTGTGTTATGATTCTTTGTCTATAAAACATCTAAAATATACTCTAGTTGTCTCTGCCGATAAGGAGCCTAGATCCTATAATGAAGCCAAAGAAAAACATGAGTGGGTTGCAGCTATGCAGAAAGAGCTCAAAGCTTTGTAAGATAATGGAACTTAGACCTTAACTCAACTCCCTCTTGGTAAAAACTCCATTGGACACGGATGGGTTTACAAAATAAAACACAAAGCAGATGGCAGCATAGAAAGATACAAAGCTCGCCTTGTTGCCAAAGGATATACACAACAAGAAGGTATAGACTTTCTAGACACTTTTTCACCTATTGCTAAGTTAACTACTGTCAGAATGATTCTAGCCATTGCTGCCGCAAAGGATTGGCATCTACATAAACTTGATGTAGATAATGCCTTCCTTCATGGAGACTTAAATGAAGAAGTGTACATGGAACCACCACCAGGGCTGGATATTCGGGAAAAAGGACAAGTTTGCAGGTTAACCAAGTCTCTATATGGGCTCAAACAAGCGAGCAGACAATGGTTTGATAAACTTTCTTCCTTTTTAATTTCTGTTAATTATACTCAATCCAAATCTGACCACTCTCTTTTTATTAAGACTTCTACAAGTTTTACAACCCTTCTTGTGTATATAGATGGCATTATTTTAACAGGAAACTATTAAAGAGATTGACCATATTAAGGCTCTTCTTCATCATGCTTTCCGGATCAAAAACCTAGGAGAGCTAAAGTATTTTCTGGGGTTTGAAGTTGCCAGATCTAAGAAAGGAATACAACTATGCCAAAGAAAATATGCTTTGGACATTCTTGAAGACACAAGGATGTTGGGATTTAAGCCTTGCATAACTCCTTTTTTGAGTGAAACAAGTTCCTTACACAAAAATGAAAATCACTTGACTGATCCTAAGTTTTACCGCAGGCTAATAGGGAAGTTTCTTTACCTTACTAATACTAGACCTGATCTATGTTTCTCTGTTAATCTTCTTAGTCAATTTGTTCATTCTCCTACTGAATATCACTATCGGGCTTTGCAGCACATGCTTAGATACATTAAGTCCAGTCCTTCACAAGGCCTCTTCTTTGCTGTCAATTCTCATATCCAGATCAAAGCTTTCAGCGACTCAGACTGGGCAACGTGTCCTAATACGAGGAGATCTACCACTCGCTTTTGTATTTTTCTTGGATCCTCACTTGTTTCATGGAAAACTAAAAAACAAAGTATAGTTTCCAGGTCATCCACCGAAGCTGAGTATCGAGCACTGGTTACTACAGTTTGCAAAATCCAATGGATCTCTTACATCTTACAAGATCTCAATATTGAGACCACTACCATCGCTGCTCTCTACTGCGACAATAAGTCTGCCAGACATATTGCCCATAATCAAAGCTACCACGAAAGGACTAAACACATCGAACTCGATTGTCACATTGTTCGAGAGGAGATTAAAGCGAATCTCCTTCATCACTTGCCTATTCGTTCTAACGAACAGCTCTCGGACATATTCACTAAATTTTCTCACCGTGTGCATTTTCAGTTTATTGTTCCCAAACTTGGATTGGTAAACATACATAATCCAGCTTAAGAGGAGGCTATTAGAGTTAGTTTTCTGTTAGGATTGTTTGTGTTTAGAGTGTTTTACCCGTACCCCTTTCCTAACCTTTAAAAGGTTAGGTTTTCCCCTTCTGTAATCATTCATTTGGAACATTCAGAACATACAGTATTATCACAAAATTATCACTTTCAGATATGACAAGTTGATGGTTTTCTTACCATTCCTTATTCCTCTTGCTCCGATCTATCTTTTTCTCTCTTCCGATATCAGCAACGAAGGTCTTTCGGTGTGTCTACGGTGGCTTCTCTCTCTACTGGCAACGAGGTTCTCTTCTCTACTTCTCTTTTTATCCATCGTAGAAGTCAAACAACGTTTAGCAACTTCTGAAAGAAACTTTTCTTTATCCACGTGGACCTGCATTTTCAGATTTTGGCTTAAAAGAATCTGGGCCTTTTACTCGGTTTTAACATTTGGGCTTTTACTTTAATACAAATTAAATTTGTTAGTGTTAAACCACACACTTGCATAAGACTTCACTTAAGAGTAACATTACTATATTTATAAATTTCGTGACAAGCTTTCCCTTTAATTTATTTTAGATATTTGAAAATTAGTCTTCAATTTAAAAAGTTGTCAAAAAAGAAAAATTTCATTCAAAATAAACTAATACGTAAAAATATCCTTGAATACATTAAATGTAAATTATGATGTCCTTTTCATGTCTTGTGTAATTTACCAAACAGGGTATTGAAGTGTTCAAGCATAAATACGTGATGTTGTTCATTTCGGGCCTCGACAGCATTGGAGATGAGATTTTGCTTTTGAGTTCCATATACAGGAGATTGCAAGAGCATGCAGAAGAAGAAATAAAAGGTTTCAAAAAAGGTGATTTCAGGATCTTATGGATCCCCATTGTGGATTATTGGAACACCGATAACACTGGGAGGGAGAAGTTTTATAATTTGAAGAAAAACCTGAAATGGCACGTGTTGGAGTATTTTGAAAAGTTACCCGGATACGAGATAATAGTCCAAAAACTTGTATTAGCTATGGCCAAAGTTTTACCTTATCATAGAGGAAAGTACTCGACTGAACCTGGTCACCAGACCTGAATCATGGTTCAAATACCATTTGTAGTCTCTACATTGATAAAATATTGTCTGCTTTAGACCAAAACCTCACGGATTTTCTTTTGGTACCACTTTAAAAGGTCTCTTATCATTGAAGGCCACTTATATTTATCTCTCATTTTTTCTTATGTAAAACTTTGTTTGTATCGAACAAAACTTAAATTCGATGGCAAACCTACAATGACAGTGATCAACCCCGAAGGTCAGATAATAAATGAGAATGCATTGCAGATTATTTTTGAATGGGAGATCG
Source organism: Vigna radiata var. radiata (assembly GCF_000741045.1). Classification (NCBI taxonomy): domain Eukaryota; kingdom Viridiplantae; phylum Streptophyta; class Magnoliopsida; order Fabales; family Fabaceae; genus Vigna; species Vigna radiata. The sequence continues at coordinate 816,388 of NC_028354.1, forward strand.
AAGCGTTTCCTTTTAGGCAAATTGACGTTCATGATCTCAACAAAAAATGGAATTGGTTTTGGAATTTATTGGAGAAAACAGATGACAAAGCAAACTAAATTGTCCACTCTTACTTACTGCAAAGAAAACAGATGACCATTGAAATTTGCAAAGGTATTCTGTCAACTCTTTGCTCTAACCTTTGTGCGTTGGCTCTAAATTGTGTCGGTTTATACTGTGAAGATCACACTTATGGTACATTTGATTGTTACAAGGTCATTTGGTGGCTAAGAGTTATGCTCATTTTTTTCCTAGATTATGGTGACACTTTTTTTTTTCTCTTATTCGGTAATTCTTTTTCTCGTGTTGTTATTGGTGGACCAGAGATTGATGCTGCCACATGATTTTCACTATATTTGGTCATTGCTAATTTATTTATTTATTTATTTATTTATTTAATAACCAATACTATTATGTTTTTCTTGATTCCATGACTTTGGAAAAAAATAAGGGAAATCGTGGTGCAACAGACACACTTGGTGTGTGGCTCGTCCTGGTGTTTCTCAAAATGACTTGCGGAATGCTTTTGATTGGGCTTGTGCACTTGGAATGGCAAATTGCAAAGCCATTCAGCAAGGTGGACCATGTTTTGAACCAGACACACTTGTTTCTCATGCTTCCTATGCTTTCAATAGCTACTATCAGACAAATGCAAATTAATGTAAGGGAAATTAAGCTTTGCTAGATATTCCCAATATTTATGGCATTTTTAAGGAACATGGAGATGTTGTGAATTTAGTATATTTTCTCAATTTCTTTGCCTACTGATCTTTATTTTCAGAAACCCTAAAATGTCTATCACCCTAAAGCTTTTTTATATATTAATAATAAAAAATAAATTAATAAAGATGACAGTTGTGATATCTTTTTCGGTATGTAAAATTGAAGATACATACATAAAAAAATATAGATCCAAATAGTATTAGGGATTCAAACCAAAATGTATATAAAATATTTTGTCCATTAGTATTAAAAAGCCTTTTTATATTGTTTAGAAAAGATATAGAAACAAAAGTTATTAGAAAATTAAATATTATATAAAATAGATTTTAAACAATAGAAATAATATTAAAAAAATACATTTTTTATTATAATCAAATTATTTGAATAATAAAAAATTTAAAATATTTATATCATGGAGGATTGAGAAACCTTAATTATGTAATCCACTAATAATGACAGTTTTTTCTAAGAGTTGACGCAGTTTTTTTCAGAAATTTTTTTACCTCGAGTAACGTATTTTGTAGAAATTAAAATCATCGAAAACGAAAAAAAAAATCTAGTAAAATTATATGTTTTTGTAGTGTGTATATATATATATATATAAATAAAAGGTGTGATTGGAAATATGTTCCACTGAATAATATCTTAGACATTTTAAAATTTACTTACCTAAGTAAAATAAGTTTATTTGTCTAAAAGTTAAAATCAACTTATATACAGGTTAAATATAAATCAAAATAAGTTATATAATTTTAGTTTATAAAAGCTTGGTTTTTATCTTTCTTTTTTCTTATTTTAAAATATAATAATTTTATTATAAATTTATAAATCACTTCATAGCAACTTTCATTTTTAAAAAGATGTTTCACCATTACCGGTTGCCACAATAATGGCTTCGCCGTAATAAAAAATCAATGTTACACCTGAAATTATAGTGACAATAATTGAAGTTGAAGTTGTTAAGTTTGTTTTCTTGAAAATGAATAAACTGTATTGTTTTATATATTATTTTTTTCTGCAAGATAAGGTCTAACCTACACGTGTCAACTTCAATTTCACCGTAGGCACAGATGATCTTCCAACAAAACTCGAGGGAATCAGATTAAATAAATAAATAATCAAAACATTAAAACAGATGACGCCATTAACAAGAAAAGCAGAGAGTATGAGGTTGGTGTTGAAGGTTTTCGCAGTTGTAGAATTAGTGCTTCTGATAGTCCACCCAGGCGCTCAAGCCTTGAGCAGAGACGAGTTCCCTCGTGACTTCGTGTTTGGTGCATCAACCTCAGCTTACCAGGTTCTTCTGTCTCCCTCCCTCTCTGTTTTTCACACTCTTCACTGTCCTAGTTTTGTGATTCTTTGCTGAATTTGTGATTGGCGTGATGTGAAAGGTTGAAGGTGCAGCAAATGAAGATGGCAGGAAGCCAAGCATATGGGACACCTTCTCTCATGCTGGAAATGGTGCTACCCTCTACTCACTACTCTCATATTTACACTATGCTTCATTTCTTTTCACATATTAAATCTATTTTTTAAGTTTTATTGCTATTATCTTTTTCATGAAATTTCATGCAAAGATTTTTTTCAGCGAATCTGTATGCTGGTAATGGAGATGTTGCATGTGATCATTATCACAAATATAAGGTTAGTGACCCTCGAGTGTAAGGATATATATACATAGAAAATGCAGATCTTCTACGATCATCTTGCTTTAAATTCTTGTTCGACTAAAAGGATTTCATAGTTTGTTTTGAGCTACTATCCTACATTGACTTTCCTGCAGGAAGATGTTAAGCTCATGGCCAACATGGGCTTAGAAGCCTACAGATTTTCCATATCATGGTCAAGGCTTATTCCAGGTGATCATCAAACTGTTGTCAGCGTACTCTTAAACTAATGTCTAAATTAAAATGTGAAAAACTAAGTTGTATTAGATACACACACTTGGGTTTAATTTGGGGACAATGAGTCTCTCTGACTCCAATTGAATATGGTTGCCTGGATCAAACATTATTATTTCCATGTTCTTACCATGTTGTTTCCATGTATTACCAGATGGAAGAGGACAAGTGAATCCCAAGGGACTACAGTTTTACAACAATCTTATTGATGAATTGATCAGCAATGGTTCTTGTGAACACTAAATTTTTTCCTCTTAAATTTGTTTAACTCGTAAGAGGTTCTTCCAGGTTATCTAGTAAATATGTTTTTGCTCTATGATTTCTCTTAATGTAGGAATAGAAGCACATGTTACATTATACCACTGGGACCTACCACAAGCACTTGAGGATGAATATGGAGGATGGGTCAGTCGAAGAGTTGTGTATGGTTCCCTAACTTAACGTCTCTAGTTGTGTTACAGTCTTGTCCTATGTTGAGATTGTGCAAAATACATCTGGCATGAAATTGAGAAATGGTATTTATTGTGATTAACACATATTTATATATATGTTTGTAGTAAAGACTTCGCAGCATATGCAGATGTGTGCTTTAGAGAATTTGGAGACAGAGTTAGGTATTGGACTACGTTGAATGAGGCCAATGTTCATGCAGTATTTAGCTATGATATAGGACTCTTACCACCTCAGAGGTGTTCACCTTCCCCTATAATAAATTGTTCCAGAGGAAATTCCTCAACTGAGCCATATTTGGTTGGTCATCATATGTTGTTAGCCCATGCTTCAGCTGCTAGGGTATATAGGAAGAAGTACCAGGTAAAAGTTATGTAACAAGTGCCTCATTCTAGCCACTCTACTAGGTCATTTGTTAGGCCTTCTATTTGCATTTTAGACCATAATCAAGAACGAGATCATTATTATGATGTGTTTTGGAAATGCTGATGAGATAGTTTAATTTATTTTGTAAACAATTTATTTTGGATGCAGGGCATGCAGCATGGCTTAATTGGGTTTAATCACCTTCTTCCTGGTTTTCTTCCTCAAACAAATTCTACTGAAGATTTAATGGCCGTTCAAAGGGTCCAGGACTTCTTGATCGGGTGGTAAGTAACAATCTAGTCATGGTATCTCTTTCCGATGACTGCTGACATTAATAAATTTGCATCTTGGGATTGGAAAAGAGCAACACTTCAAAATAATTTAACTCAACTGAAGAAACAAGATTTTGTATCTCTAAATGCTCCTTCATATAAGACTTTACAATTAAAGCGTGGCAATACACACACCTTGCAAGTCAAATATAAAAAAAGTGTGGTGTGACAAGGAATAAAGTCTTGAACCTCTTTGTTTACTTCCCATCTCAAGTCTGTTGCGTTTTGAAACTTTGATCTCTAGGCAATGTGAAACTTTTTAGGGGTACTCTAACAGTGATGTCTATAAATTATTTTTAACTTTAGCTCCTAAGTAAAGTGAAACTCCTTAGATTACTTAAGTCGTGTTTTTTATACCAGATACTAAATTCGTGAATGGTTTTATATCTCAATGTCTTTGTAAAAGATTTTAGTAAAATCCGGCATAATTTTCCCAAGCAAATAAATGTTTGAATTATAAATTATACACTTGATTTCGTTATGACTGATCAGTGCAGGTTTATGAATCCCTTTATGTTTGGAGATTACCCAGATATAATGAAAAAGAATGCTGGCTCAAGGCTTCCTTCCTTAACTCAAAAGGAATCAAATCTAGTGAAGGGCTCAATCGATTTCTTAGGAATAAACTTTTACTACTCTCTTTATGTTAAGGACAGTCCAGACAACCTGAAGAAGAAGAACAGGGATTACCTAGCAGATTTATCAGCAAAATTTCAACGTATGTCACAAGCTGTTTCCCTGACTCATTTTTATTGCATAACCAAGGCTATACATAGGATAAACAGGTTACTTGTATATTAAAGAGGTACTATCCTAAAGCTTAAGAATCAAGATACTTCTTATGAATGGAATTGGACTTTTTCTTAAGATGCAAAGAAATGAACTTAGACATGCGTTTCCATAGACTTTATTTCCTGATTGTTACAGAATGTAAGGATCTTTTTGGTTAAATAATGTTTAAAAATCCATGTAAAATTGAACATTGTCTTGTTATTGCTAAGAACTTGTTTAGATGGTAAACTTCAGGAGAATTGTCTCTGTTGTCATCCATCCTCCTCTAATTTTCTGGAAATGAAACAGCTGATTATTGCTCTTTCTGGTTGCAGTATACATTCCAAATAATAGAGCTAAATATGAGGTAATAGCAAGAACATGGTTCTATTCCACTCTATGTATTCCTTTATTCTTATAAAGATTTAGCTATAATACTTTCCACTAACCAGCTGATGGGTTTAGGTGCCAATTACTCCCAAGATTCTCCTAAGGATGTTAGACTCACTAAGGAACGCTTATGGCAATATTCCAATTTTCATACATGAAAATGGTATGGCAATTTACCAACTTGGAATTCAGAAGCTCCATGATTCTTTTTTCAACTTATTCAACTTAGCTACTATTTAGTTGTATGGTAAGCCTTTTTCATCTTTGCAGGCCAAGAAACACCTCATAATTCATCATTAGATGACCGGTCGAGGGTGAATTACTTGCATGCATACATAGGAAGCATGGTTGATGCACTCAGGTATTTCTTTTATTTTCATTTTCAAGTGGGAAAGTTAAAAGGTTGTACAAAAGCTGATTTTTGTTTATTATTTTGCTTCATTGTTGACACATTTAAAGGAGTGGATTAAACGTAAAAGGTTACTTTGTGTGGTCTTTCATGGATGCATTCGAGTTATTGGGTGGATATGAGAGAAGTTATGGCCTATTTTACGTGGATATGAATGATCCAAACTTAAGGAGGCAACCTAAGCTTTCTGCTGAATGGTACTCCAGCTTTCTGAAAGCGAAGTCTATGGACCCAGAGATTACAAAGGAATCTCAGAACAATGCAAAATACAATCCCTCACTCCATAGTGCTACATACACTAATCAGAACAAGTTTAAAATTCAGAGCGAATAATAGAAGGTTTATGAGGTCCAAATCATAATGTATAATGACTAAATAATTTTTATTTGTTTTCATTTTCTCCAATAGATGACTGATATTTTACTATTTGTTTTGAGGACTTGGTGAAAAAAAAAAAAAAAACCTCCAATTAATATTTTTTTGGTATAATACTTTTTTGTCCCTCTTTTGGTTAGGAATATTTGAAATGATCCCAATTTTATCTTTTTATTCAACTTAGTTTAAAAAACGTAATTTGTGTTCAATTTAGTTTTTTTTCTCTTCAATATAGTTCTAAAGATCATAATTTGTGTTCAATTTAGTTCTTTGTTTGTGGTTCACAGAATTTGTAAAAAGAATTAAATTGAACATAAATTATGTTCTTTAAAACTACATTAAACAGAAAAATAAAATGAACCATTTCGAATATTTTCAACCAAAACTAACTTATGTTAAAAATATTGTCTTATTTTTATTTTGATTTCTCAATTTTTTTTTTATAAAACTCATGTTAGGAATCACTTTGATTTTGACATGATACTCCAAAAGACATCTATCATTTGTCACCACATGAAAATATCATCGAAAACAAAAAGAAAGATACCCAGAACTCTGGGGTCCAACCAAAATCCGTGAACAAAAAACCCTATAAAGCTGTAGACTAGCTAGGAAGCCCTGTACATAGGAAAAAGAAACCTATTATAACAAAAGTCCAAATTTATAAAAGCTGGCAAAATCGTATCCCGTTTACACACTTCTATAAAAGGCAGGCTTAAAATCGCCTGCTTTTTCTTTTCTTTTCGAAAAATATGTGACATCTTAAAATCAATATCTCTACAAAACTTAATTAATGCATTTTCTATTAGATCACGTAACAACCTCTTGACGAGAGAAATCTTTATAGACCAATGTTAAATCACCTTCCAACCAGAATCTTCTAAATCTAGCTCTTCTAGCATAGTCAATGGCATGGATGGCTCCCATAAACTCAAGGTCATCCAGAACTCCAAGAAACTCCCAATTTGATTTCTCAAATTATATGTTATTTTATTGCAAAGAATTGACATTTATAATTCTAATATTTAATAAGGATATGTACCTTATAGTGATTTAATGTATATTATTTTAATATACTAAGGTGGGAGATGTGATGCGTATTATATATATATATATATATATATATATATATATATATATATATATATATATATATATATATATATACTTAGTAATTTGATTCACTTATGTCTTTATATTTTTTTATTCAACTGAGTTTCTGTTTTTTTCAAAATAAAATTAATGTGGTCTCTTCTTAGTTTTTTAAAGTGTTCCATGTTACAGTATGATTCATCTTTTATCTTGAAGTCCTTTTGTTGTTTTGTTTCTTTTTTCCTCCTTCCACTTCCCACCATCTTTTCTCCCTTTCTCTCTCTCTTCTTCACCTTGGATCAAAATTCTTTTTCCTTTCTCCCCTATAGTATGATTTTTAATACTTTTATTATTCATAGGTTGTTGTTCAAATTTAAGTTAGAGTTGGATATGTTTGTTGACAGTGCATTGATTATTACTTGAAATTTAAGTTTGTTGGGGCACATGAGATATTTGAGGAGGTTTTTTGTGATATTTAGGAGGATGGAGTGAGATGGGTGGCTCTTTATAGAAGGTAAAGGAAGGTGGAGGGAGAAAAAGAAAAGAAAAGGTTTAAACCATTTAGTCGTTCCTATTTTTGTTAGGTATTTCCAATTTGATCTCCTTCTTTTAAAGTTTCCCAATTAAGTTCTTATAAGTACTAATTTGAAACAATTTAGCCTCTGTCGTTAAAAATCGTTAACGGTGTTAAAATTGTGCACAGGTGGTTGGATGACGTGTTAAATGTTTTACTGTGAGGCGAAACGTGGCAGTGTTGTCAGTGAAACGTGGCCTTTTAGCAAGTGATAAAAAAGGATTAATAATAGATGTCCATTGTTAAAATGTTAGAAGAATGAAATTGTGAGATTAAGTTCTAAAGTAGAAGACCCAGCTCGAAATATTTAGGGTTCATTGTTGTTGAAGGTTGGGCAGCGCTTGAAGAGGGAAGTTCTAAAGTAGAAGACGCAACAATGTCGATGGCTCATTTGCGTTCTGTGAGCTCTCGTGGAGATGGAGGGTGGAACAGGAAAGATGCTCCGCTAATATGCCATTGTGGAGAGAAGATTGTGTTGAGGACTGCGAAAACGACTAAGAATCGAGGGAAACAGTTCTGGAGTTGCCCTAGGTATAAGATTGGGAGTGAAAATGGTGGATGCAACTTCTTCAGATGGTGTACTGATTGGGGAATTGAAGAAAGTGTTAGCTGTGAGGTGTTGGAAGCAAATGATGAAAGGTTGCTAAAGACTTTTGAAAACCAAGGTGTTAAGCAGATCTTTGATGTGCAGAAAACTGTGATGGGTCTTCAAAGTTGGATGAAATATTTGGTTGGGGTTGTTAGTGTTGTATTTATAATGAACATGATTATAATTGCAATGCTGATGGGAAGGGCTTGATAATGTACTTAGTTGTAGGTTTTGGTCATGATAATGTACTTAGTTGGTCTGTTTTGGTATTAGTTGTAGGTTTTGGTCATGTTAATGTACTTAGTTAGTCTGTTATGGTATTAGTTGTAGGTTTTGGGTAATGTTAATGTTTTTTGCTATGAAGATGTACTAGTTCAGATGTTTAATCTACTGGTTAAGATGTTTAATGTATTGGTTGATATGTTTAATGAAAATGATATTTTGGAAACCATGAGTTCAATTCTTCTCTGTGTTGGCAGCGGTTTCCTATATCGGCACTTGATTGTAAAACAGTATTTAAGAAAGTGCTATATTGGCACCTAATTGAAGAAGTAAAACATGATTTATCAAAGTTCTATATTGCCACCTGATTAAAGAAGTAAAACAGTAATTGTACTGATATATTGGGATCTAAATATAGAACTGAATGAGTAAATAGGCACGAGAATTTGATAACTGAAGATTTTTATATAAATACCAAAAGGTAATCATTCATTCTTCATACAGCTAGCAATGTATAGGACAATATGGGTTATTACATATTGAAACATCAACCATTCTTTATAAGACATGTCTGTAAAATGGTAAACATCAAAATCTGTCGTATTACATATGCTACCACTAAAACATATAACATTCTTCAACTGCTATGTGTATCTGCTCCATCTGGTTGACCCTAAGGCAATGTATTGGGTTCTCCCTCTTCCTGCACTTGGCTTCTTTTGGGGCAATTTCTTTTGTTGTGACCCACTTCCCTATAGATGGTACACCTCTTTAGTAAGCCCCCTTTTAACATTTTGGTGCTACTTTTCTTCAACTCCCATTGCTATAATCTCCTTTTCTTCTTAGGACAATCAGGAAGCTGTCTTTTTGGTAGAGGCAAGACATCTGGACATTGGGTGACCTCCCATAGATGTTTTCCATTAATGGATATATAATGGACAAATACATTTGTTCATACGTTGACTTTTTAAACCATACAGGTAGGTACTCCTCTGCATCTAGGTTGAGAAACCTCATTGCTGCCAATGCATGCACACAAGGAATTCCACTGATGCTCCACTTCCTGCAGGAACATGTATATTTATCTATATCCACCACAAAGTTGTCCCTACTTTGGGACACATGTCTGATTTCAAAAAGCTTGTGTGCAGACCAACTGTCAACATAAACAGACATTAGTTATATGATATCTGGGTAAACATAAACAAGTATATATAGATGTAATAGTTGTTGGATACTTGGGAATCCAATTATTTGTTTGTAGTGCCTCCTTCTATAGTCTACTCAGAATTTTAGGACAATTTGCTGACTTAAATGAAGTTACCCTTGACCTATTAGTGGCCCATCTCTTCATCATGTATAATCTGATGTCCTCCAACATTGTAATAATTGGTTTTGTCCTTGTATTTACCAGAACACTATTAAAAGCTTTTGACATGTTATTTACCAAGGTATCACATTGAGCTATGGTTGTGAACCTTGATCTCGACCAAAACTTTCAAGGAAGATGTAGGTCATACAATTAAAAATGAAATCTGAAAACTTAAGTACTGTTAAGTTATATAATATGAAAATTATGTGAACTTAGGTTGGCAAACCTTGGAGGAATTGTTATCAGATGTCTAAAAGCATCTTCTTTCACCTCTTTCATATTTCTCATCTCATTCTCCCATTGTTGTGGGTGGGTTGTTGTAGTTGCCTGTTAACTCATTGGCAAGTGTACCAAATCGTTCAAGTAATAAAACTGGTAAAACCAAGTATCGTTTTCCCAAGAGACTTGTGCAACACATGACAATTCTTCCTTTTATAACTCAATTAGACATCAAAGTGTACAAAAACACAAGAAACTCTTTTTGGTATTTTTATCAAATAGTTGGTGTGCAAGGAATTTAACATAGTGTATTTACAATTTGTCAAGACTAGAGTTCATCCACTTCATTCTCATGCATTTACAAACAACTCAATTCCATCAATTAAGTNTTCAATTTCAGTTCTAAGTTCAAGTNATATTTTCCAATATATCAAGAACCAAAATTCAAGCCATGGGTGATCAAGCCACAACAAGCATTAAGCATAGAAATCAAATACTAACATTGAAATGGAAAAGCATATGTATTAACATCACAAAATACACAAGATTCAGTTTATTACATCTAATCTCAACAAATAGGAAATGCCCTCCATGATGGAGAACTTAGGGTTCTACAAATTGAAGAGATAAGGAAGAAATTGAAACCAAAGAGAAGATGCAAAGCCTTTCCCAAGGTTCTTGGCAGCTGCTCCATGCTCCAATTGCGCCTCCCCATCTCCATCTCCAATTTGTGACCCATCTTCTTCCTCAACCCAAAAGGGGCAAAATCATCATTGAAGAAGCTTGAAGACCTAAGGAGGAGTGGGAGAGCTTCCCAACACCCCAAATAGCCTCCAAGGGCCTCTCCCAATCTCTCTAGGTGAAGAATGAAGTGTAGGAGGAGAAGAAGCCCCAAAAATCGCGAGACCCATGTTTAAATAACCCATTTTTGACACATCAGAGGAAAGTCGCGCCCAGCGCCCCCTTCTGGGGCGCCCGGGCGCCATAAAAACACAAAACAGCGAATCAAAGGGCGCCCAGCGCCCCCTAGGGACGCCCAGGCGCCAAATCTGCAAAAAAACAGCAGCCAGGGGCGCCCAGCGCCCTTCTGGGGCGCCCGGGCGTCATATCTGCAGAAAATCAGCAGCCAAGGGCGCCCAGCCCCCTTTTGGGGCGCCCAGTCTGGACAGCTTTGACAGCATTCTAAAATTCAGGCTCTTGCGCAATTCTGAAGGCGTCCAACATGGGTATTTGCTTCAAATTGATCTTTTATGGTCCCAAAACATGTTCCCTTGAGTTCTTGCATGTTTTCCTCCACTAGAATTGCTTCCTATTCATTTATTTCACACACTCAAACGTAGAGATTAGAGGTAAAAACAAGCATATACTAAATAAAACACAAGAAAACTAGAAAACACACTAAACGTGAGGATAAAACAAGGTAAAAGCTATGAAGGAGTTGATTTGTTCACAAAATATACACACACAAACACGTAAAATCAACCATTATCATTGCCCCCTACATAAGCCTTTTCAAGTTTTTTCCAGGGAATTTTTTCCTGAAGTTGGCATATAAATGCCTTACACAAAATCTTTGTGCAACTCTAGGAAGAACATCTTGTACAGCTTGTCTTAAACCCTATGAAATCAGTCGTAAAGAAGTCAGATGAAGAAGTTATTTCTATAAGAGAAAAGACAAAAAGTATAATGGAAATTACCTTCTATTGATCTGACATGACTGTAAGTGCAGAACACACATCTGGACCACCTAGGTCTTCAATCAATAGCTCCAGAAACCATGTCCAGGTCTCTTTGTTCTCAACTTCAACGATTGCATACGCCAATGGAAACATTTGGTCGTTTGCATCTCGCGCCACAGCAGTTAATAGCTCACCGTGATGTCTGCCTTTCAAGAAGGCTCTATCAAGGCCAATGATTGGCCTGCATGATACAAAGCTATCTTTGCATGCCTTTACGCATGCGTAAAACCTCTGAAATATTGCTTTCCCATCATATGACTCAACTTTGACCTTGATTGTAGACCCAGGGTTTCTTGTTAATAACTCATGAGCATAATAAAAAATTCTACTATATTGCTTAGTAAAGGAGCCTGCCACTTCATCTGATGCATATGCTTTGGCCCTGTAAGCCATATTTTTAGATATTGCTATATTCCATTTCCTAGTAATTTTTTTTTCTAATATCAACTCCCTTGACATTAGGATTCTCTCTCACTGTTCTTTCCAGTTTTCTACTAAGCCATTTTGCATTGAATAGTCGAACATTGTGTTCCCTACTACATGTATGACTATCAACCATAGTCCTCAGTTGCCATGACTTAACTGCATCCATGAAACCAAAATATGCCACCCATGGGCATTCTCCTTTTGAGCCCAAGCATCTAACCCTTATTCGTTTTTTATCATTCTTCACAAGTTTCAAATTTTTCACATTCTCTACTGCATAACTTTTGATGGCATCAAGGATGTCTTCTTTATCCACGAAGTAAGTTCCCACTTCCCAGTTAAAATCAAGCATATTTTTTTGCTGACTAAATGTGGAAAAATGGCCATATCCTTCATGTTCACTGTCTTCATCACTATTGTGAGGAGAAGTTAACTCCTCAGATTGCCATTCGTCATTGAACCAACTAGAATCATTAATCTCATCTTCCTCCATATCGGAATCAGACCCAGGTAGAAAAGGTTCAACCTCAACCTCCAAATCACTACAACTTTCACTTACATCACACTAAACATTTATGTCTACTAACCCATCCTCACTATCCATCTCACCATTCTTCTCACCATCATCACTTTCCTGTGTTGAACTCCAATCACGAACATGTACATCATCCAAGTCACCAACTTCTATTCTGTAAGGCTCACCATCTAACGTATCACCCTCACCATCTTGTGCTTCTATCCTATCAGACTGAACTTCAACTTCAGATGCTTCTACCCTATCAACCTCAATACTCTAAGCCTCAAGTTCAACTTCAGCTACCTCTATCCTCTGAACATCATTTTCATCAACCTCTATCATCTCAGCCTCAACTTCAACTTCATCTTCTTTTGTCCTCTCAATATCACCTTCATGAACCTTTACCCTGTCAGCCTCAACATGAACTTGCTCAGCATCAACTTCCTCAGCCTTTATCCTTTGTTGCTGCACTTCATATGTTGTTATCCTCTCAGCCTCACCATCAACTTCCTCAGCCTCTATCCTCTTTTGCTGCAATTCATATGTTGTTGTCCTCTCAGCCTCACCATCAACTTCCTCATCCTGCCTGACAACAACTTTTATCCTCTCACCATTAGCACGTACCCCCTCATCCAACTCTTGTCTCACACCATCCTCTATACCCTCAGCCAACTGTGCACCCTCACCACCCTCCTCTATACCCTCAGCAAATGGTGCAACTTCCTCACCTCCTTCATCAACGTTGTACTCAATCATGTGAGCGACATCAGGCTCAAACACAATATGCACAACATATAAATGAACTCATCCATTTAAGTGAGCTAAAGTGACCATTTGCATGGCACCTACGTCATCAGTCAATGCTTCTAGCCTATCATCTAAGACATGACCACAACCAACAGAATACCACAACTCCTTAAAACCATCGTACCCAAGACTTTTGACTACACTCACTACCACAAAATAACTCCATATGTCAGGATCAAAATACATTATCTCAATTTTCCCTTCATACTTTAAGCAGCCCTCATTCACGAACTTTCCCCCATGGTGAATAACTACTTCTATATGCTCCATCACTCACAACACAGTAAAGAACATCCTATTCCTACCAATAACCCTAAAAGGACGAAAAAAACACTGCTTATTAAAGTGATAATGACAAAAGAAACTAAGTATAACTATGGGGGACATGGGGAACCACAAGCGCAAATAGAAAACACCACATTTTCAGACAACCCAAACCGCACATTAAAAAAGGCATCCCCAGATAACAACAAAAACAATCACAATCCAATATTAAATTCATAGGTAAGTAAAGTACACATACTTACCTTCCAGCAAATTCCACTCGAACCACTTGACGGACACGTACAACGAAGTCGCGATTCACGTCCAAACTCCAATGCCCAACCTCGACAACCCTAATCAAGTATGTATCGTCTCCACTAACGAATGAGAACGAACTTGCGTGCACTCGTCTCAGATTCGTCTCACGGTTCTAATGTAATTGAATCACAATTTCTTTTTGATTTAATTGAACCGAACCCTAATTCCCTTTTTTATTTAATTGAATCCTAATTATATAATTACATTTTATAAAATAATGGTCATTATCAGTTTTTAATCACTTGCTAAAAGGCCACGTTTCACTCACAACACTGCCACGTTTCGTCTCATAGTAAAACATTTAACACGTCATCCAATCACATGTGTACAATTTTAACACCGTTAACGATTTTTAACGGTAGAGGCTAAATTGTTTCAAATTAACACTTATAAGGACTCAATTGGAAACTTTAAAAGAAGGGGATCAAATTGGGAATACCTAACAAAAATAGGGACGACTAAATGGTTTAAACCAAAAGAAAAAACCAAAGAACTTCTTAAAAGATAATCAAAATTTTGACACATGGTATCTTGCAAACAATATTAATGATATTAATGATGAAAGAAAACACATTTGCTTTATTTAAAGAACAAATAAAATCTTAGTTTAGTAAAAAAATAATATAGAAACATAAGTGAATCATGAACTTAAATACAGAGATTAAATTACTAATTATATATATTATATTATATATGATGTAGACATTTGCGTGCTCTATTTTTCATTTTTCTAGCAACTGTATATAGCTTTCTAAAACACAGATCCTTTCTTGAAAAAACATCATATATTATAAAGAAAGTCTGTAGCTTGCTAAGTTTAACTCAGTACACCATTACAACGCACAAACTCCTTATTAACCACAATACATCAGAAACATAAGAAAGAAAAAACAGAAACACAAAGATAGCAGATCATAGTACAAGACTTATTTGTTTTAGCATCATTAGATCAATTATCCGATCCACCTTAAAGACCTGTACCTTTGTCCTTTATGATGTTCATAAAGGAAACCAAGTTGAGGAACAAGCTTGTAAAGTAGGTCATCGACATGCTTCCAATACAAAAGCCTACAACAGTTAAACAAAAAAAGGGGGAGGATAACAATTCCAAAGCCAAAGATAAATCCCAGTTCCACACTTAAGAAACTCCAGTCAATTGATCCATGCATTTCATATACTGGTGTTGGAGATGAATGTCCCCCACTATCACTGGAGCAATCTCTTAGTGGTGGCCCACATAATCCTTCATTGCCTTCAAAAGAACTTGGATCAAATGTTTGCATTTGAGCACCTGTGGGAATTTTCCCCCACAAATGGTTAAATGACAGATTCAAGTATGCTAGAAAGTTTAAACTAGCAAGCTCAGAAGGGATTTTTCCGCTCAACCTGTTGTTTGACAAGTCCAAGGATTCTATATTCATCAAATTTCCAATTGATGAGGGGATGTGGCTAGAGAAAGTATTATGTGACAAGTTAAGAACATTCAGTGCACTCAAACTCACAAGTTCTTGAGGTATTGGACCTTCAAAATGGTTGGAGGAGAGATCCAAGGAAGCCAAGATAGTGGGAATTTTGATCAACTTCATTTGCAAAGCTTTGTCCACAATTGTAACTGAATCCAAGTAGCGACCACCATATTCGTTTGTAACGCTATAATAATTAAATATGTGGACAAGCACATCATAAGGTTCAGTTTCCAACAATCCGTACAATTTTATTACCAGAAATTTGTTGAGATACGATGCCAAGTTATTGTAAACCATGGTGTCATTATCAAACATATCAAAATATAGATTTCCGTACTCCTCATGGTCTTTGGTATCACGTCGCATCATTTGTTTCAAGCTTCTCAAAAGTGGTCCGGGTAGAATACCAGTGAAATTATTGGAGGCTAGATCAACAATGTGGAGCATCTCCCAATTGCCAGTGCTTCGTGGGCATGCAATAGGACCATTGAGTTTGTTTGACCTCAAAATCAGCACTCGCAGGGTGGAAATTTTCATTAAGAAGCAAGGAAATCTATCATCAAACATATTGTTTCCAAGATTTAAGACTTGTAGACTCTTGCAATTTGCAAGTGTGCTTGGGATAACACCTTCCAAGAGATTTCCATTGAGATTGAGGAATCTTAAACTGCATGAACTTGAAATGGTGTCAGAAACATAACCCTGGAGTTTGTTTTGAGCAAGATTTAGTACTCGGAGGGTACTGTTCCTTCTCATCAAGCACTTGGGGATGAGGCCATTGAAGTGATTATAAGAAAGATCAAGTGACAGGAGAGTAGACAGATTACAAAAGGACTTAGGGATTTTTCCTTGAAACTTGTTATTTGAAAGGGAGAGAAAACATGCAAAAGGAACATGCTTATCCATGTCGTGTGGGGCACCAATGAAATTATTGTTTGAGTAGTCCAAATGGATCGCAAATTTTGTGAAAGTAGGAACTGTTCCAGTAAGTTGATTGGAATGAAGATCAAGAACGTATAGGTTGGAATTCAGATCATCAAAGGGTCCTTCCATATTTGTGAGAAAATTGTTGGAAAGGTTTAAATAAACCAGAGATTGAAATCTCCAGATCCAGTTTGGTATTTCTCCTTGAATCTGGTTGTTGGGTAGGTCTAAAGCATTTATTTGGGTTAGGTTTCTCAAGAACCCCGGAAATTCTCCTAAATTGCAAGAACCCAAAAATAAATATTTCAAGCTCGGAAAGGATGAAATGACATGAGAATTATTAAGAGTTGGATCAACTGATAATTTGTTGTGAGAAAGACCTAATGTATGCAAATTTGGAAGCCTTTGAACCATATCAAGCCGCATGGTGCCATTGAATTCATTGTCAGAAAGTTGTAGGAAACGAAGTCCTTTAATATGAAAGATAGATATGGGAATAGGGCCATTCAATCTATTGCTGCTCAAGTCAATCAACTCTAATTTTGAGGAAGAAGCATTGGGAAGTTCTTCTAATAAACCATCAAGTCCATTATGAGAAAGTGTAAGCTCTTGCAAAGATTGAAGTGTAAAAAGAGACATTGGAATGTTTCCACTGAGGTAATTATCTCCTAAATTGATATAGAGGAGATTTTCAAGTCCCTCAAAATGAGTTGCAGTTATAACTCCTGTCAGATTATTGTTCGAGATTGATAAATATCTGAGATTTTTTACCATCTTGAAAGAGGGAAGAGGACCAGTAAACCTATTAAAAGACAAGTCCAAACGAACAAGCTGAGTAAGATTTGAAATAGAACCTGGTAGCTTACCGGAGAAATTTGTTATACTAAGATTCATGGTGTGAAGAGCAGCATGTGGTAAGAAGTTTGGCAAAACTCCATGAAGATCTCTGTTGTTTGATATATCAAGAACCTTTAGGGTTTGAAGTTGAAAGATGCCCTTTGGAAAAAGACCATTCAACGAGCAACTGCTGATCTCTAAGACATTCAAATTGGAGAAACTTGCAAAGAATTCTGGTACCGAACTTGAGATGTCATTCTGACTCAATCTAATTATTGAGAGTTTCTCAAGTGTTGCTAGCGAAGAATCAATTGGTCCAGAGATATTGCATGATGACATACTCAACACTTCAAGATTTTGAAGAGAAGATAGAGCATGACACCACTCCTTTCCCTCAGCAGATACCATTACACCATCAAGGTATAGTTCTGTGATTTTTGCAAGATTCTGCAAAAACATTGCAATATTTGGATTCTGGAGTTTAAGAATAGGTATTGAGGTAAGTGGTGTTGACAAGTCAAGTGTTGTCAAATCTGTCAGATGAGAAATCTCATTTGGAATCTGGCCATGAAATCCAGCACTTGATAAATTCAAATACCTCAAACTCTTTAGCTTGCTAAAGTTCACAGGAATGGAAGAATTGAAATCATTGTAAGCAAGATTCAACCTCTGCAAATGCTCCAGTTCAAAGAGACTGGAATTATCTAGTCCTCCAAAAATAAACTCATCACTCAAGTCAAGACCAATGACACCGCCCTTGCTGCATGTTACTCCATTCCATTGACAGCAATCGCTGCTTTGGTTCCAGTAAACCAATTTTTTGGATGTGGCTGGGTTGAATAGAAGGCTGTCTTTCAAGTGAAGTAATAAGAATTGTTGATGGTCAAGAGTGTGGCATGATGCTACGTTGATGTTGATATTCAAGTATATCATGCACAAGGGTATGAAGATATGGAAGAAGATTTGATGGATTCTCATTGCTAATGAATAGCAAAGTTCTAACCAAAAAGTTCGAAAACTTTAAGTCAGCATTCAATGTGGGGTGATGTTAATGGTCTCTGTTGAACTTATTTATAAGCTCTAAATTAGAGACTAACTTTCAATTTCAACATGGTCAAAATAAAAGTTGTGTAAAAGTTTTGTGAGAGATACGCGACTTCTCCATTTAAAGTCATGTGAGAAGATTGAACTACTCGTCAATTCTCATAATTTTTTTCAAATCACCTATTTCTATAATTATTGCACCAAATTTGTCTAGATAAGTAAAAACAACCATATATTTGCTTTTGTTTACGTTGTAGAGTACATAAGTCTCAAATTTAGAAACAATCTTACTTCTTTTGGATTCAATCAGCCCAGATATGATTAATCTTTAATCACTAAAGATTTGACTCCACCTTTTGTTATTATTTTTGTTTAGGTTAATGATACTGTTATTACTTATCCAACATTCATATCATCAATTCTGTTAAAATTAAAATTAAGGACCTCTTCAAATTGAATGATCTTGGTGATTTAAACTTTTTTTCTTGGGTTAGAACTCTCACAAAATCTCAAAATGCTCTGTACATTCTTAAAGATTGTGGGATGCTTGCTTGTAAACCATCATTTGTTCACAATCTCAGGACCTAATATTTCTTATACTATTCACAAATATTTATACATCTGTATCTACTGAACTTGTTTGGTTAAGAAATTTATTAACTGGTTTTCATATTTATTCAACGGATGATGTGGTTGTTTATTGTGACAACAAGGCTACCACATTGCTACAAATCCTTATCACCATGAAAAAACCAACCAGATTGAAATTTCTCTTCACTTCGTTAGATAACATGTAGAGAAGAAAACTATCAAATTAATTCTAAGAACTGAATAAACCTCATTATTAACAATAATACATGTAGATGAAAAGGATGTCTAGGAAGAAATTCCAACATTTCTGTTATTCCTTTCCCACATTAATTCTTCGAAACATTGGCAGAAAACATGAACTTCATTCTGTATCACATGACAACTCTTGAAAAACACAACATGTTCTTGTAATCGACCAACACAACCTGTTCTTGTAATAAACGTTGCTACTTTTAACTTTCGCATAGTCCACCGTTTCATGTGCTCCACAACGCTGTCGTCTTCAGAAAGTTGGACAAAAACAAAACTGTAGTCGTGGTCTCTTTTATCTTCAAAATTCTTTCTCACTTTAGAATATATTACACATTTGTAGTATTTTTTATCTTCAAACATCTCGTGAACTTTTTGACCAATTTGTACAACATGCATGAATGGAAAAAATATGTTTCCTCCCAATAAAAGTTTATAATTCTAACTTGTTGAAAACACACCTCACCACACGTGGCAACAACAATGTTGCTTCTTCCTCTTTACCACTTTGTCTCCTTCATTCACGCGAAAACCATCACTCAACACCACCATTTTCTTTAATTATTTATAAATATATTGATAATTATATTCAATCTATTTATTTCATGTATGCTAATTATGTATATATTTTATTCTTCTATAAATGGTATTTTTTTTAATTTGTATTATGTTCGGATTCAAAATTAATCTTACTCTTAACATTCTTGTTCTTCTTATATATTAGCGGTTAGTTATGTTAGAAAATTTATATATAAGTTTAAGTCTCACATTTAGTAAAATTAAGAAAATTAAGTCCTATATAATGATGAAAACTCATAAAACTAGTATTTTAAGGTTCTGGGTAAATGTGATATAAATTCCATAAGTATGGTTGAACTTGTGTCTAACTATTGTGTTTTTTTAGCCTCTATTCGCTTGGGGGTATTTCCTGTACCAGAAGATTTGAACGGATAGAATTGCGAGATGCATTGTGTTCGTTTAAGAGAATTTGCGCTGATTTGCGCGGATTCTTTTCCGCTGATTTACGGGATGTACCTGAGAAATGCATCCCGCTATTATGAGACGATTTGTGCTGATTTGTATTACAAAGACTGTAATACCCCTCTGCTTTCAATTTAATTCCAACGTTAAAAAAAGCTTTTGAAACATAAAAATAAAAATGAAATAAGTCGACGAAGCCAAGGAACACTGTGCTTTCACGAGAGTTTGTACTGCACCCATGTGATGACCCTGTATCGGCATGCACTTCTTTCTTTTCCACCATGCTTTTGCAGCGCTTTGCACTGGCAAGATTCTTTGTTTGACAACACCGTCCACTGCCATGCACTGCAAAGAGAGAATCCTGGCATAGTTTGAATTTGAAAACAAACAGAAAGGCCATTAATAACACGCTGCTTGGTAGATAAGTTGGGTGTGTGTATTAACTGATGCGTGTTTACATGAGAGATTCAGTTTGAGAACTCCATGCGCGAGTCTGTGGTGAACGTTTTGGGTTGGCGACGACGAGCAGAGGTGAGGCATTGTTTCTCTCCATTTTTCATGTGTTGTTACAGGTACATCTGAGCGCACTGCCATGCATGGGAGGAGGAAGAACGGTGTTGATGATGGAGAACGGTGTTGATGATGATGACAGAGAGATGCAGAACACGCCATGGAAGAAGGTGAACGAGTTGCAGCATGGTCGTATCCGGATACAAGACGCTGGTATCCGGATCCAGCATGGTGAAGGAGTTGCACAGGACGCATATCCGAATACAAGGTGGCCGTATCCGGATCCACCTTCTTCAACAATTTGCATGCCAGGCGTATCCGGATCGCGCACATGTGGTATCCGGATCTAGGCAACACAGAATGCCATTTTTGTGTGGTTGTGCCGGCGTCGTTTTCCGGTTGGGTGTGCGTTTATGGTGCGTTCCTTCGTCCGTCCAGCTGAGGTCGACCAGGTCAAGCTTCGTCCATGGAAGAGATGGTGGCTTTCGTCCATGGAAGAAATGGTGGCTATGGTGTTCACGAGAACGGCGGAGATGATTGCAGCTATGGCTTCTTTCCGGTTCCACTGTGCGGTTGGCAGTGGCTTCCTTCCTTCCTCAGTCCCGACAGCTACCTTAGGACAATGGTCGTGCCTTCCTTCGTGCATGGGTGGCATGGAGCGAGACGATGCAGGTAGGATATCATGGTCTGCGATTGGCATGGAGGGAGAAGATGCAGATGTGTGGCATGGGGAAGAAGACGACCAAAGTCTGTGCGGTGGAGGACAGGGTGATGGGTATGGAGGTGGAGAGGAGGAGGACGACGGTTTAAGGCAACGTTTTGGAATAATTTGAGAGTACCCCAAGAGTAACATGGACTTCAACCAGAGAGCTTTTATTTTGCAGCAGACTAACCATAACCATTTTTATGTTTTGCAGGTTTTTATAAGGTGCATCTGGTCAGCTACAAGTTTTTGGTAAGGGACTAAGGATGTTAGTCTTTCAGATTTGCACTAAGTATAGTGATTTGTTTGTGCACTTTCAATTGCTGAAAAATTTTTGACATGAACTGCATGTGGTTCATGGTTTCCGTGGTGAGAATAACACAAATTTTTGTTATGTGCAGAAGTGTTTTGGGTCTTTGTAGTGGTTTCTGGATCTGGTCATCTTCCAAAAGAGGCATTTCTTGGTATAAAATTGTCAAAGATATTGTACAAAATTTTTATATATTTTAAACCATCCTATACATTGTAACTTATTCGTGTAATTTTTTTTTACAGGTTGGTTTTGGTATTGTGAGTAATTTTATTTCAATATTAGCAAGTGAAAGTAGTTTCTTATTGGGATATAAGTGTCACTGGCAGCTGAGTATTGCAAAAAAATCTTGCTTCTAATCTTGCTT
>NC_028354.1:841684-850989 GCF_000741045.1 Vigna radiata var. radiata
TCAATTACCCACAAATCTACTCAAAAAAACAACAACAAAATTACCCTCAAATCCACTCAAATCCACTCAAATCATTTCCCCAAATCATCTCCCCCAAATCCCTTCATAAGAACAGAAGCTTAGTGATTTCTTCTCAAAAGACGCGTCAATAATATCAAAATTCAAATATTTACATAAAAATATAAAGAAAAGAGTTTTAAAGAGATAATAGTTTTTATAATTGAGTGTCTTTTTTAAAAAAAAACTATTATTACTCTTTACTTATTAATTTTCTTGGACTTTTACACATAAATAATTCAATGGTCATAATTCATATGAAGAACAAACATTAGAGGTTGCATAAAATGATACAAGTATTGGGGAATTGTTTCTTAGGATGGTAGAGGTAGAAATAGAGGTAAAGGTAGAGGTAGAGAAAAAAAAAACAACTAGCAAAATACCACTTAAACATTTCTAATAAGAATGTCTAAAGAAATCCTAGGGTAGCAATAAGAATGGTATCAGGATGGTAATAGGTTTCACGATCTCATATTCATCTCTAAACTAAAGAAAAAATTCATCCTCATTTCATACTTATATCCAACGAGTATATTTCATCCTCATCCCCACCAAATAATGAGTATACACTCATGCCCATGCTCGTATCCGCTTTTTTACTGCATCAATATTAATTAATTAATTTTTATAAAAAAAAAAACTAAAAAATCACATTAAACAAAACATGATATTATCAAATATTCAATATTAAAGAAATATATCATTGTTTCTTTAATATCAAATATTTAGAAAAAAATTATAATTGTATATATTTCAATACCAAATAAAATTTTCTGAAAACTAAAATATTTATTAAACATTAATAAAACAAAATTGTTAAAATTAAAAAATATTTTAAAAATAAAAAAAAATTATCCAAATTTATAAATATTTTAAATGTCTCTTTGCTTCCCTTATCTAAATTCTAATTAAATATTTTTTAAACATTAATAAAAATTATAATACATCACTTAACGAAATCACAAAAAGAATAGAGATTAAACTAATAATAATTAAAAGGTTTAATCATTCTGATAGTTCCTATTTTCGGTGACTTTTTTCAATTAGGTCTCTCATTTTTTCTTTTTCTCGATTGGGTTCCTATGTTTGAAAAATTGAAGCAATTAGGTCACTCTCGTTAGTTCCATACTAACACCGTTAAAAAGGGTGACACATGTCAGCTCGTGATTTTTTTGAATTTTTTAAATATATTTTTAATTTTTTTTATTTTTATTTTTTTTAAAAAAGTTTTCCACGTGTCAAGTTGACATTGTGCCACGTAGCAATGACAGTGTGAGGTGGCACTGATAGTGCCATGTGTCACTGTCAAACCACGTGTCATTGCGTTTGTTTCAATTTGGTCCCTGTATTTTTATTTTGTTCCAATTTGGTCCTTGTATTTTTATTTTGTCTCAATATAGTCCTAATTTTTTTAAAAATTTAAAAAAATTTGTTCCTTCCCAAATAAAATACGGTATGTACATTTTTCAAATTTTTGTCTTTAAATTTGTTTCTGTTAAGCAAATTATTAGTAATGATGTATTTCAAATCGAAATATTTAACTCTAGAAACTTTTTATGAATTATTGAGGAAGTATTGAGACTATACTTGTGTAGATTACCTTCACAAAATATTTATTATTGAGATGTTAACTTTTATAGGTTACTCATTCATATTGTTTAGGTTAAATGATTTCTTTACTACTATATAAATAAAAATGTGTCATATGTTAGTTTATAATTTTTTTTTCTAATAAAAAATTAATTTGTATAAATTTCTTTATTAAGATTTACATACAAATAAAATTTTGTTTGAANTTGGAGAGAAACAAAATTGTTTAGTTTTTTAAAAAATAGGACTAAATTACGACAAAATAAGAATACAGGGACTAAAATGAGACAAATTAAAAAAATAAGGACCAGATTGAGACAAATCTAATGACACGTGGTCTGATAGTGACACGTGGCACTATCAGTGTCACCTCACAATTTCATTGCCACGTGGCTCAATGTCAACTTGACACGTGGCAATTTTTATTTTTAAATAAATAAAAAAATTAAAAAAAATAATAATTAAAATATCTTTAAAAAATTCAAAAAAATCATGAGCTGACACGTGTCACCCTTTTTAACAATGTTAGTACGGAACTAACGACAGTGACCTAATTGCTTCAATTTTTAAAAAATAGGGATACAATTGAGAAAAAAAAATGAGAGACCTAATTGAAAAAAATCACCGAAAATAAGGACTATCAGAATGATTAAACCTAATTAAAATTTAGTAAAGATCTTTCATCTTTTAAAGGTCAATCTATGTTGAACAATGAGAAACAAGATTCATGATAATAACATTAATTTAATATATTATAGTAAATAAAATGTCTTTATGCATTTATGATGATAAAATTACACTTATAACATGATTTAGAAAATAAAAATAATTATATAAAAAATTCAAATAATTTGATACATCATCCAATAAAATCACATAAAGAAAATATATATATATATATATAATTACAAGTGTGACAAGATAAAAGTAACTTAAAAATCTAAGAAAAACTTTTCAAATATCAAAATAGTCAGACTGTTAAAAGATTAAAAAAATTGTTTTAGAAAAACTAAAAGTTTTTCATATGAAACAAAAATTAAAAATTAAACAGGATAAAAAAAGATAATTTTTATATATTACCAACTAAGTGAAATATTTATATGATTGAACGTTTAAAATTAAGACTCAAATATTTTTATGTAAAAAACACAATAAATAAAAATATTAAAAATTGAGTATAAATATTAAAAAGTGAGATATAAAACTATTTGATCAATTATAATCAATAATACACTAACAAAGGTTATAATAAAAATTGGATCCTTATTTTTATAAAATTAGATTAAATAGGGGTTTTCCGTCAAATTGAGATGATGTCGTTAAAAAGGATATGTTGACACTGTAATTTTTTATTACGTGGCATTAAAAACGTGGCTGAATTGTATTTTTTTAATTTTTGAATTAAAAAATAAAGCATAGAGAGTGGAAAGACCTTTTCAAGTAAGAGCAAAGTTGGAAAATAAAATAAAATTAAGTATTGATCTCTTCTGCAATTGCGAAATCCAAATCCAAATGAAATTGGGAGAAGTTGAAGTTTAGGGTTTTTTGGGAGAAATCAAATTTCATCTGGTAGCTGGTCCATGAAACATGATTTTAACTCTTTCTAATGGTGGTTGGCCGATGAAACATGATTCAGCAGGGGATTTTAAATAAATCTGTCGGAAGATATCTCTAATATCCATGACAAACGAAGTTAAGCTTACAATTCTTGTTCGTGGTGTGGGTTGCAGGGATGGCAGGCCCCAAAGCTGCTATTGGGGAGGGGGTTGAGAAAAATTCTCCATTTGCCCTTGTTCATGTTAGAGGACTGACGTTTGGAAGAGGGAATAGAATACTAGGAAGGGGTAGGGGAGGATGATTCAGAAAGAAGACCTGTAGAATTCAATGTTGTCGTATCGCCACAGTTTAAGTTTATGTAATTTTTTTTCCTTTATATTCATTTATCAATGTTCTCTCCTTCACTTCCTTCCACGACAACCCCTGCCTCCACCGAACCAGTCCCACCGTGGCTCTCTCCGGTCGGCAAGAATCATCACCAGCGACGCCCTTCGTGGTGGAAGTGCCACCACACACCATCGTTCAAGCTTCTTTCTTTCCCCACGCAAGCCACCATTAGAGCAAGAACGTGCCACTGTTGTCGCTTCTCCTTAAAACTTCCATATCAGAGTGCAATAGAGGAACGCTGCTTCGCCTCTCCAAGTTTTGCTGGAACTCTTTCTTTAATTTGTTGTAAATCCGAGAAAGGATCCCCTTTCATTTTTTATTTTTTTTTTGAGGATTTTGGGTAAGAGATGCACTAATAATAGTTAACAGAGGGGAAAAGAGAACACCCCCTTTCAGCACTTAATTTTATTTCATTTCCAACTTTGCCCTTTCTATAATTGAATTTTCACTCTTTTAACTTCATTTTTTAATTCAAATATTAAAATAATGGAATTGACCCACGTTTTTAATGACACGTGTGTTAAAAGAACATTGTGAGCATTCTAGGTGACACAATACTTAACGTCGTTTGATCAATTTGACGGAAAGCCCCTATTTGATTCAATCTTACAAAAATAAGGACCCAATTGAGACGCCAAAAAAGAAATGGTCCTATTTGAGATTCTGAACGAAAATAGAGACCTATTAAAACATTAAACCAAAAGATTTCGAGTTCATTTCGTCGACATAAAATAGGTCAAACCATTAAAAGAGAAAAAAAAAAGTGTGCATAAAATAATATAAAATTCGGCGTTTCTTAACCAGGAAGAATAGGAAAAAATAAAAAAGAAAAAAACAACTAGCAAACAATACCAACATTTCCCCATATATATATATACACACACATAGAGAGAGAGGAGAATGTTTACAAGGAAGATATAATACCAATGACATTTTAGCTCAACCAGATAAGGGATTAACATCACCTGTTATCCAAAACCTTAAGATAATGGGTTAATGGGTCTTTACCTTTATATAATGCTCTAATTTCTTATTTTTACCTAATGTGGGACATAGACTCACACTTGGAATTCTAACTATATATATATATATATATATATATATAAAATGATATATATATATATATATATATATATATATATATATATATATATATATAATTCAAAACTAAAATTATAAAATTTGAGACTTGTTAGAATGATTGCCCTATGTATCATCACTAAGCCTACTTAAGGGTTGTGCACTAGTCTAGTTTCTAAAGTAGTACTAAGTCTGCACTTAGATGTCTAGGTCAAACCCTTAATATTCCATGTCAGTTTGTATCAGAGTATTATTATAAAAAAATGAAAGTGAGAGGGATCTTACAAGCCCTCTAGAAATATTTTTACAATTTCAATCTCAAGTTGGTACCAGAGCGGGTCAATCTCGCTTTGGTTTATTCTCGTTGCATCCGTCCAGTGTCATTTACTAGTGTTTGCGGATGTTCATTCCCTACTTCCAACGGTCCACTATAGTTTGAAGCTCTTCAACACTGTTAGTCATTGCTCTCCATTATTTCGTCGTTGTCCACCACTATCCACCACCGTCCGTCGTCATCCATCGTCGCAGCTTCGTCCGGTGACCTCGGGATCTGGTGCGCCTCTCCGCGCAATAGTCAGGCCCGTCGGAGCATCTATGTGCGTCGCGAACAGGCGCGTGTTGTCCATGCATTATCGTATGCTTGCCGGAATAACATTGTGCCACCTCTATTGTTGTCGTCAGCCTCTCCTATCATTGTTCTACTCCTCAGAATATTGTTCCATCAATGTCTAGAAGCAACCCCTTCGAGAGTCTCCTAGGGCTTTTTCGGTTTCTCCTTCTAGTGCATTAACCCTTGATCAAGAATGACATCTGGAAGTGTCATTTCATTTTTTGGACGTCTTTCAATTACTTTTGAAAAGTTATATGGTAAAAATTATTTATCTTGGTCAGCAGTCGTTGAAATATGGTTTCTTGTTCAAGGTCACTATGATCACCTTGAGCAAGATGGCAACCATGTACCTGTTGACAAAGTTGATCAGTGGAAACAAGCAGACTTCTAGTTGTGTGCTTTGTTATGGCAATTAGTAGAACCCAAGGTTCTTATGTCTCTTAGAGCCTTCAAAAATTGTCATTCCTTTTGGAAAAAAGCTAAAAGTATTTATGCCAACGATATTCAATGTCTTTATGACACGGAAAACAAACTTGCATCTCTTAAAATGACAGATGATGAGTCGATATTTTATTGATTTAACTTAGCTTATTGTACCGAATTTAATCAAGGAATTGTGTTTATTTGTCCGGTATTTTCCCGTTTTTCCTAATTATGCTTAATTTGATTGGAAATTCTAATTTTAATTAATTTGAATTTTCTAGGCTAATTATTTGCATTATTATTTTCAGGGAAAATTTTGGACAAACAATTTGGAGCATTGGGAGGGAGACAAAATAATTCAAGACTCTTGTCATAGACATTTCAAATTTAATTACTTTGAAACTTAGTAGTCTAGATAGTTTTTAATTAAACTTGTAAACATTGGGCCAATTTTTAGCAAAATAGTTTGAGCCCAAATAGGAAACATGACATGGCACCTAGGGTTTTGCAAAACGGTGGATCCCACTCTATTTTTGAGACACATGTCCTAGGAATTTAGAGTCCAGCCGCCACTCTCTTCTTCTTGGTTGGAACGTCCAGGCCAGAAATGATTGCTAGCTTTGTTTTAAATATTGTTTTCAATGGGGTGAATGAGAAAGAAAGCACATTTTTCCTTTTTATTTGTCTGCAAGCGCTGATTCAGTTTCTCTTATTCTAGTAGTGACTACAAGCGGTGTTTCAAATCCAAGCAGCCGCTACTTCTTTTTGGGTTTTTGTTAAAAACATCTTTCATTTTGAATGGGAATGGAGAGCACATGCGGTGATTGCCACGTCCAGCTTAGGAGCACACATTGAATTAAAAGTGGTGTGAAGGCTGGAATGAAACGCTGATTTCACTATGCTAGGACGGTGCCATAGACTGGAGCCGACACACTTTTCAATTTTTATTTGAGTTGTCTTTAAAGTTGCCTAGGAATAAAAGTTGAAAATGTAGGGCAGTGCCATACATTTTTGGAGAGCAGCTGCCACCGAGAGAGACATCCAAAGGTGTGCACGCTGGGAAGATGTAATGAAAGCTACGTTTTTTTTATATTTTGGATAAAGCATTCCTTTTTGCTAAGAGTAGGTGATGGCTGGAAAATGTGTTTTGCTAGTGGAGGTGGCACACGGAGGTCACGGCTCATGATGCAGGGAGAAAATAAGTTTTTTTTTTTTTGTGGAACGGTCTAGCAGCACATGCTTTATTTTTTTTAGAAAGAGCACACTGCTTTTATCCAGCAATTGAGAAGCTCAAAAGTGGTGTCACGATCAAGCTATACCTGTCACGGTATTGAGGAGGTGTCATACCTTGCTTTTGAAGATTTATTTTTATTTGGAGTAAAACAATTGCTGCCACGGTTTTACATTTCTTTGGAGAAACATTTCATTTTGTTGCAGTTCACATGGTGATGCATTTAATTTTGTTTCTTTTGAAGCTTGGTTTAGCACGGTGGCACAACATTTATTTAAATTACTTTTTTATTCAATTGTGGTTAGTGGAGTCACGGCCTGTTGATTCCATTGTGTGGATCACGGCCAAGTAGATTTTATTTATTGCCATTTGTTACTTTTATTGATGAATATTTAAGATGTACTTGGGTTTATCTTATGAAAGATCCTTCTGAGTTGTTACACATCTTTACATCTATTTTGAATGAAATCAAGAATCAATTTGGTCAAGTAATCAAAATCTTAAGAAGTGATAATGCCAAAAAGTATTTCTCATCCTTTTTTTCTGCAATCTTGAGTTCCCATGGTATATTACATCAACCTACTTTTCCTCATACACCGTAGCAAAATGGCATAGCAGGACGAAAAAAGAGACACTTGGTTGAAACTATCCATATCCTTTTGCTTGGTTCCTATATTCTTGTCCATCACTAAGGGGATGTCATCTTAACTGCATGTTATCTTATTAATAGGACGCCCTCCTCCTCTCTTGATCATAAATTCTCGTTCTCCATTATGTTTCTCAATTATCCTCTCTTTCACACATCTCTTCGAGTGTTTGGTTGTGTTTGTTTTGTTCATGATATGTCTCCAGGACTAGAAAAACTTTCCACTCACGCTCTCAAATATGTCTTCTTAGGCTAGTCTCGCCTCCAAAAAGGATATCGGTGTTACTCTCCTGAAACCAAGTATTACATGTCTGTCAATGTCACATTCTTTGAACAAACTCGTACTTCTCTCCATTTGTTCATGATGTTCATATCCTCTAGCTGGTCCTTCTCATTTCAGTGGCTAAGTCAAATAGTTCCACTATCTTTGTCAATTTAAGTCTTGATCAAAGTTCTCATGCTCCCATCTTTCCACATCCTGATCTCACCCAACACGGGACCCCGATGGATAGTCCACCTCCCCGCGAAAATGGAGAATCCCCTACTTCAGATTCTTCTCCCTTGTCACTTCACACCATGCCTCCAGGTGAAGCTAATTCAGGTTGGCCTATTGCTCTCAAAAAAGGTACTGCTTCCACTCGTAACCCACATTCCATTTATAATTTTCTTAGTTATCACAAATTGTCACCTTTCTATTACTCTCTTTTATCCTCAGTATCTTCAGTAGTTATACCCAAAAATGTGAATAAAGCTCTTGCTCACCCTGGATAGCGACAAGCCATGGTTGCAGAAATGCAAACTCTTGACCACAATTATACTTCGGAGCCTGTTCCACTTCCGCCCAACAAAAAGGCAATTCGTTGTCGATGAGTGTATGCAGTTAAAGTCGATCCTGATGGTGAAATTGATCGGCTCAAAGCCCAGCTAGTTGCAAAAGGTTGCACTCAGGTTTATGGTCTTTATTATTGTGACATTTTCTCTTCTATAGTCAAGATCACTATTATTCACCTCTTTTTTGCCATGGCAGCAATTTGTCACTAACCTCTTCATCAATTGGATATCAAGAATGTCTTCCTCCAACGTGAACTTAAGGAAGAAGTTTATATGGAGCAACATCCTAGGTTTATTGCTCAGAGGGAGTCTGGTATGGTATTCAAATTGCATCGATCTCCATATGGCCTTAAGCAATCACCAGGTGCTTGGTTTGGAAAGTTTAGCTCCATTGTTCAAAAATTTGGGCTAAAATGTAGTTAAGCATACCATTTAGTTTTTTATTGTCATTCATCTCTTGGAAAATGTGTCTACTTAATTGTATATGTTGATGATATTATAATTACAGGAAATGATGTTGTTGGAATATCTCAACTGAAAGAGTACTTGCGTAGACATTTTCAAGTCAAGGATCTTGGAAGTCTCAAATACTTCTTAGGCATTGAAGTAGAACAGTCAAAAGATGGAGTTGTAATCTCCCAAAGGAAGTATGCTCTTGATATATTACCAAAAACATGCATGATTGATTGTTGACCTGTAGACAATCCCATGGACCCAAACCAAAAATCAAGGATAAAAGAAGGTGAATTATTCTCTGATACAAAGAGGTATAGGATGTAACGCCCCGACAACTTACAGGGATTGTTGACTGCCCCCACAAATCACCACGAGACTTTCCAGTGTGTTTTGTCCTCACTCGCACACTTTCCGAGAAAACTTCCCGGAAGGTCACC
>NC_028354.1:851649-861290 GCF_000741045.1 Vigna radiata var. radiata
TTAAGCTATCTTTCAACTGTATAGTCCCATACCTATATAGTCTCCAGATCCCTCTCATTCAGGTGTATGTTCGATTCGTCCATGTACCCCTTCCACTGGAAGTTTGCCAGGAGTCGCTCCTTGTCCGTGCCCCCTGCACCATGCCTCTTGCACCGGCGACCACTCCCCGCCCTCGTCAGTGCCCGGGTGTCACATAGGAGGCTGGTTAGAAAACTGATTTATCTCACCATTACAAGGCCAGATTTATTCTTTACAATTGGAGTGGTTAGTCAATTCATGCAGGCTCCATGTATTGACCATTAGAATGTCATCATTCGCATTCTAAGGTATGTCAAAACGTCTCCTGGAAAAGGGTTGTTATATGAAGATAAATGAATCATTCAAGTCTTTAGATACTATGATGCAGATTGGGCAGTTCACCTATTGATAGACGGTTTACTACTGGATATTGTGTCTTCTTGGGGGGAAACATTATTTCATGAAAAAAGTAAGAAATATAATGTAGTACCTCAATCAACAGCTGAAGTCGAGTATAGGGCAATGACGCCACTGACATGTGAACTTATATGAGTGAAACAATTTCTTCAAGAGCTTAAATTTTGTAACATCCAGACTATGAAGATGTATTGCGATAATCAAGTTGTTCTCCACATTGCATCAAATCCAGTGTTTCACGAGAGAACCAAACATACAGAAATTGATTGTCATTTTAATCGTGAAAAGTTGTTAACTAAAGAAATATGTACTGAGTTTGTTGGGTCAAATGACCAACTCGCATATGTGTTGACTAAGTCATTAAGGAGTCCTCTGGTTAAGTTTATTTGTTTTAAACTTGGTACATACAATCTATATACTCTAGCTTGAGAGGGAGTGTTAGAATAATTGCCTTGTGTATCATTATTAAGCCTACTTGAGGGTTGTATGCTAGTCTAGTATCTAAAGTAGTACCTAAGTCTGCACCTAGATGTCTAGGTCAGACCCTTAATCTTCCATGTAAGTTTGTATCAGAATATTATTATAAATAGATGAAAGTGACAGGATCATACAAGCCATCTAGAAATAAATTTACAGTTTCAATCTCATATAGATTAAATTGAACAAAATTAATGAAATTGGAAGTGAATTGAGTATAAGACACTAACACGTGACATTGATACTAACTTGAAACGTGATATTGATATTAACTTAACACATGACACTAACATTGTTACATGACACATGGTTGACTTGACATGTGTCCAACTTTTTTTTAAATTTAAAAAAAAATCATGAATTGACATGTGACACATACTGTTCATGTGTTGTTAACGATTTAGATTGTATTATGAACAAAGACTAAATTGAACATAAATTACAAAAATTGGAACCGTATTGAAGATAAATAATGGTAAGATGATTCACTTTTACATTCATTTAATAAATGGTATAAGAGTAAAATAACTATAAAAAAATGAACTTTAGTATTTTTTTCAAAAAATAAAAAAATAAAAAACAATGTCAAATAAATATAAAAAATTTATGTGTGTTAAAATATTTCTTTTATAAAAAAAATAGGAGAGTGCAATAAGGAAAAACATGCAAGGAAGAAATTCCTGACAAATGATTACAATGCATTTGCAACCCCAGCCCTTCTACGTATTACAATCCGAAAATCACTTTTAGATTGTATAATTCTAAAGCTAAAAAGAACTTTCGAATGGCATAATTTAGAAACTTTTCTTTTTAATTTTTTTTAGATTATACAATATAAAAGTAAAAAATAACTTACAATTAAAAACTATTTTTTATTAATCCTCAATAACTTAAAGTTATATTTGACTTCTGAATTACACTATTTTAAAGTATTTTTTTGTTGGGATTATATATAATCTAAAAGCCATCATCTTTTTGAGAATAAATGTCTATTACAGGGAGGTTATAAAAAGACAAAACGTAAAGTAAATTTAAATATTGAAACTTTAAAATTTTAAGAAAGGAATTTGATCATTTAAATTTAAATTATAATTAAATAGTAATAATTTTGAAATTTTGAAATTTTTTAATTAATTCATGTATACATTTTTCATTTTCTTTATTATTTTGAAATTAAGATATAGATATTTTAACATATTTTACTAACAATAATAAATATTTGTCTCACGTTAACAATCAATTTGGTTAATTTCTAGATTCATTGTGCAATCACTTTTTTACCAACATTAATGATATATGTTTTCATTGATGTCATTTAGAATTTTTTATCAATGTCAATAAAATTATTATTTTATGATATTAGTCATAAAATATTCATTATTGTTAATCATAAAATATTTATTATCATTTGGAATCACTGTACCACTAAATGACCATCACAAACATCATGTCCCGTTGCACCACGAAACCAAACGAATCTGGTGAGCGTTGAAGGGGGGGAATGGAACTACACGAGTGAAAATGAGTGAATAAAAATATATTACTAAAAATTGATAGAAATTTAAGATTTCTGAATAAAGTAAATGAATAAGGTTAAAAGTAAAAAAAAAAAAAAAAAAAAAAAAAAAAAAAAAAAAAAAAACTACATTTGTAATTAAAAAAATTTTGTAGGAGGTTGTGGTGGTGGAGGAGTAAAAATTTGGTAGAAGTTATTTTTGACTTCTGAATTACACTATTTTAAAGTATTTTTTTGTTGGGATTATATAATCTAAAAGTCATCATCCTTTTGAGAATAAATGTGTATTACAGGGAGGTTATAAAAAGACAAAACGTAAAGTATGTTTATAGGAGGTGTAGGAAGAAACATAAAAAAACTGCCATGACTGCAACATAAACCCACTCTGCTTTGTCCTACAAGTGGATTTTAATTTGTTCAAAGACCCACAAGTTGCAGCCAGAAAAGAACAAAAATATTTCTTCTGACTAAAAGAAAACTCACTATTTCACCCCTTTCCATTGACCAAAAACTATATATTTCTATTTTCTTTCTGCCTAGTAAAGAAGATCAAGATTGTATGCAAAGAAAGTTAGAAGGAAATTTGTGTTACCTACAATTAGAAAATTGACGTAATGGGTTTAGGTCAAATCCACTTTTCAAGCAACAGATTAATCAAAATTCCCTCAAATTGCAAGTGGTAGATTTCTTTATTCATTATACCAATTTTAGCAATGAGTTTGATGTTGATGCTGGATTACAGTGGAGGTTTGTATTGCCTAATGATTATTAACGATTGGCTGGGTGTATTTTCAGCCTCAACACTGTAGGGCCACCCATTCAGGATTTGTTGAGTTGATTAAGGATATTGTGTATGATAATCTGATTCAACACTTTGATGGTTATTAATTTAAGGATGTCAATTTTCAGTACGGTCTGGTTAGCTAGGTTAGTGCAACCACTGTGTGTATTATAGGTTGTAATGTCAATTTCTTAATTGGAAACTTTTTCAAAGCCAAGATCATGGGTGGCTTTCACCATGAAATTAATTTCAAAGCTGTTACAGCCTCCCACATTAGGGTTGGTTCATTGCTGCTTTGCTACTTCTCTGGAAGCCATTCTCATCTTCTGCTCTCCAACTTCTCCACAAAAACAGCTCACCCTTCACACTCCTTACACCCCACTTTGTTAAACAATGATCCTCATAATTACCTGCTCTTCAAAATCATTAATATCTTTCTATGTCACAACTGCTGCACACACAACATTAGACCCATATAAAATGGATAATGAATGATACTTAGACAACATTTTGTTGACAATATTTGAACATCATCTGCGTGTCACTCCTGTGATTGGTCCATGATAGTATTTATGATTATTATTATTAATTGTGAAGTGATTTTGAACCAATCATAGAATGACATGTAGATGATGTTCAAATGTTGTCTAAGTATCATTATCTATATAAAATTGGCTAGCATGCATGTTACTATTCATTTTTCTTCCCAATCACTTCACCAATCCTTAATGGATTTGGCACATGTTCAAATTACCAAGATCAGCTAATAAAATAAATGGTGGGGTATGGAGTATTATATATACTGTAAATTAATAACACTTATTTTAACATTAAGAACAATTTAAATATAAGCAGAAATATTTTAAGTAAGGCAATTAATTACTGTTTTCTGATGTGGGAAAATAATTTCAGCCATCCCTCAATTTCAAAGTGAAAAAGAATTATCTAAGAAAGGTGATTTTTGCAAATCATTGTACCATTTATAAGAACCAAATCCTATTTCAGTACTATCAAATTTAGCTAAGTTTCCCTCTTATGCTAAGTTTCAAGTACAATCAAACTGTGTATTCTTGTCTACTTTCAATATCGTACGCAATTCATCCCTTAACCATAGATTTATTTCTGTTTGAGAACTTTACTTAATCAATTCAGACGTTGTTTCTTTTCTTTACTTTACTTTCACACCCTTTTCTTTGTCTTGCTTCATTTTAAATTAGACCAATTTAGTCATTCTTGGTAACTAGGTCCATTTGAATAATCTCTTGTCACTGATTGCATAAAGGTAAAATTTCTTAAGAAATCAAACAACACTACAAGAGTAGCATGAATAGCCATTTCTACTAAAAAAACATGACCTTTTCTACCTAAAATTTCTAGCATTTATGTATTGATGTTCAAAATTTCAAGCATTTTCAAGATTCCTCCAAAACCACAAAAGGCCAAATGGACATACAGGGTGGAAAGAAGGATAGTTGCCCATGCAACCAATAGTTGCTATCAAAAAGGAAAGGATAAGTTGAGTATTGAAATAAGAACAAATCGGAAGCTATCATGTCCCACTCAATATTGGGACAACCTTGCATAAATTACATAGGTCAATATATAATGTACAGAGCGATATCACTGGACTTATTCTATGCAACAGAGAAAGTCATGTTTGGGGAATGAGGAATATACTCAAACATGTTTCTGATCTTAACATTCTTTGTTTGGTAGCTGTTTGTGTAGAAAACAGCATTCAATTGCTGAACATGATTCCTCCTTTTAAATGGAGAATAATAGAGAATCATGATTAAGTTAGGTGTATAATTACTCAAATACCTTAACGACTTGATATAAAATTTTTAGACAATGACTTTTTATAAAATATCCATATAATTTGAAAGGCTCCCTTTTTTTAAAGCTCGAACAACTTCAATTTTTCAAAAGAAATTATTTACTAAGTCTCAATCAAATTTTAACTTACATGAATTCTGATATCCCACAGCAAGTTTTTAGCTCAAGTACACTACAAAGACAATTCATCAACTCATACACAATGTGTGTGAGGCATTCATAATGTTTATACCGTACATAAAAAAGTAATGTATTAAAATGGAGTAAGACACAATTTAGTATAGTAATAATCATTTGGGACCATCATCTGCTTGATGGTGAGAACAGATCTATTGAATATTCAACTATTCATATCAGAGACAGAAACTTGACAAGAATAGTATATTTCCCACCCAATGAATATTCTACTGGGTCTACTTAATGATGTAGAAACTAGAAAGCATGATGTGTGGCTACATGCATAGCTTTGTCTACATGACCAAAGTATGAGGTGCCAAGATGTTAGCCTTTCAACCCATTCCTTAACCTCCAGTATCTTTTAGCATTTTTTAGTCATGCCAAACTATACTATGCTTTAACTTCACTCCTACTCAAAAATGCATAAAACCTCCCCCTCTAAACCCTTTGTACAATGTCCTCATCATTCTGTTGTGTTGAGCACCACTTCATTAACTCTTTCTTCCCACCGTTAAGCTCCTCTAATCCCCATGATCCCTTCAGGAATAATGAAGCCCCCCAGAGGAAAGCTTCCTCTCCCCATCATTATCATCACAACCTGTGTTCTTGTTTTTGTGGCTATCTTGTATGCAGAGAGACTCAGTTTCCTCTCTTCCAACTCCATTTTCAAGTTCAAACCATGTCCTAGACAAATCACCAAACCAAAGTCTAGTAAGTCACCTTCTCATATGCCTCACCTCATCTTTGCCTTCTTATGTTTTTATCCATTATCAGTTTGAGATTCTAATGCAGTTTATCTCATCATATCATGATTGTCCTAGCAGATGAAGAAAAGGCTGGTGATAGAAAGGCAGATGAAGAAAAAGCAGGTGACAAAAAGGCAGATGAAGATGTTGTGATTGTGAATGCATCATCATCATGGATTGATGACAGGTTTGATTTTGACCCTGAGGAGTGCAATGTTGCCAATGGAAAATGGGTGTTTAACTCTTCAGTAACGCCTCTCTACTCTGACATAAGCTGTCCATATATAGATAGGCAATTTTCTTGTGTCAAGAATGGGAGGAATGATTCTGACTATCGCCATTGGGAGTGGCAGCCAGAAGATTGCACCTTGCCACGGTAAGTTCCACACTCCAACTTGCCAATCTTTTATCATATACATGTATGTTTAGTTTATGTAAAGTACATTCCAAAATGACTATATTTTGCAGTTTCAACCCAGAGCTAGCCCTCAGAAAGCTTCAAGGGAAAAGACTGCTATTTGTTGGGGATTCACTTCAGAGAAACCAGTGGGAGTCTTTTGTCTGCTTGGTAGAATGGGTCATACCTCATAAGCATAAATCTATGAGACTGGGGAGAGTTCATTCAGTCTTCACTGCTAAGGTATTGATACTTGACTGAAATGATGGTTAAATATATTGATTCAAACTTAGATGCAGTTTTACAAATGCTTGGCTGTTGTTTTCCAATCAGAATTGGAGCTTCACTTCAATAAAATATTTTATCAAATGTTTGCATGAGTTATAAATGTAAAACTCCAATTCTAATTGGAAAACAATACCAAAAAAAGTACATTTGAAATTGTGTAATTGGCACAAACACAATAAATAAACACACTAACACTGAGAGATCATGCTTCTTTTCTGAAAACTCAAGCTCGTTCTTTTTGTATCTGTGCTTTCACAGGCATACAATGCCACCATAGAATTCTATTGGGCCCCTTATCTTGTGGAGTCCAACAGTGACATTGACATCATAGATATAAGGAAAAGGATAATAAAAGTGGATGCTATAGCTGAAAGAGCCAAAAACTGGACAGGAGTGGACATCCTTGTATTCAACACCTACGTATGGTGGATGAGTGGTATTAGGATAAAAACAATGTAAAAATTCTTTGATACTCACTACTAAATCAGCATAATATTTCTGTTATTCATGGCAAACATTCAGCAGTATCTTTCAGCATTTGATCTTTAACAAAAGCAAGAAGACAGTGTCTGACCTCTAGTTTACAAATTTCAGATGGGGTTCCTTTGCCAATGGACAAGAAGGGTATGAAGAATTTGACACCCCAATTGCATACAAGTTAGCTTTGAAAACGTGGGCCAATTGGATCGACTCAACCATCAATCCAAACAAAACAAGGGTCTTTTTCACCACTATGTCACCAACACATACAAGGTCTCTTTCTTAAGAAAACTAAGTCCAACTTATTATTATAGCAACAACTTAAGCTATAAGCTAAATGCATGTTTGGATTCACAGTAAATCCTCTACAGCCATGTTCAAATACTAGTTAGGTAAATATTCACATCCTTTGGTATCAAGTTGAAGCCCTTCAACTAGTTTTTTGCATTGGACAATAAACAATTATACCAAAGTTTCTCACTAGTTTACATTTAGATTAATCTATCCTCAAACATAAATCACATCAAAATCAAAAAAACATAAGTCAAGCAGTTATTTGCTTCCTTTATATTTCTCAGTAAAATGCTCAATATTGTAACAAGTCAAGTGTGTTGTTTCTCAGAAGCCAAGACTGGGGCAACATGGAAGGTGTGAAATGCTTCAATGAGACAAAGCCAGTGATGAAAAAGAAGCACTGGGGAACTGGTTCTGACAAGAGAATAATGAGTGTGGTGTCCAAAGTAGTGAAGGAAATGAAAGTTCCAGTGACATTCATCAACATAACACAGTTATCAGAGTACAGAATCGATGGCCATTCCTCAGTTTACACTGAAACTGGAGGGAAACTGTTGACTGAAGAGGAAAGGGCTAATCCAGAAAACGCAGATTGCATACACTGGTGTTTGCCTGGAGTTCCTGATACGTGGAATCAAATACTTTTGGCTATGTTGTAACAAATATATAAATCTTGCACAAAGATCTATGCATTTTTTTCTTCTTTAACACTTGTGACATGAAGATGTCAACTATTTTGTTTGATTGTGTACATTATTCATGTTGAAATGTCATTTGTGTGATATACAAATATACATGTGTCATGAATAGTTCACATTATAGCACATTGTTGAACCAGAAGGATCACATGATCACACAGGGTCACTTTGAAAGAAATTGTGTTCCACTTCACATTCAAATCAAAGAAACTAATTATTTCTTCCACCTTTTCAATGTTTTACCATTGATTTTGGGTAGTGAATCGATTCACATCTCCACAGCCAAGCTCTGTTATCACAGTAATGCAGGGGAAAGGAACATACTTTCATGGCTTATTACCAAATGTTACACTTTGTTGTCCCATGTCAAGAACAAGCACTTGAAATTTATGGAAGATAATAATAATAATAATAATAAAGAAAGTCTTTGGTGTTAAAATGTCTGAATTAAAATGTCATGCAGAAACAAAAAAACTGTCATAACAAATGCAGCACTCAATTTAATTGGACCCTATTTAGATTGATGTAAAGATGAAATCCTCTTTTTCTTTTTTTTTTAATTGTACATTTTTTTTCTGTTTATTTTTGTAAATCTTTTTGTTTTAATTCTCTGTGGAACATCCTTGATTCTTGAAGTTCTCTTATCTATATGTATATTCTAAAATTTATTCAGTTTTGGAAATGTAAAAATTATATTTCAAAAATCAAATTCTGAAATGCTTAAACAATAAAATATATATATACTCTGGAATTTAATATTTAGAACTAATTTTTAACATTGAAATTAAATGCCAAAATGTTTATCAGAGTCGAGAGAACAAACTTGGAAAATATTTTTTTTTTTTAT
This sequence comes from Vigna radiata var. radiata, assembly GCF_000741045.1. Lineage (NCBI taxonomy): Eukaryota > Viridiplantae > Streptophyta > Magnoliopsida > Fabales > Fabaceae > Vigna > Vigna radiata. Next base: position 860,622 of record NC_028354.1, read on the forward strand.
AATAAGTACAAAAAACACATAAAAAGGAGGTGTATAAGTAAAAGGAGGTACGAAAATCAATATTTTAACCCGCTGGACTAACCCAAATTATTATTGAAAACAAAGTTCCAGAAGAAATAAAATCAAACATTTTTAAGGATTATATTTAGTTTTGAACAATTTTTACAGATTATAAATTTGTATTTGTGAGTTAATGAGTATACTTGATACACTCATGATATATGCTTACACAACTTTTCTCTCTATTTTTTGATTTTGATTTTGATTTTCTTTATTCAAATTAGTAGAGTTCACAATTTATGTATTAAATATGAATCCAAGATAAAGTTTGTTATCACCTAATTTTTGGCCTTTTAACTGGAAAATTAGTTATAATACTTTGAATTAATTAAAGGATAAGTAATTATTATTAAAATAAGAGTTTTTTCATAACCTAGTAAGCTAGTGAAATAATTTATTATTTTAAGTAGTGATTAATTGGGTCAAATATGTTACTTTTCATTTAAATAAGCTTATAAGAGGTGAATTGATGTTTCTCTTAATGAGTGATTGCATTGTATTAAAAATATTTTTTATTCACTTTTTATTCAACACTAACAAAATAATATTTTTATTTTAAAATATAAAAATAATTTAGAATTTAATATATATATATATATATATATATAT
>NC_028354.1:861700-907644 GCF_000741045.1 Vigna radiata var. radiata
ATATATATATATATATATATATATATTATTTTTTATAGTAATTTTTAATGTTTATGTACAATTTTGTACCAGTTATGTTGTTATTTTTATTTCGTTTCTTTAAATTAGTTACTTTTTTATGTGTATTGATTTTAACTTTTTGTGAATTTGTTTGTTATAGAATTAGTAAGAACATAAGGGGTATCTAAATATTAGGTTAAGAGTTTTTTACAAGGTGAACTTAGAAGATTTATGACATTTTCTTATAAAAGAGGTTGTCTTAAAAAGGCTGCAACATTGTCTCATTCTGATTTTTATAAGCGGTAAGAGGATATTATTAAAGAGTATGATGTTGTTGAGCAACACGTGGATATTGTTAATGAAGAACATAAAGTAGGTGGATTTCTTAGAAGTCCACGTGATATTTTTAACGAGTTATATTGATTATGTTGTATTTGCATTGTGGCAGGACTAGGTTAGTAAAGTAGTTGAACATTTTTTTTAATTTTGATGTTTTATTAGTTGTTCAAACTTTATATGTAATTGTTTTATCTAGGATTGATGCGAGATCAAGTTGGTCTCTCATGAGAGAGATTAAATAAATTTAGAGCATGTTATTTGGTTGTTCAAAATTGTGTGATGAATTCTAATTTGTTGTCTTTATGCCATATTTCTTAAGATTACACCTATATTGGTGTTTGTTGAAAGATGACATAGAGAGAGAAAAAAAATTTCATGTCCTTGTTGGTGAGGTGACGTGTTTGCACTACTACATCTACCCATAGTAGGAGAATCATGTGAAGTGACTTTAGAGACTCTTATCAACCTATTGGACATGGACCGTGCAAGAGTTACATCTAAGTTGAGGCAATGTTGTGGTTCCTAAGTAAGACTGAGTTGGTTGAGAGACCTATATAACAAATATTGTGAAAACTAACCGTGGGAGTAAGCCGCACGGACCTACTTTTTACATCTTGTTAGATGCAATATTTTTACGAATAAGAGCACTACCTTTATCCTCGTATTGTACTTGTTGCTCTTCAAAGACTTGCACTCATGTAAAAGATATATTTGGGGAGTTGCTACACTGGTCCACTTTTTAAGACAAAATCATCTAAAGACTAGATTGTCTAGCAACTCAAGTTTTGAAGTTTAACAAAAGCATCAAATGAAATATCGTTATGTATGAAAATTTGTTTTAAAGAAATAACGTCCAAGAAAAATATATTTTGGAATGTCTTTTATAGATGAAATCAAGCTTATAATAATATTTTCTAGACTATATTGTCTAAGGAACAAAGTTTATAAGCAATGTCTAAAAAAAGAAAATGTCTCTCTTATTGAATCATCTAATAGATGATGTGTAACAAACAACATCTAAATGTCTAAACGAACATTGTCTTACAATCAAATGATTATGAGCATAAGCGTCTATCTCATGTTAACATTAAAGCGTAAAATGTGTTTTATTCAAAATAGTGTTAATTCAAGTAAGTATCTTATGAACACTAAATGTTGCATATTACAAACAGTTTTTGATAAAGCATATAATATTTTATACCATCTCATGATCATATATGTTGAATGTTTTACCAAACAATACATTTATTAATGAAATGACAAATGATAAAATGTTTTGAACATGCAATAAGCCTAATGCTTATCAATGTCCAAAATATTTAATGCACATACGATAAAGTGTTTTAATGCTTGTATATTTACTATTGATATTTGTGCAGATAACAAAAGTAGAAAGGTTTGATCAAAATCATTGCACCCAAGAAAACAACGTTGAAAGATATGAAAAATATTCTAGAAATGCTTCCCTTAAAGACTTATGCTCTAACACATCATACAAGCTACATTTTGCTAAAAGCTATGACAAAGCATTGTATCTCTACAAAGTAGACTTGAGTTTAACCTTTGCATTATACATTTTGCTAATAGCTTATGCTAGATATACTAGGATGAACATCAGATTTGTGTTTCCTATACTTTTTACCCATTCACATATTAACAACACAAATGTCAAATGTTTTTCTCCCAAGTTAACAATTAACTTTATCAGATCTTGTAATGACGACAAAAAAGACAAGATCAAAAGTAATCCCTTAAACCCACCCCATTAACTCATCAAGTGTGAGAAAAATATGATTAGTTATAAAATTATTTGTATCATCTCCCTCGCACATTTCATTGATAAAAGAATAGAAATTTGACATAAAATTCAAATTTACTTGTGGATCCATCAAACTCAAAAATAATATTCCATCTTATAGCATAACCACCTATAATATAGCACAGTAATAATTATAATTGGAGATCAAAAATTTATTAAAACAAAACAAGAAAAGCAAATTTTAAAAAGGAATTAAGAAAATTAAAAAATAGCAAAAAATAAAAATAAAAATGAATATTGGATTTTGAGATCTGGTAGAGATGTTCAACAATTTTGAAATTATCGAAGTTTGAAATCTAGTAGGATTGTTAACTAAATTTTAAAATTCAATAATCATTTCTTTCAGGTTTCGAAATTCGTTAAGTACATAATTTCACAATCTGATAAATTCTTTAACTAAATTTCAAATTTTTGGAGAATTTCATATTAGATTTTGAAATTCAATAAATTCCTAAATTAAATTTTCAAATCTAGTAAATTTTGAGGCATGATAAGTTTGTGTATAAATTTCGAAATTTGATAATATTTTAAATGAAATTTTAAAATTCAATAATTTTTTGAATTAGATTTCAAAATCTAATAAATTTCTTAAACCAAATTTTAAAAATTTAGTATATATGCAAAATATAATAAATGTAAATATATATTTTAAAGAAAATAAATATAAACTTTCAAACTGAAGTTAACAAAAAAACATTTATATTAATAAATTGAAATAAAGAAGATGAAGAAAACTAGCTAAATAGTATAAAGCAAGTTGCTTAAACGAACAAAGCAAACTACTACATACCAAAAAATTGAGAGAAAAAAATGCGTAAAAACTTGAGATAAATCTTTAATAAATATAGAAAGGGGTTTGTTAATTTAAGTAAGGATATTGTTAATTTAAGTAAGGATATTGTTCAGTTGGTACATTTTAGTAGAGTGTACCAAATTTTTGCTTACAAAAATGTTTCTTTTAAAAAGAAAACGAACTTTAAATCTAAAGGTATTTTAATAATTTTAAAATTTAATTTAAAATAAAAAAAATAAAAGGTAGTTATTAAAAATCGTGATTGGTCCACGAGAGGATTTATTAGTTTTTATTTTATTTTTAATTTTAAAAAACAACTACCTTTTATTTTATTTTTTATTTTAAAAAACAACTACCTTTTATTTTATTTTTTATTTTAAAAAACAACTATTTTTTAAAAAATATAATGGTTTAGGGTTTATAGAACTCGTCTGGGTTTATAGAACCCTTCTGGGTTTATAGAACCGTTTGGGTTTATAGAACCCTTCTGGTTTTATAGAACTTATAGAACTCGTCTAGGTTTATAGAACCCATTTGAGTTTATAAAACCCGTCTAAGTTAAAAATACAACTACCTTTTATTTTATTTTTTATTTTAAAAAATAACTACCTTTTAAAAATTATATAATAAAATGGTTTAATACCTATTTTGGTCCCTCCTTTGTGAGGGTTTGTTCAAAGTGGTCCCTCCTTTTTTTCAAAAGTTCACTTAAGTCCTACCTTTTACAAAAATTGTTCAAAGTGGTCCTTTTTGCTAACGGCGTTAACTTTCAAACTTTCTTAAAGGCACAGCTGCCAGGTGGCTAATATTTGCTGAGGTGTAACGTTTTGGCTGTGCTGGCACTGTTGTGTGTTTTAAAAAAAATAATTAATTGTGACGTGGAATTTAATAAAATTAGGTTTAAATTAAAAATTGAATTTGGGGTTAATTGGGGGTAATTAATTAAAAATCCCATTAAGAACCTTAATTGTTTCTGGAAATCTAAAATGGAGAAAAATCCCCAATCTGAATCCTAAGAACCCTAAAGTGAAACTAGAACCAAAAACCCTAAATTGGGGAAGAAAACCCTCAATCTGTTTTCTGTTTTCGCAACAGAGAAAACGAACTACAAAATCATAATTCAAAATGCTACCTACCGTGTCAAGTGGAAGGCAAATAATGGTAGCAGTAATCCCAGCAGCAGCACCAGCAATAAGCCTCTCAAAATTAGTAGTTTCCTCATTCCCAGAAAACCTCAGCAACTGCTTTCTATAAGTATCGTAGGCACAGAAATTAACCGCTTTGAATGGAGCTGTTCGCAGAACATTTACAAGGTTCCCTTTCCAAAAGCCTCTCAACCCTTGAGTAGCGACAATTTTGCTAATAAGCTCGAATATATTCCTCTTCTCACCACGAACTATGTATTCCAACTTCAGTCTTTCAAGTGGAGCAACACAAGTCCTTATACGACAAAACAAAAAGAAAAGATAAATGTCAAACAAATTGAGGGTTTTCTTCCCCAATTTAGGGTTTCATTGGGGATTTTTCTCCATTTTAGATTTCCAGAAACAATTAAGGTTCTTAATGGGATTTTTAATTAATTACCCCCCAATTAACCCCAAATTCAATTTTTAATTTAAACCTAATTTTATTAAATTCCACGTCACAATTAATTATTTTTTTTAAAACACACAACAGTGCCAGCACAGCCAAAACGTTACACCTCAGCAAATATTAGCCACCTGACAGTTGTGCCGTTAAGAAAGTTAACACCGTTAGCAAAAAGGACCACTGTGAACAGATTTTGCAAAAGGTAGGACTTAAGTGAACTTTTGAAAAAAGGAGGGACCACTTTGAACAAACCTTCCCAAAGAAGGGACCAAAATAGGTATTAAACCTACAAACTAATAACTTCTCTCGTGGATGGATTTTTAATAACTACCTTTTATTTTTTTTATTTTAAATTAAATTTTAAAATTATTAAAATACTCTTAGATTTAAAATTAATTTTTTTTACAAAAACATTTTTGCAACCTAAAACTTGATACATTTTGTTAAAATATACAACTGAAAAACCTCGTTACTTAAATTACGAGACCGAAAACACAGTAAATACGTTTTTGATATATACTAATTACTATCTATTTTTTTTTTGTTTTATATATATTTTACGAAAAGTCAATTTTGTCATAGCACTTAAAGTACGAGGTGCACCAAGAAAACTCGGTGCAAAGAAAGCTCCTATTGAAACGTGTGCGCAAGAAGTCTGATATAAACGGAACTCAAAAGTAAGTTATTACCCTTCGCCGCCTTTTTCTGATTCTTGCATCTCAATCCATAACAATCTCTCAGATCAAGGGTTGCGATTAATACCCAATTTTGTGTTACCTTTTCTGTTTTCGGCGTTCGATTTCGATTTTGAAGCCCTATTTTCGGTTATTGTTCTCTACTATTTTCACTTACTCGCCTGAAGAAAAACATCAGGTTATGAAAGAAAATATAGTGATTGATACATGCTAAGTTTTAATATTGGGGCGGTTTTTAATTTTTTCGATTTTGGGTGATGATTTTGATTCGTTTGCAGTTTGAAGCTGAGAAATAAACATGGCCGGTGGTGCGAATTTCATGCAAAGGGTTCTCTCTTACGTCGTAAACGAGGTTGTTGTCAATGGTCTTGCCAACAGGTTCCTGTTTTTACCACTTTTTTTAATTTGTTTTTCTGTAATTTTGTTATTGATCCGTTCCTGTATTTTTAGGAGAATGTCTGTTATGTTGATCGGAGTGAGACAGAGCCTCAAGATTTTATTTCTTTATATATATATATATATATATATATATATATATATATATATATATATATATATATATATATATATATATAAATTCAGTCTCCAGGACAACATTAGTTCACTAAAATTTTAAGGGGTTTGAGTGGTTGCTGCTTGGGCACATGTATGCCATGATAGTTGGTGCTATTGTTGTATTAATTTTTCCTATGCTGAATTTTAGAAATTTTAGTAATTGTTTTGGGGTCCTTGGCTGGGCTTGTGGTTGTTGCAGACCGGGCTGTGTTGTAGAGTAGGCGGGTTCTAGGTCGTGAGATGCTTCTAGTGTCGTCCGAAGTTAGCTTGGATTGTGTTGGAATATTTCACCCGTTGTCGGGTCAATATTGGACCACCCAATTTCGACTACAGATAAGGCCAATTTATAATATATATAACTGAGTACAATCCTCACCTTACAAACCGGTTTTGTAGGGTTGAGTTAGGCTTAGAACTCACTTTTAACAGATTGTACTGGTAGAAGGTATTGCCATGTAGTCCGATGTTAAAGTCGGTAGATAACCGTTTGGTTAGCAATTAATACATATTATGTGTATGTTTCTTTAAAGTCATATTTGAAATCTTTATAGATAGTAGTTGTGATGGACTTTAAGATCAGGGAAACCATCTTCTGAAAGGTTCTTCTATGCTCTCCAACCATATTTATTTTTCTTCAGTGTTCAGAGATATTACCGGGCAATCGCCTCTTAGGTGGCTATGCTATTTAAGACGGATATCCTAATCCCGTCTCAAATTTGAAACTCTTCTACTGTATGATACGAAATCGTAATCCCACTCAGAGTTAACGTTTTTTTCTGACCCCTGTCCCATCGGAGCGCATTGATTTCCCTCTCCGGTGCAATAAGTTTGGGAGTCTTTGTTGGCAGCTGTACGAGGTGAGTGAGGGAAAAGTAATGGTTGGGTTTGAGATGGGAACAAGAGGAACAAAAACATTAAACTGTGCTCTCAATTTTTACTATAAAAGTTAAATGATTATGGAAAGCAAGTTTCCAAAATAATCAGATGAAGAAATATGCACCCAAAAGGATTTTTTTCATTATCTTTTTTTTAGAAGAAAAAACTGTTAAAGATTTGTAATAAAGCAGGTCCTTAGTCTCCCTGATATGCTTCAATTAGTTTCTTGTGTTTGCATCCATTCTCTCGTGTTGATGTTTCTTTGTGGTTTTCCAGCCCAGCATTTCAGAGGTTTGCAGTGAGGACATCAAAAAGAATTGAAGATATCTCTAGCAAAGGTAATAGGAGAAAAATTATTGTTTTTTAAAATTTGATTGACCTTATGACAAAATCTGTTTCACACTTGTGTTATTTATTCTGGCAGCTATTCAGAAGAGGCAGGAGATAATTGAGCAGGTCAAGGACATTTCGGAGGACATCTCAGAGGTTGTATGCTTTCAAATTAATATAAAACCAGCTACTACTGACAATGTGATTATTGGTGTTTAACTTTTCCTTTTTCTTCTTCCAGTCACTCAAGAAGCGGTGATTATGGAGTTCTACATTGCTGAGGTTTATGGACTTGAGGTTCTCTGTAAATTTGTTTAGGTTTCTTCCAGTTTGATTGGTGAACTGAGAACTGGATTAGGATTTCATCTAATATTATTGTTTCTTCCATTTGAAACTATTGAAGATTGATGGTTTGGACTGTATTGACATAGAAATATGCAAGAGTTGTAACAGCTGATTGGGATTTTTTCCCTCCTTTTTTATTGCACCCTAGGGCGCATGCCTAATATTAATATAAAATCCAAACCAAAACAAATTAGTATGCTGTAGTTGAATTTGAATCGGTTTTTGCTGCATTTGTTATAAAATTGTTAATCATTTTTACGAAAATATTGTTAAATATTTTGTAATGGAAATTTGTTAAATGAAAAGGTATGCAATTGTGTTGTTATATTTTTCATACACATAAATTAGTATACAATTTTATAATTAGTTCTATCAAAAGAAAATCGTGCCTAAAATTAAGAGATAAAGAACAGTAATTTGGGTTGTAAAAAAAATCAACTAAGATGATGTCTTTTCATTGTGTTAATGATGGTAGCACTAAGTCAATATTTCAGTCAAAGTTGAATTAAAATCACTTTACATAAAAAAAATTAAAGAGCTGCTTTTTAGATTAAATTTAAAATTTATTTTAATTAATTAAATTATTTAAAAATAATATACTTTCTACCCAAATACATTTTTCTTGAAGCTCTTTCAAATTCTCTATTAGAATAAACTCTTCCAAGCAACTTTTATCCGAATACATTATTTTGTTTTATATATAAAAGGCGGTGTAAGTTAGGAATAAAATAATAAGTCTAAATAATTTGTACATAATTGAGTTGAATGAAAACAACTCATGGATTTGAACACTTAAAAAAAATATATTATTTATAAATTTTGATCATATATTTCAATCCATTTTCTATTTAAATTTGATTGATTCATTGACTATTTAAAATTTGTATAACTTTTAATTGAATATCTATTTTTAATTTTGTTTTATTAACTTAAGTGACTGTAGTTATATTTTAATTATTTGTTTTCATATGGTAAAAGATATAAAGTTTTTGTTACTAATATAAAATGATATTATATTAAATTGAAGATGAGAAATTATTATTATTATTATTTTTATTGAGATAGTCAAAATTTTTAATAATGTCTGTGGCATAATTTAGGCTTAATTGCTTGGTTTGTCCCCAGTTTGATAAAAATGTGTCAAACTCGTTCCCTCTTTTAAAAAAGTTATTATTTTGTTCACATGTTATTTAAAAGTGTAAATTGTATCCATTAATAGAAAAATGTGTATCAATAAGGTCCTCTCTGACTGACGGTGTTAAGTGAGTAATGATGTGGCAGTAGAGAATTGTAACGTGTCAAAAGATTGTGAATGTTGGTATTTACGTGTCAGCCATGAATTGGGGAAATTAAATTCATAATTGATTTAGAGGTTTTGTGTGAGTTGACGAAGAGTAAAATTAGGGCTTTCGAAATCGCAATTGAGATAAAGGAGAGAGTGCGAGTTGACGAAGAGTGAAAAATTGCAATTGGGCTTTCGAAAGCAGATGCGCGTTTAGGGATTGTGTTCTTCTTGGTTAGGGTTTGCTGAGCTTGGTGAGTTTACTGTTGTTGTTGTACCCGTTCTTTGTCTTCTTCCTTCTTTGAGAAAGTATTGTTGTGAGGTTGTGTCCTGTTGGCGTTGGCTTAGGAAGTGGCAGTGTCATTGAATCATCAGTGATGTTCGTCTTGCTCATGGGGGAGCTCTCGTGGTATTTCATCCAGAGGATTGGTTGGAACCAACATATGTCTATGTGGGGAGGTTGTTGTGTTGAGTGTGGCTAAAATAGTGAAGAACGACGACAAGCAATTTTGGGGATACCCTAATTACAAGGTTTGTTCAATGGTTGTACTTTCATTTTTGTGATTAATTTTACTTTTTAAGTAATGAAATGGTTGTGGTTGGATATTTTGAACAGCGTACTCGAAACGAAGAACTTCAAGGATGCAATTATTTTAAATGGCACAATGAAGATAATTTGGATGAAAAGGATACTACTATCACTAGACAAAGAAGAAAATTATTAGTTTGGAGAAATCTGCTATGGTTTCTTAGAAGCAAGAGAAGCAACTAACATGGATGCTATGTTTTATGGGGTTTATTAACATCGTCCTTCTTTGTATGTTTTTCAAAATTCCATGATGTGTTGTAATGGACAATGTCTTGTATTAAACTGTTTTTGTAATGTCGAAGTTCGCAATATTGTAATCGGATTTTTGAAATGAATGACAAATCTCAAATTCTGCTTTCAATAGCTAATTTGCAGTGTAATGTAAGAAGTGTGTGGATTGTTTAATGTTACAGTGTAATGTTACAATGATATAAGGCTATCTGCAAAAGTTGTATGGACATCTGTGCTTCATATAGACGTGCTTCATATATTTCAAGTGCAGGTCAATCACTTACTAATAGAGATGGACAATTTTCTTTTGGTTCTTTTGGAGGCATAAAAAAGGACATTCTTATTTGGGCTTGCGGTGAAATGATTAAAGTATATCCCATGAAATTTAATTCTAATTATTATGTAGATAAACAGTCAAAATTAATGAAGCAATTAAACTATATAATCTGTTATATGCCGACTATTTATGACAAGTAACATAAAACAGAACTTGGTGCTATTAAACCATTCAAGAAAAACTAACACAGCAAAAATTCTAATTAGCTAAATCAATGTAGTATGTGGCATGAAAACTGAAATAGAGCAAACCATAAACAAGATAAAATCAATTTGAACCTCACCAACACTGATAGTTACTTTTAGTCCAAGTGATTAGTAAATTGAGTACAAAGTTGTGGTTGTTTTTCTACATTTCCATTTGGAATGAGGTATTACATTTACTTTTGCCTCAGTACATACATATAAATCAGAATGAGTTTTTCATGTGAAGGTTAGTTGTTTCTTATACAGTATTTCCATTATGGTGTTTTTTTTATCTCTCCCTCTCGTCTTTGTTGATAAGTCCAATTCTTTGTGATCATAGCATAACATATTTTGATGGAAGCTGCTTCTTTGGATGATAAGTCCAATACTACTGATTTTTCCCCAATGAGTCAAGATTCCTTTGCATATTGCCAAACTTGGACAAGCTCAGAGTCTGAGATTGTAAATGACAGTAGCTATGCCAGTGAACCTTCACCTTCTCGGTGGAGGGCTAAGCAGTTGTTCTTTCAAAGCTAGGAATGAAGCTGCACAGGCATTCAATTGATGATAAACTTGGTGACAGTGATCTCTTGGATTCAGGTACGTTTGCACTTTGCATTGCTTTTGTAACTATCTGTTATGGTTTAGACACTTTGAATAGGTATAATAATACTAGTGATTGATGTAATTTTGTCCACTTCAGCTGAGCTTGAACTAATGAAGGAAAGATTTGCAAAGCTTTTGCTGGGAGAAGATATGTCTGGTAGTGGGAAAGGTGTCTGCACTGTAGTTACAATCTCAAACGCCATTACCAATCTCTATGGTAATTTTTTTACTATATCAATTCTCAATAGTGCTACAACTTGTTGAAAAAGAATGTTTTAGTGAGTTTGTAAGTTGGCAACAACATTTTTCATATTTGTTTGTGAAGTTCATTAGCCTTGAATGTGTTTTGATCTGGGAATTCTGCAGCAACTGTATTCGGACAAAGTTTGAAGTTGGAACCGCTAAAGCCTGAGAAAAAGGCTATGTGAAAAAGGGAAATGAAGGTTCTCTTATCAGTGTGTGAATACATACAATAATTTGCTCCATTTCTATTATGGAAGTTTGATAGAGTTTCTTTGAAGACTCCCATTTCTTCTGATTATGCAGAAGGTACAAAATAAGATACCCCATCAACCTCATAGATATTAGTTATTATTTGTTCAATCAACTCGCTCTCCCCATCATTTTATTGTTACTCCAATCGATTATAAACGTTAATTTGATCATACTAACAATGCTTTGACTACTATAGCTGATATTATGGAAGATACCTTCAAGGGTATAATTATGCAAAATTCATTCATATGAAATTTGAAACAAAATTGGATCATGAAACAAAACTGGAACCACACAGTTAGAACAAGTGTAGAACATGAAACAAAAATTCAAGAAGTGTATCCAAATGTTCAGTCAAGTTGTGCAGTTGCAGTTCGATCAGGTTGTGCAGCTTGTTCAAGAAACTTGTGTATCTTGTGTTATTTGACTGAATTGAGTTGAAGTTGGAATTGTTGAAGCAACTTGTGTATCTTGTGCAGATTGTGGGCAAGTATTTCTTTTATGTCCAAGCTGTCTACATATGCCACATCTTTTACGTGTTCCACCTTGTCTTAGTTGAGTGTCATCTTTCTTAAGCTCCCAAGGCTCTAATCTTCTTTTCTTCTTCGGTCTACCAGGAAAAATCATCTTAGGTGGAGGCAACAGATCAGGCATTGAAGTCATCTTCCATATATGAGCACCGCTGACAGGATAAATCATTGGAAAGTATGTCTCTTCATAGGTTGACTTTGTAAACCAATGTGGGATGTAGTCTTCTCCATTGATGTTTAAAAATGCCATGGCAGTGAGGGCATGACAACGTGGGAGTCTTGTTATACTCCACTTTCTGCAACAACAGTCCAGTTTATATAGGTCAACAACAAACTTCTCACCAATGTTGGAAGTGTGACTCACTTAAAATATTTTCAATCCTGACTAGTTGCAAAATTATAATTGGATTCAAGTCAGTAAGTAAAGTAAAGAAATTAAAACAAATACAACTTAATATTCTCAAATCATACCTAGGTATCCAATATTTAGTGTTCTTTAATTTGTTTTTGAAATCTTTTATGAATTTTGGAGCAAAAGGAACCTTCATATGAACTTATCTTGTCTTTATTTTTTACCCATCTCTTCATCAGATACATACGAATGTCTTTTATGAATTTTGGGGCAAAAGGAACCTTTATATGAGCTTAGCCCTTGCATGCAAGATGGCACTGTTAAAAGCTTCAGACATATTGTTCACTAGGGTGTCACAAGCAGTAGTAGATGTAAACCTTGACCTTGACCAAAATCTAGTTCAAGATAAAGTCATTCAATTATAACACAAACATATGATGTCTAAATAATTGACATGGTTGACAGTGTTTAGAACATACCTTGGTGGAATAGCTATTAAGTGCTTAAAGGCCTCTACATCGACAACTTTTATTTCTCTCATGACTGCCTCCCATGCTTGAGGATGGGTTGATGATGCTGCCTTCCATAAAAGACGTTTAAGATTTTTCCCAGGATATTTCTTCCTAAAATTTGCATATATGTGGTAGACACAAAGCCTTTGATCCACACAAGGAAGAACTTCTTGAATTGCTGGCAAAAGTCCCTACCAAAGTAATCAATGCAAGTATAAAAGTTAATTTCAAAGACAAGAACATCAAAGAGTAAGGTGTCATACTATACAACAAGGAAATGTAACTTACTTTTTGTTGATCTAAGATAAATGTATATGTTGAACAATTTGTAACACCACCGAGATCATCAATCAACAATTCCAAAAACTAAGTCCAGGTTTCCTTATTCTCCACCTCCACAACAACATATGCCAAAGGCAGCATTTGATCGTTACCATCTCTTCCAACTGCACTTAACAATTCTCCTCCATATTTCCCTTTCAAGAAACAACCATCCAAACCTATAATGGGCCTACATGATATGAAGCTGACCTTACAAGCCTTCAAACACACATAAAGTCTCTTGAATATTTGGTTCTCCTCATTTGCATCCAAATCTACACTTACTTTCACAATTGATCCAGGATTTGACCTAAGCAACTTATTTGCATAGTCATGTAGTCTTTTATATTGTTCCTTGAAATCACCTTCAATTTTCTTGTATGCCATTGTCTTTGCCCTAAAGGTTGTTGACCGAGATACATTAATGTTCCATTTCTTACTAACTTTGTTTTGGAGGTTAGTCAAATTAATATTTGAATTTTCTTTTATGGTCTTCTCTAACCTCCCACTCAACCATTTTAATGTCACTAACCGAATATTAAATTCTCTACTGCATGTATGATTGTTTATAATCTTCCTTAACTGCCATGTATTTTAGGCAGCCTTATATGCACAATATGCATACCATGGACACTTCCTATTTATATTCTTCCATGCTTTTGGGCATTGAAAAAGTGCCAAAATTTCCACAATGGTCTCTATCATCATTTAATGAATTACTTAAAACAAGGTTGTCTAAGCTTTCAGATTCCCAGGAATTGTCAGATAAACCTCTGTCCTCTACATGCTGGAATGGATTAGAAGACACACTTGGTCCACCCACTTCAACTTCCTCACTATGCTTACAGAAATCATCTTCCACTTCATCCCTATGGACACTAACCTCCACAAGATTATCCTCACTAAACACATCCTCCTCAGAACCATTCCAACTTCTAACATCATAGTCATCATGTCCCCTATCATCCTCTCCTTCAGCCTCTGTCTCTACACCATTATCATTGTCACCATCTGCATCCTTCCCCAAAACAGCCCCATCAGACTCTCCCTCAGCCTCTGCCTCCATACAATTATCATTCCCAGCCTCTACACCGTCCCCCAAAACAACCTCAATATCCTCTTCCTCAGCCTTTACCTCCACACAATTATCATTGCCAGCCTTTACACCCTCCCCCAAAATAACCCCAATTTCCTTTCCTTCAGCCTCTGCATCCACTCTTTTATTATTGTCAGTCTCTACACGCTCCCCCAACATATGAATGTACTCAGGATCTGACACCATGTGCACAATATACAGGTGAGATTGACCATTCAATATGGCAAGGTTGACTAGATCACTTGCACCCTTGTCATCAGATAATAGACCCTTGTCATCAGATAATAGTTCTAACCTTCCTTCTAACACACTACCACCACACATTGAATACCACAACTCTTTAACGTTAATATAACCCATCTCCTTCAAAATAGACATAATTTCAAAGTAGCTCCATCTATTTGGGTCTATTTTTAAAGTACTTGTTTCACCTAACTCATATTTCAATGACCCATCATTGACAAATTTGCCTCCATGGTGAAAGACCACTTCGACATCACAATTAGCCATCTCAACTAATATCAAAAATCATGTCAGACTACTATCTCAATTGCGATTTCGAAAGCCCTAATTTCACTCTTCGTAAACTCACGCAAAACCCCTAAATCAATTATCAATTTAATTTCCCCAATTGACATGGTTGGCATGTAAATACCAACATTCACAATCTTTTGACACGTTACAATTCTCTACTGCCACATCATCAGCCACTTAATACCGTCAGTCTGCATTTAAGGGAGATGACCTTATTGACACATATTTTTCTATTAATGGATATAATTGACACTTTTAAACCACATGTGGACGAAATAATAACTTTTTTAAAAGAGGGAACGAGTTTGACACACTTCTACCAAACTGGGGACAAAGGAAACAATTAAGCCTATGATTAAGAAATTGTTGTTAAACAAGGTTCAATTGCAAAATATAATATTAATTATATATTTAGTGAATTGTGAATGTGAAAATGTAGTTATTTATACCCTTGCATAAACTTTGATTTATTCTCCAGAAAAATGAAATTTTAAGTTTAAAAAGGTGCATGAATTATTAATCATTAGTTGATAACAAATATTTCTTAAAATTTATTAAAAATGAACTTGATTTAAAAAAAAAAATATCAAATTAGGAGGGTGATTTTTCATTTAGGTTTCGGCAGAGTTTATATGTTATGAGATACAAAAGTCACATATTTTTCAATATGTTATTTATGGTTAATTATAAAATTAAAAGGTCATGAGTGAAAGCTTATTAAATAGGAAAGCCACCAACAAAATTATATTATTTTTAATTAATATATTATTTTTAATTAATAATAAAGAAATATATTTTTGAGAAAAAGATAAATTGTGCTTGTTATTGTAGATTTCAACGTAGCCAAACATCAATTTCCAACTAGAAATGAAACTATAAACCCTTGTCCTGTTTTCTGCAAAGGTTTAAGGTTAAGGTTTTGCGAAGCACGTGATTCCTGTAATGGCGTCCATGGTATCTACCAAGGCCAACCAGTTTCGCTATTCTACGCGTCTTCTCTTCTCACGATTTCTTCACCATGGCAGGCCCTCCACGCTTTCAACTCCTTTCTCTCCTCATCTTCAACTACTTCATCAACCTTACCAGGTTCGGTTTCCTTTCATTCGCTAGTCATCCATAAGAAGAAAATAATATATTTTTTTGCGCATAAAGTTCATTGCTTTGATTTTAACTCTCGTCCTTCTTCTTCCATCTCAATTGGGTCAGTTCAAATTCTCATTGGGTGTCTTTTTCCTTTGAAATTTTAGGCTCGGAACCAAGGTTTTGGTAATGGGTCGTTAGGGTTGTGTCAAAGGTTTCTGTCTTCTTCTGCTGTTAATGTCAGTGGAGAAAAATCAGCCACAGATTCAGATCACTCTGCAAAAGATGGTTCTGGCCAAGGGAGTGAGGCTGGAGGTGGAGGAGAACAGGATCAGAAAAGTTATGCTAGGAAACCTGTTCGTGGAGGGGTGTGTATACCTATATACATATATATACATATACATACACACACAATTGTTGTTACTAGCAATGTGGTTTTTGTTCCTTGAACATTTTTTAGTTAATTTGAATGTTATTTGATGGGGGCTGGAGTTGTGAACTGATTTTGTGTTCTTCCTTGCAGCCTATCTCTTGGTTGAGTTTTGTCTTACTGGTTCTCACTGGAGCTGGATTGGTGTTCTACTATGATAGGGAAAAGAAACGACATATTGAAGGTAGATTACTATGGTGAGTTGTATTTTTTGTGGTATGCATGTGGTGGTGTCTTCGTTAATTGCATATTCATTGTTTGTTTACATTACATATTTTTTACCAGTGTTTCAGTCTATTTACTGTGCAAGATAAATGTTTGATTTTATGTAATTAAAACTCATAATAAATAATATTTGTATTATGTAAATTGTACTAAAATTAAAATTCATAATAAATAGACATATTTGAATATATAACTCATATTTTAGATTTGCATTAAACGATTTAAATTATACTATAAGATTATCTTTTATGTTCATGAATTCTTTTAACAAAGGTTATTGAAATATAATTTAGAAATAGAGATATAGATAAAAAAGAGTAAATCAAAAGCAATAGAGGGCAAATAAACCTAAGTATACAGTTTGATGGTTGAGAAATAAATGTTTTTGGTTGATGGCTGGAATAGTGTGTGACATGTCTATCCAATGAGGGGAGAAAAGAATGTACTGAATGTCTAACTAAGAGACCGGGGAGATAGATTTCCACTCTCCAATTTGTAAATTTTAATTTAGAATATAAGAGTATATATGTATTTTTTGAGTTGTTAAAAAAACTGGCAATTTTCATTCTGTATTTTTTTATAGAACCTTAGCGGGGTTGAATCTAGTTTGTGGATGAAGCTTGTTACAGGGTTTATAGTACCACATTTTGTGTCTCAGGGATAGCATGCAAACAAATGAGATCAAATAGCTCCATTTCCTGTTGCATTTCAATTTGATTATCAAGGTACTGTTGATGTTTTGCTCTTCTGTTTGTTGATTCAACTTTTGTTGCTGTAGAAATACGTAGTAACACGGAGGCAGTTAAGCAGGGGCCTTCTGTAGGAAAAGCTGCAATTGGGGGCCCATTTCGCCTTATCAACCATGAAGGAAAACATGTAACTGAAAAGGATTTCTTGGGAAAGTGGACTTTGTTATATTTTGGCTTTACTCACTGTCCAGATATCTGTCCGGATGAACTACAGAAGTTAGCTGCTGCTGTTGATAAAATAAGTAAGGTTTTTTAGGTGATTTATCAGTGTATGTCAAGCTGATTTTCATACTGTACTGATCAAAATATGCTCTAATTTTTATTATCACAGTCAATAGATAATTAAAATACCAATCGATATCTGAAATAATGAAATTCATGAGAGGTACATGTCTAGAATGCGTTGAGTCGTTGAGGTTCAGTGGGATAGTGATGAAAATGAAATTTCAAGTGCTTTTTTGCTGTTGGCACATTGATTTAACCTATGGCTGTTAAGAAAGCACATTACAGTTCTTGAATCTTATATCTTTTGTTCTTGTGATAATAATGGTAATAGTATCCATGTTTCTTTTGATTCCCTGCAGAGGAGAAAGGTGGAATTGAAACTGTTCCAGTTTTTATCTCTGTGGATCCTGAGAGGGATACCGTTGAACAAGTGGGTGAATATGTCAAAGGTGCTTGGCGTCTATTTTTGTGGTCTGTTGTGTTTTTCTTTCCTCTGGAAAGAGGCGGATTCTGCAGATAGATGTTAATTACTTAATTTAAGGTTATTGTGTGAATTTATACTTTTCAGAGTTTCATCCAAAGTTAATTGGATTAACTGGTAGTCCGGATGAGATCAAGAATGTTGCCCGTGCATATCGTGTTTATTACATGAAGACAGCAGAGGAAGATTCAGATTATCTTGTTGATCACTCCATAGTTATGTATGTAATATCACCTATGCTTCATATATACTACATTCTGTTTCCCCAATTGATCTTGGAGCCGTATCCTAGCAGTTTGACTAAGATTTGGAATCTTGATAGTTGAAACTGAAATTTGTGGATGATCTAACCTTGAAATATTTTTATAGCAAGGATGATATGGGAGTAATGGTTTTGGAGGTTATTGAATATAGTGAAAAATTATATAGAATTAATCTCTCTTGTGTAAAAAATACACATAGGATACTATATTTATAATTAAGGAAATATAGACTAAACCCAAAATACAAATAAAGAATAATAACAAAGTAACTAAAAATAAAAGATACAAATAAGATATTTATCTAAGATATTTAATATTCTAATATATCTAACACACCTTCTCAAGTTGGTGTATACAAATCATATGTACCAAACTTTTTACAAATATAATCAATTTTCCTTGTAAAGACTTAGTAAAAATATTTACTAATTGAACATTTTAGTTATCAAACTTAGTCTTGATGTCTCCAGATGCAATTTTTTTTCTCAAATGAAATAACAGTCCATCTCAATGTGTTTGGTCCTCTTATGAAAAATAGGATTAGAACTAATATGAAGAGCAGCCTGATTGTCACATATAAGTACTATTTGAGTGAAAATCTCCAAATTGTAACTTTCTGAACAATTGTTTTAACTAAACAAACTCACAAGTAGTTGAGGCCATAGCTTTATATCTTGTTTCTGCACTAGATCTTGCCACATCACTTTGTTTCTTGCTTTTTCAAGAGATCAAGTTACTACCAATGGAGACACAATATCCGAATATAGATCTTCTATCAGAAGAAGATCCTGTCCAATCAATGTCTAAATAACAAACAACTTTTGTATGGTTATTGAAACCATATAATAACCCTTATTCAAGAGATCCTTTAATGTACTTTAATATACGGATGATTGCATTCCAATGATCTTTACATGGAGAATTAAGAAATTGGTTTATCGCACTGACTGCAAGGGAAATGTGAGGACAAGTAACTGTAAAATAATTTAATTTTTCAACTTGTCTTCTATACTACTCAAGGATCTGACATTGAGTCTTCTTAATATGGTAGAAGTTTAGTATTAGGATTTAAGTGTGTGGCAACAGATTTTGAATTCATCAACCTAGTTTCCTGCTTACTCTTATCTGGTGACTGCCTTTCTGAATATGCTTATGCATTTTAATTGTTATCTGTGCGTATGTGATTGTATATTTAGTTTCTGCATCTGTAGTATTGTATTGCTTTTGTAAAGTATGATTCTTATTGAATTATGAATACTAATCTAATAATATGATAATTCTTTCCAGATACCTTATGAGTCCTGACATGGAATTTGTAAAGTTTTTTGGCAAGAACAATGATGTTGACTCACTTACTGATGGAGTGATTAAAGAGGTAAAGCAGTATAAGAAGTAAGCTGCACAGCCTTGCTATGGTTCCCTTATTTCTGTCACATGTGGAAACAAAATTACCAATGAATTTTGGCCTCAGTGGTAGTTGTTAACTACACCAGCATGTCTAAATGCACTTCTCAAGTCTAGCTTCTCTCGAAGTGATTCTGGAGATTTTACAGTTCCAAAAAGCAACTAAATTGGTGTCATTTATTCAATGTTTTGTATTGTTCTTGAAATTTTTTTGGAGATATGTTGTTATTTATGTGCAGTTTGAGATGCAAGGGCCATGTTCAACATATTCCTTATATCTGATGCGGGATCGTATAATAAGAAAAACCATGGTTAATAGACAATTTCATGATGAGATGTTAAATTACAAGTCATTATTGGTAAGATATCACTTATAAAATGAAATTATTTGGTTTCCATTTTTTCATTAATAACAACATATTTCTATTAAATATTTTCATTATTTGTTAAAAGAACTCATACACTTTCACTTCTCTTGGTCTTTATTTTGCAAACTATCAATATATTGAGTTGTGTACTAAAAAACATAGTAAAAAAGTGGAAATATTGGTCTAATTTATTTGGAAGGTGACTTTGAGGAGGCTATTTGTTACACTCATGTGAGATCTGCCGGCTGATACTGTTATGAGGTCACGTCTGATGTAATTGGTCACATGGTTGGGAGCCAGCATGAAGTTGAAAGCTTTTAAGATTTGATAGTTGCTAAAAGGTTATAAAATGTTCATCAAATTTTCAACAAGAGAAATAGGAAGAAGAAAGTAGTCACATTATAATGTATCAATTAGAGTAGTGAAGAAGATAAGAAAGTTTTCTGCAATAACTATATTGTTGACATGTAAGAAAACTTTTAAGAATAATTATTTACTAAAAATCTAAATGTTTTCTTCAATAATCCAAAAATATAATAAATCCAATATTTAAGAATCCTCTCTAATTTTTTTGTATCAAACTATATTTATTTTCTATTAACTAGTAGAAATTGAGACTCAGATCGATCTCAGAATATTACTTTTTCTGTTTCCATCCTGGAAATTTGAGATGATTTTTGTGTAGGTTGTTTTTTTATATTAAATAAATTTGAAATGATAACTTTTAATACTTTTGAAGATCACACATAAATTAACTATTTTTAATATGGATGAAGTGGCAATGATTAATTATTATTAACATTTAATTTGAATTCATGAGCATTCTGAAAACAATACAACTGTTGGGTAATAATAATAATTATTAACTATTTTAATATTATGCTAAAATGAAAATAATAAAAATATCTAAAATATGAAAATTACTTTAAAATACAAGCTTTGAAATGTTGATTTAAATTAGGAAATTATAAAATTTAGAATGATTTTTAATTTAAGTCACATTTGATAATAGTTTTAGTATGAAATTTAAAATATTGTTGAAAACTATTGTATAGTGAAATTATAAAGTAGAAAATGTTGATTTAAATGACCTTTTAATATTAATATTTGGTATCAGTATTTTAAACATAAGTTAATAAAAAGTTAAACCAAATTAAATCATTAATTTTACTATTATACTTATTAGGCTTAATACCATTTTCGATTCTTATTTTCGTCGACTTTGTTTAATGTGAAACTCAACTTTTTTTAGTTTAAATGTAGTGTTTTATAATTTATGTTCAATTTGATCATTTTAATGATGTCATCTAAATTATTAACGATACATGTGGACAATGTTTGAATGAGCAGTTGGATTGTTGCTAATGTGGTTGTCCTACATAGTTGTTTACGTAGCCATACGACACTACTTTATTTTTTCACCAACGTCAATGCAACCATCATTTGAGCCACCACTAAACNCTTATATTCGTTATCTCCACTTCCTTATCATCCTCTTCTTCTTCCTTATCAATTTGTGTAAAATGTCATGGGAGTTGCTTGAAGCCAAAATTGCAACGTGGAATCAAGTTGTTTGACACTGTACCATCATGTTTTTCAAGTCTAAATGAAAGATTTATGAATCTATCTTCCTCAATCGCAAACCACAAATCCAAAATCACTCACAAGATTAGGGTTTTTGTGATGGTGGTGTTGTAGTTTGTGCTTGCGATTTCAATCCTTTGTTTCAATTTAAGTGATGTGACTTAGGGTTTTGATAGTGCAATATTGCTATTAGGATTTGTTGGTTTGTTCCTCTTTCTCACAGTGGTTGATCTTCGTTGTTCGCGGTGGACTTACAAGTTCAGGGTCTCATTACATATATGTGGTGTGCATTGTGCATTGGATTTGCATTTCGATTTAGATGCTTACAATTTCAAAAAATAGTGATGTGGTTGTTGTCGTGAAGGGAATGCTGTAACACGAATCTACATTTGTGGTTGATGGTTGTTGAGGTTTGTGGTGGCTCGTGATTTAGGGCTTTCGTGGAGGAATGATAGTTCAATGGATTCAGCTGGTGCTGTGAACGGATATGGTAGTTGAAAGCATGAAAAAGATGGATACACGTGGTGGTTGCTGTCGTGAATGGGTGATTGTTAGCGTCAACGCATGATGGTGGTGACACGACTAATAATGGTGTCATAGTGGCTGACGACATTGAGGAGGTCATGGTGGTTGCCTAGGGTCTCTAGGTGTGTTGAGAAAAACTGAGATGATGTGACAATCACGTCAAAAAATGAAACAGATCATTAATGATTTAAACGATGTATGAAAAATGACTAAATTGAACATAAATTACTAAAGTTGATATCATATTGAACAAAAATAAAAACTAAAAGTGGTATTAAGCCTATTTATTATTAACAATTTGAATGTTTTATATGAAATATTAAAAGAGTAAATTTGTAATTATCATTATAAAAAAATGTGATAATGTATTGGTACTAATAAATTAAAATTTTGGTGAAGCTTGTAAAGATGAGAAGTTTTTTTTATGTATAAGTTAATAACCTTAATTATTTTTTTATGTAGTATTAATCTCATTTACTTTAATATTGTCATCTAGAGATGCATATTCTTTCTTGTAACTTTTTATTGCATTATTTTATTTTAGTATGGAGTTTTGTAGTTTTTGTAATATGAATAATTTCTTAATGGTGAGTAGCTGTGATGATCGACATTTGAAAATTACACCTTCATTAGGAGATTTGGTTAACTCGCCATCATAGTTAACAATGAGATGAAAGTATATACCCATAATTTGGACGAATGAATTTTAGAGGAGATTTGAGTGCTTGTTACAATTATGGCTATGACATCGTGTCATACATTATATAACAAGACACATGTATTAAAATTCTTTTCAATATATTTTAAAACATCAAAGTTAATATTCATAAGTATATTTTAAAGAGAGTAGAGAAACAATACATAAAAATCTAGCATAGACTTACAAAACTCTTATTATTTCATGTGTAAATCCCATATTATTTCATAGTTATGTATTTGATCTCATTTATGTTTTTCTTAATCTAATTTCCATTATTAATAATAATCACTTCATTCTTATTAAAAATAACATATATTTTTTTTAATTTATATATGATTTTTAGAGTGCAAAAAATACAATAAATAAAATATTTATAGTATTAAAATTGTTATTACATTCCAAATTTATTAAATATAAAAAAAAAAAACTGGTCAGAATTGGTCTTAGAGGAGGCCATTTCTAGGAGAGAAGGAAAAGAATTCATCCAGTTTAAATAAAGTTGGGGTCTACTTGAACTTTTTTATCATTTGATTAAAGAAAAAAAATCCATTTTTTTAGCCACCATTTAAGTATTATAAAAACTGAACTATTTTAAATCATTTTTTTAAAATTTAAAGAACTGAATTATTGTTCAAAATATTAAATGAACATAAAAAATAAAATATTGAAAGTATAGGATTTCATCTAAAAATTGAGTATATTAGATAAAAGTATTATTAGATATTTAAACTTAACTTTCAAATGTATTAATATTAATATATTATAATATCCCTCTAATTAAGAAAGAGTTGGAAGAATTTATGTCTTGAAATTTATTATAAAAGATAACCTGAATTTGTAACAAGAATCGGGTCAAGTAGAACCCGGTTTGAATCAGCAGTGTGTGAGTGAGTGACAAATTGAGTTTGTTTATTACAACTAGTTTATCACCACCACTACTAATAGGATCGATAGCACATGTCTTTTTCTATATCTGAAGCATCTTAAAGCTCTGAATCTTCAATGGCTTCTCTACTCAACATGGTTTCAGTTCCACTAAGAATATCGCGACCCTCATTCTCCCGAACTCCTCCACTTCAAGCTCGACCCATTTTGCCACCTTTTTCTCTTTCATTTTCCAGTGGGTGACTCATAATACCTCTTTTTTCGTTGTTCTTTCAGTCAGCGCTTGTGTATTCTGTATACCCTTTTGGGCCTTCTTTTGTTTCCCCACCTCCAATGTGCTAACCAATCATGCTCCCAATAGTTTCTCATCAGCCAACATGGCAAAAGTTGCATTTTTTATGTTATTTCACTGTGGCTTGTTTCAATGGATTTGAAAATTTTGGTGTTTTTGTGGACATTTCAGGGAGGAGATTATCTATTAGGGCAACAGAAACCGATACTAATGAAGGTGTTTCTGGGTTTTATAGTTTCATGGTGCTGTTCAGTTTATTTCCCATTAATCTTGTTTTCCTCACAGAAAGTTTTGTTTTCTTTTTTTTTTTTATCCCAATTTGTGGGGTTTTTTATTTGACCAGTTGAATCTCAGGCGCCCAATACAGCACCATCTAAAGATGGTTCAAGCCTCAATCAGCTTCTTGGTATTAAAGGAGCTGCCCAAGAAACAGTGAGTCTACCGAAACAGTTTTTGCAATTGCTATTCACTTTTCACTATCTGATGTAGATCTCTTAATTGAGTAACTGCTCTTATTGAATCAATATATCTTAATAGAATTCCAACCACTTGATTCCTTGAGCAGGAATTTCGCTTGTGTGTGTTTATGGCTGTTCATGGCAGCTCAAAAGCCTTATATATATATATACACCCAAATAAGTGATTGGTTGATTGCAATTATAGAATCAATCTGTATAAGGAAAATTGCAACAACTTTATTATCACTTGATAGCTTGCAGTTGAAGTTATGATTATATTGCTATATTTGATACTCACGAAAGTTACAAACAAATGTGGATAATGCAGCTGCAATTTCAGTCGTAGAGACCCCAAAACCCTATTGCCTAAAACCTTTCCACTTTGAGCTGGAATTTTTCTTCACAAGCAAACTAAACCACTGGATTTCTAGTTGGTTTGAATCCTTTGATGGAAGTATTATATATCTGTCTGAATCTGTCAAAACCTAATTAAGTTTGCACTCACTACATACTGTACTGATCAACTAACCTATTTTTCTTAGTTGAAATTTGATACTCTGTTGGGTTTTCTTATCAGCTTACCTTGGAATAGAATTTGCTTGGGTAAGTTAATAGATTTTGATAATGGCATATTTAACAATAATTAAATACTTAATACTCTCTCCTGTCTTTTATAAATGAATCGCACAGTGAATCAGTGGAGAACAATTAAAGTAGATAAGTTAATTAATTTTAATTCATATTATCAGAAACTTAAATTTTAATTTCAAAAATACACAAAGAATTAAATTATTAAATTATTGATAATCTTTAGTTACATTACAAAAAAAACTCAAGTGTAGTTTTCTTTCTACAAATGATTGTACTTAAAATATATAAGATTGAACCTACTCAAGGACTTATAAAAAAGGTGTCATCTTGTGCAACTAAAATGGAAAACAAAGCATCCTTGGTAAAATTAAACTGATATTAATCGGAACTAAATTTCTGATTGAACCATCATATAGTAAATTGTCTTTATATTTTAATTTTTTAAAGTCCTCCAAATCTGCATATTGGACTGGTGCTCTGTGCATTACTCTGAATGCTTTTAGAATCCACCAATTACTCTATTTTTGTTTTTACACACATTATTGAAATATTATTTTAATATTTAATATCTTGGCACATGATTTGATTCTGAATTACTAGCAATTGCTTCTTCAAGTTAATTGCATAGCAAAATAATTTTCTAATAACCTTTTTTTGAAAAATATTAACCTTTTGTAATTGGGTTGTGTATTATATTGTGCAGAATAAATGGAAGATCCGTCTTCAACTTACAAAGCCTGTCACATGGCCCCCATTAGTTTGGGGTGTAGTTTGTGGTGCTGCTGCCTCTGGTATTAAATGCTAGTAATTGGCGTAATATTAAAAGTTACATGCATGATCACCAAAGAGTTTGGTCCTGCGTATTAGTCTGATAATTCTTCGCCCATGTTCAAAGTTCTATAGTTAATGCTCTTCTTTCATGGTATAGATTTGCATATTTGATTTGAAACAACTTGTTGAAGTTCTCAGTCTACTGTGATCTCTGGCAGGAAACTTCCATTGGAATTTTGAGGATGTCGCTAAATCAATTGTGTGCATGATGATGTCTGGCCCATTCTTGACAGGATATACACAGGTAATGTATTTTTATTAATGTAAAGTTTTTCCAGCTGCTATTGGATAGAAATATCACTATCAAACTGACAACTGAATCTGAATTGTTGGGCTGTTAATTTTTAGACTCTGAATGATTGGTACGACCGAGAAATTGATGCAATAAACGAACCTTACAGACCAATTCCTTCTGGGGCGATATCTGAGAATGAGGTATTTGTGAATCTGAGACTGAGATGTCTTTTCCAGTTCCCATGTATTCACCTTTTGCTCAAAATCCTGCAGGTAATCACTCAAATATGGGTGTTGCTGCTTGGAGGTATTTCTCTGGCTGGTATATTGGACATATGGGTGGGTACAATACGCCATGATCTCATTATCCATCACTTCTGACTTTTTTCTGTAATTATCAGAAGCTTGATTGATGAAACTATTCTCCTTTACAGGCAGGGCATGATTTCCCAATAGTATTTTACCTTGCAGTGGGTGGAGCCTTACTGTCTTATATATATTCTGCCCCTCCTTTAAAGGTATGTTTCAAAGAATCTCCTGATTTTGTCTTCCCATTTTCTATTCCTTTTGCCGATGATGATATTTGACCAAGTTCTACATTTGTTGACAGTTAAAACAAAATGGATGGATTGGAAACTTTGCTCTTGGAGCAAGTTATATTAGCTTGCCGTGGTGGGTACCTTCTACTTTGATAAACTCTGATTCATTGTTGTAGATTTAAACTCTTACCCTGGTTGTGCATATGTCGGTTTTGTTTTTTTTTTTTTTTTTTTTTATTTATCTACCTAGAGATAAATGAATTACTGAACAAGAATGGTGCTTAGCTTTTTATATGTGAGAGGCATGTGAGAGACCAATGAATTTTTACATAATGTTTTATATAATATAATAAAATTCAAGTTTTGATATATTCTTGGTCCTTGTAATTTTTTATTTTATTTTGTCTTTGTT
The DNA here is from genome assembly GCF_000741045.1 of Vigna radiata var. radiata. Classification (NCBI taxonomy): domain Eukaryota; kingdom Viridiplantae; phylum Streptophyta; class Magnoliopsida; order Fabales; family Fabaceae; genus Vigna; species Vigna radiata. The sequence goes on from NC_028354.1 coordinate 888,389, forward strand.
ATTTTATTATAATCCCTATAAAGTATTCATGTTTGTCTTTGTCCTCATCTTATCTAATTTAAAAGAAAAAAAAAATATCATAAGAATTCAAAAAATGAAATAAATATTTTACAGAGATTAAAATAAAATAGCAAAGGCTGAAATATAAACAGAAATTTTACAGAGATCAAATGTAAAATAATCTATTATGAGGCATAATGCCCACATTTCATCAACATATAATTATGATTTGGTGGATCTTGTGAGGAAAAGACAGGAAGATCTACCATCAATGAATAGTAAGTAAACTATATAAAAGATTAAGTTCAACCCAATAAATTTTTGGGTTTTTCTTATATTGTTTATCTTGGTCATTCCTACAACTCAAACTCGTTTGGAATCCTCTTTTTATCAGTTGTGAAATCCTCTTATCATGACTAATTGACCTTGTTTGGTTGTCTGATTTACTATTAAAAGTTCCATTTTCTGGACTTGCAATGGTATCTCAAAATCTAAATCGATTTCTTACTGACAGGTGGGCTGGTCAGGCTTTGTTTGGGACTCTTACACCAGATATAATTGTTCTCACACTCCTTTACAGCATAGCAGGAGTAAGTAGAATATGCTACATGGCATTTTGTTGGATATGATAATCTGTGAAATGATAGCGTAGACTGTTCATTAACACTGCATCACATTGCAGCTGGGAATTGCTATTGTTAATGACTTCAAAAGTATTGAAGGGGATAGAGCTCTAGGGCTTCAGGTCTACTCTATTATCCTCTGCCATTCAATAACAGTATTCTGAACTTCTTCATGTTTAAGAAATTCTATTCATGCACCGTCATTGAGTAGCTTCATCTGACTTTTCTATTGGCTACCTTGTTTGAGTAGTCTCTTCCAGTTGCTTTTGGTGCTGAAACTGCAAAATGGATATGCGTTGGCGCTATTGACATTACACAATTATCCGTAGCTGGTAAATTTTGATCCCTTTAATATAGACAAACTCTAGATTTTATAATGTATTTTTATTGTGTTGCAAGGCCCATAGTTGGCTATTTCCTTATCAATGATTGTTGTTTGACAATAGCTTTATTCTTTTTGTCTAAACCAGAGTTGTACTTGGCTATATGTATAACCACATTTTTGTGTTGTCATAGTCACAGTTTTTTTTGGTGAATTTCTTTCCAAACCAAGTCTTAAAAAACACTAGTATGGAAATAAAAAATGGCTTCTGGTGTATTGAAGTTGCATTGTTTGATATGCAGACCAGCTTTTTAGGAGGGTTGAGAATTTTGGTTTTTCTTTTCTTTTATGTATTTTATGAAGAAAAGGCTGGGGAAAGCCGAGGTACTTATTGAGTAAAATGCTTTCAAAANATAATGTTGTTATTCAACAAGTGAAATATTCTTCATATCGTTGTAAAAGAAAAACAGATGGTTCTTTAATATCATGCACTTTTTTATCATCCCTATAGACAATGCATTTACTCTTTTCGGTGCTAATAATATGTAAGTTGAAGTATAATGTTTCAGATGATTCTTGGATTCTGGTAAAGCAGTATTTTTCATTAGNAATTAGTTTTGTAACATGCAAAAAGGATTACATTATAATGCAAAGGATTTTATTTACATTTACGGTTGCAGGATATTTACTTGGGGCTGATAAACCGCTTTATGCGTTGGCTTTGCTTGGTTTAATTATTCCACAAGTCATATTTCAAGTAAAGCACGCGATTACAAGTTCAAATATTAATAACAATAATGTGACTGCTACATAAAACTGTTCTTATCATCTTGTGCCTTGCAGTTCAAGTACTTCCTCAAGGACCCTGTGAAATATGATGTTAAATATCAGGTACATAATGAATGCTTAACTATAGTTTACAAGCATTACAAAATGGAGGACATTCATAGTTATTGGAAATGATATATCAGGAATTATTTCAACTTTATCTAACATTCTTTTTNTTTTATTTTCAGGCTAGTGCACANCCATTTTTGGTGCTTGGTCTGTTGGTTACTGCTCTAGCAACTAGCCACTGATCTTCATGCGCAAAAAAAGCTACCAAAGGGGCATTAATTCACATATAATAAAGAAGGGACTCACCGATCAGAAGGATACAAGAGTGGGATACCTGCATTCAAGATATGTGCCATAGCTTTTGCTTTCCTCTCATCCCTCTTGCTCTCTCTTCTTATCCCCTTGTTCAATTTTTGATTATTTTCTCTTTAGGAAGCTTAAAAGGACTATGAATTGTACAAAGTGTAGACACATTCCCTTGAACCACGGACCCTTTCTACCTATCTTTGATTTGAGATAAAATTTAAAGCTATTTTCGTTATTCTCTCCTTGTTCATCCATTTCACCNTGGACAATCCTTTTATTGTATACTTATTCATACAATTATAGACACCACAAAACAAGGATAAACTTTCATAAGGCCACTCTGAAAACTGATGAAAGTAGACAACACAANANCATTCAACATTAAGTAAAAAGAGACTCAACTGAGAGTTTAACACTTCCTTCAACATCACTNCAATAAACATACCNCATTTTTTATTAAGACTGCCTAAGCTTTCGTAAAGCTGGCTGAAAGCATTGCTTCCAAACTGAAGCATCAAAACATATTCTTTTTAGTACTAGTCTGTAGTGTCCTACAGATATTCACTGCTACATCATAACCCATATACTAAACAANTAGATCAAAACACTACTTTNTCACACATTNTTAGTTTTTNTTAAACTTGGACTCATCGATTTCTATGCCTTTCTCTTCAGCACGTTNTGCACCAGACTTGTCCATGGTGCTGAGCCCTCCTTTGCGTCCCATTTCTTTGTACCCTTCNGTCCCCATCTGCTCCTTTCTTGTCTGCCCTCCTTTGGTTCCCATCTCATGATACCCCTCTGACCCCAGNTGTTGCTTCCTCGTCTGCCCTCCACGGCTCCTTCCTGCACACACATTCACATCATACAAAATCATCTTAAAAGTAAAATTTAAGATATATGTCTTTGCTTCAATGAAAAATATTGACATTAACATTTGTTCTCTCTCTCTCTCTATATATATATATATATAGAGAGAGAGAGAGAGAGAGAAAGAGAGAAAGAGAGAGAGTGCATGCATGCCTGCCTTCAGCAAGATGTTCTTGAGCCTCAAGACTCTTCCCTCCAGTTCCACCAGGAACCACAGTTTCGCCTTGCTTTGCCCTCTCATCAAGTTCTTCACGGTTTGCTTGTTTTGATGCCATGTTGATTGCTTCAACTTAGATTTTTCACACCACAGANAAAGACTTCAAGATTGTTCAGATACCTGAGGTAGAAAGGTTCATCTTTTTATAGTGTGTAAAAGTAGTATGCATGCAAAGGAGTAAACTAATGCAGAGTGATCAATATAGCAGTGAAAGATAAGCCTAGATTCTTGTTACCACTGTTATGGAAATGTAGGTGTTGGCATGCATGCACACGTGGCTTTATTTGAAAGATGGCACGTACTTATAAGGTGACACGTAAAAATGGCATATCATGACACATACCATTCTTTGCCTTTACACTAAATTGAGAAATAATTTGTTATATAGATATAGTTTGTAAAACAGATAGATTTGTTATGTGAATTAGGACAAAGCAAAAAGTGTACTTGTACTTTTAATAATAATAATTATTATTGAAATTTATGGATAAAAAAGATAGATTAAATAGTTGGATTGAAATGGAAACAAATCCACCAATTCTTTCAATTATGCTCATTCGGTGGGCATAAATTGAGTTTTAAGAAGCTATGAAATCCATTGTCAAGGAAAAGATATTCAACAACATTTAGTTTTAACAAAATTAGATTAAAAAAAATAATGATATACGGAGTTATATAGTGANAATATTAGTCTTATTGAAAGATATACATCAACAATGTGAAGAATACATCTTCATAATACCATTTGACAATGTGACAGAAATTTTGAAAACTATTTTATCTCATGATCATTGAACTTGAATGTTCTTCTATAATGAAAAAAATACAGAGCATCAAAGTCAAATTACACAACAATTGCTGATATTACTTAAAAGGGTTCTTCGTAAGTTTTTAGGGTTGAATTTTGTGTTGAGGTATAGCCAATAAAGGGTTTGCATATATCAAACATCAAAGGGTGGTGTTACTTCCTGCACCCTATCCATTTACTTCCTGCACCCATCAAAACTTTCGGAAAAAATATTCCGAAGGTGAGTGTCTGGAAAAGTGAGTGTCTTCTCGAAAAATCTTTCAAAAAGTGATTTAATGCATTTTGAAAAATAAAATCCGGAATGATGATGAGATAAAAAAAATTCAACATAAATTTGATAGGGGTGTAGGAAGTAATAGCAAGATGAAAACCTTCAACATAAATTTGATGGGGTGTAGGAAGTAATAGAAAAAAATTGAAATTGCTTCAATGGACTTGAAAAAAATATCAAATCGAAATTAAAATGACTGTAACATGTATATCAAAATATAATTTTTAGGGACCTTCTCACCAATTTTTTTCTTTCAAAATCCTATTTGTCTTCCTTTATTTGTTTCAAATATTAAAATGAATGTATTTACTCTATCCCACTACCAAATCATTTGATATTTCTTTATTACGTGGCTTTTTATGCTTAAAATTTACTTGCATTTGAAAAAAAAAAAGTATGGTATACACTGAAATGAAATTAATTGAGAAATAATTAAATAGTTTTTAAATCATATCAAAGTTTATTGATATGATGTATTTGACAAAGAAAAATGATTCATTAATGAAATTAAATTAATAGTTTGAGTATGAGTTGGAAGTTTCAAATTGAATAAAAGTAAGAAAATTAGGTGGTATATAAAAAAACAATACCTACAAACATAATGTTTTAAGGTTTTATATTGGAAGTTACATGCTGATACTTCAAAAGTTGTCGATCTCTCCAGTCTACTCTAGTAAAAAAAATTAAAAGTTATATCAAAGTCAATGGTTTATTTTGGTGTGTGTCCAACATTTTACAAATTGTTTTTCAAATCATGAACATATAGCACATTAGAAATTATTTTTAACAAAATCATTTTTTGTTTTTATTTTAATATCACATTTTCTCATTGAAATTTTATTTTCACTTGTATGATTACTATAGTTTGTGTCCACATACCACAATGTTGATTCAACATTCTTTATGTTTTGAATAATCATTAGGTCTTGTTCATTTGAGTGGATTTGGAGAGAGTGATTGACAAGATTTGAAGGTAATTTTTTTGTTGTTTATTTGAATATATTTGAAGGTAAGTAAGAGTAGATTTGGAAGTAAAATTTGTGAGAATTAGTGTAGGATTTTATTTATGTGACAAATTAAAAAAAATTACTTCCAAATTCACTCTCACTTACCTCCAAATCTATTCAAATAAACAAAAAAACAATTATCATCAAATCCTCTCAAATTCTGTGAATTACTCTCCCCCAAATCCACTCAAGTGAACAAGGCATTAGGCAACCTAATATAACATTTTGAAGCATAATACCAAATTTATGACATTTAAAATCCTGATATTTTGACCACTTTTTTTAACAACTTTTTGACAACAGGACATTTATCATCACTTTATTGGTCTGTTTGAATTTATGTTTAAAAAAATATTTGAAAAGGACCAATCACAAATCGTCACGTATGCATTGTCAAAAAGTTATTAAAAAAATATTGTTAAAATAACTTTTTTTCTATAAAACATAAAACATTCTACTTAGATTTGTTATGCTATTTCATTTTCCTTTGTCTTCAGATTCATCATTATGATTTTTGAAATTGTTAAAATCTTTAACACTTTTTCTTCCTTCTCCTCTATCTTTACCTTCATTATCTTCTAAAATTGTTGGAATGAGTATTGAGAGAAGCCTTCAACACTTGCTCCTCAACTTTTCGCAGCTTAATTTTTTTTATTCATGTACCAATAATGAACTTTGCAGTTTATCAAGTGAAATAACATCAATGTCTTTCAATTATTTTGTAACACATACAACAAAATTAAATTTTAGTGCTAAATATCATAGTATCTTTTCAATAACATTTGTTTCTTCAGTTTGGTACACATGTTGTTAACAATTGTCATCAAACATACACAGTAGTTTATGATTAAAATTCTAGAATTGGTTCAAATTGTTTTAAACTCTTTATGAAGAGTCTAAAGTTGTGCTCTCCTTGCTTTTGTATATCCTTAGTACTTCTTCATTAAATCCCAAATAAATTTTAAGTGTTTCTTTATTGAGAATAGTTTCTAAAATAGAGGGTAGCTTGAAACAAATTGATACTTCCTTTATACGCGACCTTTTATCATACATTTCAATTATTTGCATTAAAAAAATATAGTTTACACTTAAATAAAATTAATTAAAAAGAATTAAATAGTTTTTAAATTATACCAAGGTTTATTGATATGATGTATTTGATAAAAAAAAATTGTTGATGAAGTTAAATGTCTAAAAAAAAGTTTAACAGTATAAGTTTGACGATATTTATCTATAAAATAAGTTTTTTCTTTTAATTATTTTTATTTGATGGATCACTTGTTTCTTTTAAAAGAAGTATTAGTAATATATTTTTAATATGTTTTAAACTATATTAAAAAAATATTAAAACCCTCAAATACTTTCCATCTTTGTTTGACCCTCTCTTTTTAAATGATTTGGATCCTCAATTTTAAAATAAGTCCTTTCTGTTATGTAATAAGAAACAACGTCAAGACCTCCTGACGTGTGGTGCATAATAAACATGTTGATGTGAATTATTTTATTACATAGAATTAGAGTTTAAATTACGAAGTAGAATTAGGGTTTAAATTTTGACGTGACATTGTTTAATTGGTGAATATGGTTAAGAAAAAAAAAAAGTTAGGATTTAGTGTAGTGGAGATTAGAGATTTTGATACTACAAATTTGAGATTTTGAAAGAGGGATATCATAAAAGGATTTAGGGATTTCAAAAGAGAGATTTGCAATAGAATACGTGAAAGAGATTTTTTTGAAGATCAACTGAACAAAAGACCAACATATTTGTACAAGAATCGAAACTGCAAATTTGAGATTTCGAAAAAGGGATATCGAAAAGGGATTTAGGATTTTGAAAGATGGATTTGCAAAGAAGATGAACACATTGTGAAAGGGATTTGAAGATCAATCGGACATAAGACTAACACAAAGAAAACTCGCATTTCCCATTTTTCGTTTCTCGGTTGTATGAAACCACCTTCTTCTCCGTCTCACAATGCTTCCAACTTTTGCTATTTAGTAACCCAATTTTTCTGAAGCAAAGTCCATTTTTCTCTTTCTCGTGAGAAAGTTGAACAGAAATGAATAACAAAACATGTCCCACTATTCACTTACTTAAACCTCCTTTAACTTATTCTAAAGTAACTTCATCTTCCTTTTCTTTTTTTTCAACAATGATATGTTCTTCCCTAAACATTACACTTCAATATGTTTTGATGTCATTTCTTATTATTTAACGAAAATGGTTTATTTGTTACATATTTTTAAAATTGAGGACTTAATTGACACAACATGAAATGAGAAGACTGAATTAAGATTATTATACAAAATAAGGACCATCCAATAGTTTTAACCTTCAAAATATAAACATACGAGTGCAACTAATTTAAAGAAAAAAAAAATTAGCAAAACCTAAAAGTTGTAAGTTACATTGAAATTTTTAACTAATACTAAAGAACATTCAATAGTTTATTGGTATAGTATTTAAAAAAATCAGTATTAATTCGACTCGAGTATCAATTTTTTTTGGGATGTATAATAACTATGACCTAATGAAATTAGACAGTTTTTATTTATAATTACTAATAGTATACCTCCTATTTATTTTTTAAATATCCTTTCAATATTCTCACTCTTGTTCTTCATTTCCTATCATCCAAAAATATAATAACAACATTTCTTTTCTTTCAATTCCTTCGCCCTAAATTTAACTCGGATTTGTTTAAAAAGTTTAAAAAAGAAGTTAAGTAAAAAATAAATAAATAATAATATCTCAGATAAAATTACATAATTTTTACAGCTATAACTTAAATGGATTTAAATTAAGCAGATTCATAGGCTTAGAAAAAAAATCTGACTTTAATAATTATATCTTAAAAATTAAAAAATGTTATTAAAACATATATCATGATTTATGTATCAAATTATTATAATTCAAATAAAAACTAATTTTATTAACATAATGTAGATTTTCAAAATATATATTTAAATTTTAAAATTTTAAAATGGTTAATATATTCTATTAACCTATTAATTCAAACAAAATAAGGTGGAGTGAATGCAAATTTGTGAGATGGGTTTAACATGAACAGGAGAGTTTCTTAGAAAGATCTGTAATGAATTAATGATGCTTTGTTGTTTTCTTTCTCCTTCTCTCTCTTGAGGTGGCCTATAATACGTTTAAAACGTTTAGTACTTTCAGTTTCTCAAGTCTTTGACAATGCTTCCTTCAGGGGCTTTCTTCTACCTCAATTTTTTTTTTTACATATATAAAAAAAATTAAAAAAATTTTATCATTCAGAAATCTTTTAAAGTTGAATATATTTTTATTTCTTCAACTTAAGCATAAAATTAATATTTATTTATATGTCAAAGTCTTATATAATTATTCTTTAAATTCTAAAAAATAATAAATATAATTTTTTACATAATTACATGAATTTATTTTATATATTAAATAGTTTTAAATTAATGTTGAAGCTGTTTATATTATTTAACATGTTTTAATTCAAATATTAATCTCAAATATAATTTATATTAAAAAACTTATATTATTTATTAGGTTTAAAAATAAAAATATAACAAAATTTAAAATAAAAAAAAATATATTAATTTTTCAAGTTTAAAACTAAAAACTCCACCACATTATAAATACCCCATACCCATCAGTGGCTTACCACATTGAGAGAAAGAAAGAAGAAAGATATGTCTTCGTTGAGGTTAGTATAATTATCATCATTGTTTACTCTGTTTGAAGATGCTTCTAATCATTAATCATCATAAGACTATCTCTGTTTTCAGTGTTGAATTGCAGAAAATATAAAGCTTGCAGAACTGCATAACTTGATTCTCTTACATTTGTATAACCCTTTTGTGTTTTCTCAATGAATGTTGTTAGGAATCTATTCAAAGAGTTGTCGGAGAACCTTAACAAGTTCTCGACACTGCTGTTTGCCCTTATTGCAGCAACAAAACTTGACATGTTCATCAAACATCACAAGGAGATGATGCTTCTGGTTTGGATCGGTGTTCTATACTCCTTCTTGGTCATTGCTGGGACAATACTTCAGACGCACAATAGAAGCCTTCTTCCAATCATAACTTGTGGCATGTTTATGGTGGGAGGTGCTGCTTCATCTCTGCTTCTGAGTTTCTTCTCATTAGTTGTTGCTATTATCACTTTGGTTCTGTGGGTTGTAATTTTGACATTGGTTGTTTATATGTATGTTGTTCCTCGAAGAAGCTCATGATGTTTGTTGCTTCTCTAGACAAAAACAGAGTACCCTGTCAGACTCTGTTCAAACTTTCTTATATCATTGTTTTAACAGTTAAATATGTTTCTAAAGTTAAAATTCGTGTCCTAAATTTTGTAATTAATTGATTTTCAAACTTAAACGTTGTTGTAATATTATGTCTTGTTTAATTCCAGTTATGGTTTTCTCTGTTTTAGATTCTTGAGTTGAAAGAATATGTACTTTGATACTTTCTTACTAATCAGTGGATAGTTTAATTGTTGCAGTAATTTATCCTTACATCTATTTATACTTTTATTAGTCATCTAAATAATGTCTCATTAGAAAAAAAAAAAAACGTTAGATTGAATTTTTTTTGTATAGACGAGTAAAGTTGAAATTTATCTTTTGTTATATTTTAGTTTTCAAATATTAAAAATAAATAAATATAATTTTTTAACTTAATTATATAATTTTTTAAATATTAAATGATATTTCAAATTAATATTTAAGTTATTTAAATTATTCGACAAATATCAACTTCAACTTAAAACATCTATTAACATATAAAAGAAGGAAATTAACTTTATTATGTTAAAATATATTAAAATTTAGAATAAAGTTAAATTTTAATTTCACACTTAATTTTACTTACTAAAATATATTTAATTTTTTTATTCATAAATTCTAGAAAAAATTAATTTTCTTACCGCGTGTATTTAAAAGTTAAATTTACGGTCGGAATTAATTTGTATATAGATTACGGTTTAGGGTTTAAATGTTTTAAATTTTGAAGATATAATAAAACATTTAAATCCTAAACTCTAAATCCTAATCTATATACAAATTAGAGTTTAGGGTATAACTGCTTTAGATGTTTTAAAAGTATGTAATAATACGAATTTAGATTATCTTCTTGATTTTTTTATGTTTTTTTTTAATTTTAAAATAGACTGACTTTTATATTTTAAACTATATTAAAAATGTTAATATATCAATATATCAAAATTAATTAATGTATTTTGAAAACATAGATACGACACCAAACTCAAACTCAATGCTATACATCCTAAAAAGTAATGTTATATATATATATATATATATATATATATATATATATATATATATATATATATATATATATATATATATATATATATATATGGCTTAAATTATTAATTGGTTCCTATATTAGGAGAGAATTTTCAGTTTAGTATCCGTTTTTAAAAATGTATACATTAGGTCTCCATGTTTTGCAATTTGTGTTAATTTAATGAATTAATGACACTTCAAACAAGTTTGTAACAACAATTGGAAGGTGTCCAAAAGTTCAAACAGTTAATAAACATGCCAACTCAAAATGACTTGTCCACTTGCAATTTTCAAACCAAATTGATGGTTCAAAGGGACTAAATTAACACAAATTGCAAAACATGGGAACCCAATATATATACTTTTAAAAACAAACCCAATATATATACTTTTAAAAACGAATACTAAACTGAGGACCAATTAAAGATTTATATAAACTTATATATTTCGTAATCCTTTGTTTCTTTTACTAATAGAAAGTGTCAACAAAAGTGTTTTGATTCGCAATGCAAACAGAGGTTATCAAACTGAGGTATAATACGTTAGGTTTTAAACTCTTGAAGTGCTTCCGAAACTGAGGTATAATACGTTTGTTTTTAAACTCTTGAAGTGCTTCTCATTTATTTAAAAAAAGCACTTTTTTTACACAAGACATGAGGGTATGTTTCAATGTCATGTTGACCAAGAAACATTATGAATTAAATATGAATTCTCTAACTCTAAACTTATAACCTTAGCTGCAATTGAAATGGAACTGTGAACCATTTATCTTAATTTAATCTTCTTTCCCAGCACGCGTTAGTTATAAGTGTGTGATAAATTTGCAAATTTTAATTGAACTTTTATTTAATTTTGAAGATTTATTATATCTTTTAAATTTTTTTTCTATTAAATATCTTTTATTAAAATTTTCCGTTAATTAGCTGGTTTTTAATTAATTTGTGTGATCACATAATTTTTGCGTAGTTTTATAATTTTGTAATTTTGTAATTTTATAAAATTATTTTGCTTAAAGTCAGCAAAAACTTTTCGAATGAGTGACATTCAAATTGAAATAAATTAAATTAGTTTCCGATTCAATAAATTAGAAGGAATATTCGACAAAAAAAAAATACATCAAAGAAATTGAAATAAATATTTAGTACAGCAATATTTTTTATTTCTAAATTTACAACATTATTCAGAAACCAAATATAAGCAACAGTAATAAATGTTAGAGTTTAATTATGAAAATTCAGTTTAATTCTATTGATCATATTTGCAAAAAAAAAAATGTTTTTAATAAAGTTTCTTTCGTTGGGACTTGATATATTGAAAATAAAAATTCAAAATTTTAAGATATTAAATTTTATAACTATTTAATAAAGAAAATCCTTTTTCTTTTGTACATGGACTGTGTTATCTATTTTACTATAATTTATTTTTATTATCTGTAAAAATATTATATATTCATTAAGAATAAAAAAAGTTAACTGTTTTCTTTGTGTATATTTTGTAAGCGCTTATATTTTTTATTATTCTAATATAAATTCTACTCATACCTTTTCTCAATAAGCATTATAATATTATTTTTTATCATCATAAAATAGTGGGAACAAGTAATGAATGTGCTTTTGCTAATTCATAATAATAAAAATAGGTAAAGTTTATTGGTATAGAATATAATTTTCTTTCTTATAATTTAGTCCAAAATATATGATGCTCAGTGTATAGTAATAGCTTGTAAATTTTTTAAGTAGCTTTTATTGAAAAATGTAGAACAAATAAAATTTGTAAAATAATGAGTAAATTAGGTATATTAAGATGGGTGGTAACCCTATTCGATTTAGCTGAATGAGTCAAGTTAAAACATTTTACAATTGAGACTCATCTATACTAAAACAAGTCATATTCTTTGTTTAATATTATTTATGTCAGGTCATAAACAAATTGGCTAATGTTTTGATATTTTTATAAATTCTTATCCATAAACCAAAACTATCTAATATAACTCAAAAAATCAACTCAAGTAAGCAGTATTTTATATTTATATCTCCAACTTCGTTTTACCACTTTCTTTTACTTTTAAATATGGCCATAATTCCACTAAACACATAAATATTCTTAATAAAAATAAATACTTGAAAATATGATTTTCAGAATTATATTTTATTTGATTGTTCAAATATATTATGGAAAATATATAGTGATGTGCGTGAATGTAAAAGTAACTAACAGTATAATACGTAACGCGTTTAGTACTTAGTAGGGTCCCGTTTGAATTTTCAGAGTATTTGCACTTGTTTTCAGCGTTCGTATCTTTTGCCCTATATGAGCAATAAACAAAGCTAAAAACCAAACATGCGTGTTCTTAATTCCACTCTCTTCACTCTAACAAGGTTTGTGTAACTACTATAGCTACTTTGTATAGCTGTAGGTATATTGTATATGTGGTCTTTTCATAACCATAACCATTTTAACATCTTTGACATGCTTCATTCACACACCATCCCATTTCCTCTTTCTCATATTTATCAATAGGTTTAAATCCTTTTTTGGTCCATAAGTTAAGTTCTGAGGTTCAGTTTAGTCCCAGTTTTTTAAAATGTCGACCTTTAGTCCTTATGATATAAAAAATGTATCAAATCAGTCCTATTCGTTAACAAATCACAAGTTTTTCATTAAGTGATTTGTTGTTCATAACACTTTCCATTAACAAATCACAAAATATTGGATATCTAGGTATGAAAACTTGTGATTTATTGTTCATTAAGTGTTGTCATGAGGACTGATTTGATACATTTTTCATATCATAGGGACTAAAGGTTGATATTTTTAAAAGCGGGGACAACATCAAAACTTAACTTAACTTAGGGACAAAAAAAGGTTTAAACCTTACCAATATCATATTGTTGGTGGTGTGTATATTTATGTCATATGCTGCATTTATTTATAATAAAACTGCATCTTATCATTGTTTTAGTATGCTTAAGAAAGAATTTATTAGAAAAATATAATATCAATTAATCTAACTTATATAAGATACATTCTCAATTCAAAATTTTAAGAAAATGAATTTATAAGTTTTTTATTTTATATGTGATTCAACTTTCTCATTTTTATTAAATGTGAAACTTAAATTCATAGTTAGATTCTCAGCAATCTTTTTTTTTTAGGGTGAGTCTCTTCCGTATTAGTATAATTAAGAAAAGTTAATAATCCAAAAAAAAAATATGGAATAGGAAACTTTCCTAATTTAAAGGAACTTGTAACAAATTGTGAAATAAAATTGGAAAAGCATTGCAAGCTAAGAAGAGCAAGTTACATTATAAAATTGACTTAAAATTTAGACAAAATTCTACACTAGAGAAGCTTGAAGATATAAAGGGAATTGTTTAGGTATTTTGGATTAAGTAAGTTTAAAGTGTTTGGTCTATTATCCATTACAACAACACTAATGTTTATGGAAAGGTATGAAAAGTTATAATTGATTCAGAAACAAGAAAACACTTACAGGAGGTTTTTTCTAAATTTTATGTACCATATAATTGTTATGTTATACAATGTACAAATTAAAGGTTAATTGTACTTTAAAATATATATTTTGTAAATAATATGAAATATTTGACCATCTTGTTTATCTTTGGTATTGTAAAAAGTTACACGATGTGACTAATGGGGTCGTATCTGAATCAAATTAATATATAATTAAAGTGCAGTATAAACTAGGAAGTGACTCGTAAGTCATCTCTCAAGGACTAAACTGTGGTTCAGGCAATAGGTTGAACACGTGGTGGGGGTGGTTTTTAGATAGTTTTGTGAATGAAAATGAAACAAATTAAAGATGAATGCAAACACATATTTAAAACAGTTGATCATTAGTTGAATTACATGCTTCCAATCACAAATTAACCAACAACACACTATTCTAACCCTTAATCCAACACAAGTTAACCTATTAAGCGAAAAGTAACCATGTAACACTTAAACTGCCATTAAAGCAAGATTAAAACAGCAAAATCGAAGTGAATTAATTAAACCTAGTAACAGCAGAAATGAAAACGTAATTCTGGAATGAAAATAGACTTAAAAAACTCAAACAGAAACACAATGAGAAATGAAATTATGGACAAAATTGAAATGAACGAAATTGAAATTGAAATGCAAAATTAAACATCAACAAGAAACGAAATAGCAATTACAAAAACGAGATTCATTCATTAATGGAAAGGAAAAAAGAACAAAACTCAAACCCCCAAAAGGGGAGGGGGCTGGAAACTTCCAAAGCTTAAAACCTAGAAGGAGAAAAGGGGAGAGAGTGTTTCAAATCTGAATTGGGGTTTTAAAACTTCCAAATTACAATTCTGCCCTTAATATGGACTTCTCCTAAAATTGACCAAAAATAGGCCAAAAAATCAAATTTGGTCCAAAATTAAAGTAATTAAAATTACAAAACGAAATTGGGCATTGCTCCCTCCACCTCCTCATTTCTTCTTTTACCCCTTAACTTTATTTTTTTATTCTATTTTATCCTTTTAATAAAAGTTTACTTTATGTTAAAATTTTATAATTTTTACTTACTCCGTTACATAAACTATTATTGATTCTTTTTAAATCTTTTACGTGTATTCATTCTTACTTTGTGGTGGAATTCTTTCTCTTCACTTTAACGTGAAAGTGTGGTGAGTGAGAGATTGGTGGAAGGAATTGTTCTCCAATACAATAGTTCAATCATCTCTGCAATTGAAGGTAGAAGTTCAATCATCTCTTCGCTTTGAAGACAGTGGTGCATTCTGCAAAAAAAAGTGCGTGAATAAACCCTAACTCTAATAATGTTGAAACCTCCCTTAAACGGATATGAGCATCCGTCGACGGATATCGACATCCGTTTCAGGGCCAAACGGATTGCGACATTCGTTCAGGCCTAGATGTCTTCCTCCTCATACGCACACACAAAAAACCTAACACAGCAGTAGCAACATACATTTACAGAACAAGCTTCATGTGGAAGCAGCAACAACATACATTTACAAGCAGAAGAAGAAACAAACTAACCAAACAAGTTTCTCTATCAAGCGGAAGAAGAGACTGTCGCATCGCCGCACTCATGCGGAAACGAAGCACCACCACCAAACACACCGTCGCACCGCTGCACACACCAAAAGCTACAAAGCACCACCACGAAATGCACGAAGAAGAGGACTTGGAGAGTTGAGAGTAAGAGTTTAAAAAAAATGAAACAGGGTGAGTGAGAATGGGAAGGGGTGTTGTTACCGTGAGTGAGTGAAGTAGAAAATGGAAAAGTAGAAATGAAACAGGGTGAGTGAGAAGGGGAAGGGGTGTTGTTACCGTGAGTGAGTGAAGTAAAAAATTGGAAAATAGAAATCTAGGATTACTTAATTAAAGAGGGTTAAAAAGTAAAATATAAAGTAAAAAAAAGGTTATTTTGGTAATATAAAAAATAGTTACAAAAATATGGGGAGGTGGAGGGAGCAACGCCCAACAAAATTAAATGATGTGGCAACCCTCTTGAAATCCTAATTATAATTCCAAAATTGTCCTATAATTAGTAATGAGAATAATTAGATTCAGATATTCCAAATTAATTAAAAATATGAATTACTGATCAAATTAAGCCCAATTAGTAAAATTGAGAAAATAATAGACAATTAAGCACAATTGACTAATTAAATTTGGTGCGGAAAGCTAAGTGAATACTACAAAATAATGATTCATCAATGACCTTATAATGGAAATATATTATCCATTTCAACAACAAATTTTGAAGAAGTCATTTAGAATATATACTAGTGCAAAATGAGGATATTACAACAGTATATTAGATCAGTTGTATAGAAAACGATGTAATTGAAAATACGGTGACAATTTTATAATATTAGAAAGTCTATTAGATTGATTATAGAAGAAACCAGTCTAATATTGACCTATTAGATCATTTATAGAAGAAATTGATCAAATATCTTAATTTAAAAGATTTTAAAAATTAAGAACCCTTATTAGATCAATTATAAAAAGAACAATTATAATAGTTATCTTTTTTTTAATTCCCACATTGAGCTCTATCTTGTCTCTTTGAGAGAACCAAAAACTCTTGCACATCTTCTTTCTTTATCTTATTTATTCTCTCTTTCCACATTATGCTTCATCTTCTCTCTTCATTACTAGTATCCTCATTGCACTCTTGAACCCACCCACACTGAATTTAAAAATTGTTGCACTCAAATGTCGGTGGGATTTCCCTACTCACCCTTATCTCGCTCACATCGACATTCATGTCTTTGGTGCCCCTGATAGGAAGGTGATCCTTTTATTCTGGTACCAACCACCAGTGGTAGGAAGGTGTATAAGAATTTTTCATTCTTTGAAAAACATTTATGTTATGTAAATGTTTGGAAATTCATGATATTATTGCTTTCTAGAAAATGTTTCATTAATTTCATGTGTGCACTTTCTCTTCTTTTTTATGTGCTCTTTGAATGAATGAAGGAGGAAGAGTGGAGGTTGACCGTTGACATGAAGATGTTTCATGAGAGAGATGAATGAATGATTTTTTTTTTTTACTTCAATTTCTTATATTAGATTGGTTACCCTAATCTAACTTATTAGGTTGGTAGTTTCTAAATCGGGTCTAACTGATATAATATGCTATAGACGAACGATATAAAAAGTAATTTTTGTATTAGTGTACAATACATGGTGTTGACTAAGACTATTTTGGAAGAACACATGTGTAAGACTTTTCGAAGTTAGATTTTAGACAATAATTTTATCCACAATGCAATAACCTTACAATATTGTATAAAATTTCAATATTATCCAAATTAAAAACAAGAAATGAATTAATTGATAAAAAAATTACACAATTATTGGAAATGTTAAAAGAGATGTTTGTAAAAGGTAACATGTTATATAATTGTATCTATGAAGTGAAGAAGATATGTATGAACTAATGATTGTCTATTATACATAAATGAGTTTGCTGCATTCAAGATGTATTTGCCATGTGGGTTGTTATGGTTTGAAAGTAAACATATTGTATGTAGTGGTCAGGACTAAAGAGAGACTCTTGTTGAGGTGGTGTTGTACTTACCAATCATACATAAGTTTAAAAGATTGTTTACAATTAAAAATTATGCAAAAAACAAAATATCTCATATGAAATGTAAATGTGAAAAATGTGACAAATTTCTATGACATTTAATTAATTATCCACAATGGAAGAGTATTTATGAAATATGTCTAAAATTTGTTGTCAAGTAAGAAAAACTTGAGAATTGAACTATTAACAAATGACATGAATCCTTTTGAAATTTAAGTGGTAATTTTGTTGTTGTCTTAAGTTATAACTTAGATAATGTCAAAAGTTTATGTCTTGTAATGAAGATCATACTAAAAATTAAAATTATAATTTAAAGTTTTAATTTGTGAATTCTGATAAATAAAGTATGTCAACGAAATTGTTTTGTATGGATTTTTATATGCAGGTAATGCTATTATGAATGGTGAAAAATTGACAAAAGTAAAAAAATTAAAAGAAAATATTTCCTTTCTATGTTAGGTGTCAGAATAATTGTATAATAAATTAGACTTATTATGTCAGGTCTTGAATATCCATCATAGTAAGTCATTTACTTTGACAAGTCCAGAAATATTTGTCATATTAAGTTTGACTTATTATGATAGGTCAACGATTACCTATCTAAGTAAGTTAGACTTACTATATCATATTTTCGAATAACAATCATAGTAAATTAGACTTATTATGTTAGTTTTTCTTAACTAGCATAGAAAACTTAAACTTAATATATTGTCCACATTTATGATGTCAAAAGCACCATCATAAAAAGTTTTGTAGAGCCGTTATAAAAACAAATCTCATCTCTAATAATAATATTTCAAATATTTTTAAAATTTAATGTCGAGAAAAAAGAACATGAGAATTAAACAATTTAGAATTAAAGTGAGTTCTTTTGGAAATTTAAGTACTAAACATAATTTATAGTTAATTTTGTTAGTAATTTTCAATTTGCATCTTTAGTTATGCATGAAGAAAAAATATATAATGTAGAGCCGTCAAAATGGGTCACAACCCGCGAGTCAACCCGGCCCGTCACGGGTTCAGGCTGGGTTGGGTTTGAAAAATACAACCCATTTATATGCGGGTAAGATTTCAACCCGACTCATGCGGGTTGAACCCGTGGTGAGCCGGGTTGGCCCACCAACCCACCTACCTAATTTTATCTTTTTAATTTATTATTTTATTTATGAAACCCTAAAAAATAAAATACTTTCTTCACTCACTGTGTATACCAAAAAAGTAACCTCTACTCTCACGGTACTTGCTCTCATTTGACGGTGCTCTCACCCTCACTTCACTGAAATTCTTCAAGGAGTAGGTAAAACACCCTTCCTTTTTTCTTCTCTTTTCTCCACATTTAAATGATTTTTTCATGTTCTGACATGCTTGTATCAGATTTTGTTCATTTTATTTAAACAATTTGAGTATACATTATTTGAACAAGCTTTTTTTGATATCTTTGAATTTGGGAAATTATGTTACAAATTAAACTAATAATTTTTTATTGATGTTGTTGAGTACTGATTCTCTATTTTTTTTTACTAATATTTTTTTATTAATTGTCGGAGTTGTTCTGATATTAGGAAAATCTTTATTAGTGAATTTGGAGACAAC
>NC_028354.1:914129-915668 GCF_000741045.1 Vigna radiata var. radiata
TGCTCTTTCTCTTTCTCTTTTTGCTTTTATTTTTCTTCTTCTTAATTTATTTCATCTAATGAAATTCAGTTTAAAAATAACAATACGGCTAAGTTTCCAAGACACCCTAAAGGACACGAACCAGTGAAAAATCATGGAGAACCAAGGAGAAGTTCAAGAGAGGATGAAAGCCGATATTCAACAATTGAAGGGACAAATGAGCCAAATTCTAGAAGCCCTGAGTGCCTTACAAAGCCCTGAAGGTTCACGCGCACCACGACCGCAACAGAGGGCATCGGAGGTACAAACTTTCCCTCCTTATGGTCTTCCTCCGAATTACATTACACCCTCAGGAAAGGACTCGGGGCATGCTGACACCCAAGAGGTCAAAGATAACGCAGTTGAAGTAGAAGACAAGCTTGGGGTAGACACTGCCATAATTCATGGGGAGACAATCCAGGCAGGGATGGCGAACATGATAATGACAGAATCACCCGAGATGAAATTTTCACCTTATGCTGTTACTCCAACAGATTTTGAAAAATTGGAAATGCTTGAGAAGAAGTTGAGAGCCATAGAGGGCAAAGATGTGTTTGAATTTGGAGATGCTAGAAGACTATGCTTAGTTCCTGATGTGGTGATACCTCCAAAGTTCAGGTTGCCAGAGTTTGAGAAATATCGGGGAAACACCTGCCCAAGGAGCCATATAACCATGTACTGCAGGAAAATGACAGCCTATGCTCATGATGAAAAACTTTTGATTCATTTCTTCCAGGAAAGTTTAACTGGTGTGGCTCTAAATTGGTACATGCGTTTAGACACAACCCACATCCACTCATGGAAGGATTTGGTGGATGCATTTCTAAGGCAATATGAATATAATAAGGATCTAACACCTGACAGAGTACAATTGCAGAGCATGGTGAAGAAAGAATTTGAATCGTTCAGAGAATATGCCCAAAGATGGAGAGAAATCGATGCTCAAGTAGAACTTCCTCTGAGTGACAAAGAGATGACTACCATATTTCTGAATACTCTACAACCACCATTTTATGAGCACATGATAAGCAGTGTCTCCTCGAATTTTGCTGATATAGTGATAATTGGAGAAAGGGTCGAGAGTGGCATAAGAAGTGGAAAAATTGCACAAGATCCAAATATGGTAGCTTTTCTGAATGAGTATGGTCCTCGGCATGAGAAGAGTAAAGAACGAATAGATAATTTGCATTTCACTGCCTATTCCCAGATGGCGCATTCCTATGGTTCCAACCGAACCATTAAGCAGAGAAATCATAACCGGAATGAGAAGGTCGTTAATTTCACTCCTATCCCCATGACCTATACAAAGCTGCTACCAGATCTGCTGCGCAACAACCTCATAAAAGTTTGTCCTACCAGGTCGGTACGACCTCCTTACCCAAAGAACTATGACATAAATGCCAGGTGTGATTATCATGAAGGAGCGCGTGGGCATTCAACAGAGACATGCAAGGCTCTAAAGCATAAAGTGCAATCTTTGATCGATTCAGGATGTCTAAAGTTTGAAGAAAGTCAATACAA
>NC_028354.1:922663-924251 GCF_000741045.1 Vigna radiata var. radiata
ATGATGTGTGGCCTTCTTGTTTTTACCTAAAAGCAAAAATATATCCATTGTCACCCCTTTTGAGCTAAAAATAAATTCTTTTTCAAAATCATCCCCAAGCAAGGGTTGTCATCAGGTAGGAGTCAACTCATGTCGCAAATAAGAGCACTCAATTGTCAAATGAAGAGAATTCATCAAGAAGAAAAAAAAAGAAAAAACAAACAGACAAACAAAAAGAACAAAAAATCACAAAGTGATGATGAGCAAAGAGATTGAAAACTAAAGTTCAAGAAAAGCAAAGTGCTCAAAAAGTCAAATAGTTGATTCAATACTTAGATGATAACCCTTGTTTCAGAAAGAATAATAACCAACAAACATTCATTTGGGCCTTTATATCCTTTCTTTCAATACCTGTTAGCACCTGGCCACGTTACAAGCCTAATAAAGTCCACGCAGATTGGATAATGTTTGCTAAAGTTTTCATGAAGCTTAATTTTGTGATAAGGGAAAATGATTTTCAATGTGTCGAAAAAGGAGAAAGAAGAAAAAAAAAGAAAAGAAGAAAAAGTAATGTCTCGGGAAGAGGGGATCACCCTGCCATCTAACCAGAGGCATGCAAAAGAAAAATCAAATTAATTTGGGGTCACCCTTTTAGCCGGTCCTTTTCATGTTCAATACCTCATCCAAACAGAACCCTGGCCAAAGAAAAACCGGGACAACTTTGTGAGTCTCACTCGAGTTTTTCATCAACCCATACCACAATAAACAAAGAAAAAGCAAACAACAATTGGGCAACTTTGTGAGTCTCATACAAGTTTTTCATCAATCCATAACCGCAAGACTGGGGCAGCTTTGAAAATCTCCTTTGAAATTTTCACCCTAATTGTCATGGATCCAAACCTCAGCTCATTTTCCTAAACACAAAACCAGGGCAAAATTTTTGATATATTGTGTTTCGTCTTGACACTCATTTGAGGATTGAAGTACCCATGTGTTGGTCCCAGTCTTTCAAACCATTCCAAATGACTCTCATTCTCTTCGAAATCATCCACTTGCCAACAAATTCAAGCATGTGTGCACTGATGTCTCGAAAAAAAGTCAAAATGAAATAATCTCAAATTTAAGACTTGGATGCATGACATTACTCAGATTTCACAAAATCTTGAAAATAAAGACCAGTTTGATGATTGCAAGTAAGATGAATGACTCAAGAAATACAAAACGAAGCAAATGTTTTCATCAATCAATCAGAAAGAAAATCTTTCGGATCGAGACCCTCTTCATTCATATGAATGGTTGTCGAGTCCTTCTTTGAAAATACAAAAAGAGTAGCATCAAAATTTCAACACTTTGCAATGAAAGGCTTCAATGCCTCACTGTCTTTCCAAAAATCAAATTTCTGTAAAAAATTAACAAAATATTTCACGAATTTACGAATTTCAAGAATTTCAAAATTTCAAAATTTCTAAGCCCAGTTTCATCTGGCCCCTAAGCCCAGTTTCACACTGGCCCCTAAGCCCAGTTTCATCTGGCCCCTAAACCCAGTTTCACACTGGCCCCTAAGCCCAGTTTCATCTGGCCCCTAAGCCCAGTTTCATCTGGCCCCTAA
>NC_028354.1:924871-927969 GCF_000741045.1 Vigna radiata var. radiata
GGCCGGGTTCAAGTTTTTCTGACTCGCTAATAAATGAGCCGAGTTGGGTTGGCTCACTAAGTGACCAACCCGTGGTGGGTCGGGCCGGATCGAGTCGGGTTACCCATTTTGACAACTCTAATATAATGTTGTTCATGATTATTTTTGGACTCCAACAAAGAGAAAATGATATTAATATGTACCATAAATCCCTTATTATATAAACAAGTAAGAAAAGTTAAACCACAAAAAGATGGAATATGAAAATTTCATAATGAACTATGGAAATTGGTAAAAAAAATTGGAAAAACACTGCAAACTAGGAATGAAAGCATGTTACACTATCGTATTGGCTTAGAATGTAGAGAAAAATTATACACTAGAGATGCTTGAAGATGAAAAGAGTTTGTTTGAGTATTTTACACTAACTAAGTTGTCAACACCCAATTTCGTCCGGGCGACTAAATGATAGAACTTGTTTTTTTGTTTTTATTTTATTTTATTTTCATTTTATTTTTATGTTACTATTTGATTTAGTTTTTATTTTATTATTGGATTTAATTTTATATTTCTAGATTTTATTTTATTTTTTATTTTTTATTATTTATTTATTTATTTATCTTTTTTTATTTTACTATTGGAATTTGATTTAATTTTCGTTTTATTTTATTATTTCGAAAATTAAAAAAAAAAGGAAAAAAAAAAGAAAAAAAAAAGAAACAAAAAGGAAAAACAAAAAGGAAAAACAAAAATAATAAAAAAGGAAATGAAAAAGTGTGAGAGAGCATGGGTATTGTTTGAACAAATTCATAGCAGAGCAGGTAACTGTTTTCAAAGGTACAAAAAAAGCACACATCATTGACCACTAATCTATTGGAATTCCACATTTATCCTCATTACCCGATCCTAACCATTTTTCTCCGTTGATCACCCAATCACCCAACACACCCGAGAGGGAATCACACACCACACGGTCCTTTTTGGCTGGCAACACTTCATCATGCATCATACACATACCACCATTCTGTTAGGCAAAGACCTCATTACCCCGCCCAATGATTTTCCCATCCTAACGACCCGATACACTCACTACCTCCTCCATCACACGGGACACCTGAGGACACTAANCACAATTCATTGATTCTAGGAACACGCATACACTCCCTCTGCACCTCCCAACCCGAAAACACCTTAACCAAATACCACCCCCTCAGCATGCAACCCACCTTTGACTAGCCACCATCTCCTCTGTCACCGATCACCAAGCTTCAAGAGGTAAGTATTCACCTGTCATCATGGGTCTATGAGTTGGTAGCATTTTAATCTCTTGGTTTTCACTCGTTGAATACATCCCTGNTGTGTTGTGTATGCTTATATATAATTGTTGTATATGATTGATATGTGATTCCATCACCCAATCTTCTACCATCCTCAATCCCTTGACGTTGCAATGCCCGTCCACCATACCTTCGACCCTTCAACATTACAGCTCCACAAATTTCTCAATAAACACCCAGACAAGCCACAAAGATCACGAACAAAAGTCAATTTACATCCCCAAAACCCTTTTTAGCTTGGTCGCAACACCCACACCAAGCCTCACCGTTCATAACCCAATCCTTCCACCATTCAACTCCTGTTCGTCTTCACCTATCGATCACCAAAATTCCAGAATTCTCCCTCTATTCGGTCCAATACATGGAGAAAACACAAAAACTCACTCACTAACTCCATTACCTTTCCCATCACGAGCACATCAACCCATCTCAACACCCAAAGCAGAAAATAGATATTGGAGGCAAGTTTTAAGTTCAAGCAAAGGGTGGCAACTGTCGAGGTTAGATTAATGGCAGTGTTGTGCGAAAATGAAGGGGAAAGGNTTTTACACTGAGAAAGTTGAAAGTGGCGAACGCGCGAATAGGAAAAGGGCGCGATAGGCGGCGGCGTAGGCGACGCCGGCGATGCCCCTGATCGACCAATTGGAGATGTAGCGGCGCCAGTCAGAGCTGCTGCGCGGAGAAGAGACTGGGAGGAGATGCTTCGGATGGCGGTTCGCGGCGACAGACACGGTGGTGGCTGGTTCGACGCAGCGCGAGGAGAAGGGTTGGCTTCGCGTGTTAGGAGGGGAAACTGTGTTGCAGTGGCTGCCGGAGCGACGGTCGGTTGGAGGAGACGCCCTTTTGCTCTCGGGAGAGGAGGCTGAGGCTGGGTTGGAGGTTCTTTTCGAATGGGAAGGGTTCTCAGAGTTTGGGGGGAGAAAAAAACCCTAATTTTTTTTTTACTATGGGGTCTTGGGCTTCTGTTGGGCCTGACTGAAGGAGGGATTGGCTAGTTGCAGCCTCCCTTTCTGCTAAACCATACCTGTTGGGCTTATTTAGTAAAAAAAAAATGTTGTTCTGCACCCTTGTTCATGTTAAGTCGCACCTCTTTCCAGTTGGGCTTAGGCCCAGTATGCATTTAGAAGCAATTTAAGTTAGATACCCCTATTTTCATGTTTACACCCTTTTTCTTTTGGACTTGGGCCCAACTTGTTATTAGGAGTAAATTAGGTTTAAACACCCCTTTTTCTTGTTTAGGCACCCTCACCCCTTTTATTGTTTTATTATCTTTTATTTTTGTCATTTAACTTTTAGTGTATTTCTTTTTTTTTTCANTTTCCATATTGGCCCCTAAAGCCCAGTTTCCACACTGGCCTCCAAGCCCAATTTCCATATTGGCCCCTAAAGCACAGTTTCCACACTGGCCTCCAAGCCCAAGTTCCACACTGACCCCTAAGCCTAGTTTCACCTTGCCCCTAACCACAGCTCGCCTGGCACCTTTAAGTTCAAATTTTTGTTCTGTCACTTTGGCCCTCTGCTAGGCAATGGCCATTTGGTCATAACTTGTTTCATTTTCGTTCGCTTTCTTTCGTGTTTGAAACCCAGACGAAATTAGTGTTTCTATCTTTACTTAACTTTTACTCAAATAATACGAAAATATCACATTTTCATATTATCCAGTAAAATTTAAGTAAAGAGGGGTAGCTGTCAACACCCAATTTCGTCCGGGCGACTAAATGATAGGACTTGTTTTTTTGTTTTTATTTTATTTTATTTTCATTTTATTTTTATGTTACTATT
>NC_028354.1:931325-933889 GCF_000741045.1 Vigna radiata var. radiata
TTTTATGGTTTTTCCGTAGTTTTCCAGAATAAACTATGGTGGCGACTCCAAACTCTTTTTCAAATTATTTCTCTTCTTTGGATCGTCGTCCCGTCGCGATTCTGGTTGCGACATAAGTTTAAAGGGTTGGTCCATTTTCCATTGCAACAACCCTAATGTCTATAGAAAGATATGTGAAAGTTCCAAATGATTAAAAAACAAGAAGACACTTATGCGAGGTTGTTTATAGACTTTATGTATCATTGTTAATTAAAATCAAAATTATTTAATATGTTTATGACTCATTTTATAAATAACTATATATATTTGTTGTAATATATGAATCATATAGTTATTATATAACAAATACTTTACCTATTACTCATATTATTTTAGGTTTATGGGATGTCCAGTTGCAAAAGTAAATCACTCAAAAAAATTGTTGATGTAATTTATGGGAAATATGCATCATTTCAATGTATTACATATTGGTATTCAAACAATAATAATGTGATTGTTAAATTTTGTATTTATTAGATATATTATCTTTATCTTTTATCTTTAGTTAATTTGTTATTATTCCTTATTTGTATTTTGGGCTTAACCTATATTTCTTTTATTATAAATAGAATACTTTGTGTATATTCAACATAAGGGAGATTAATCCCATACATAGTTTTCATTATATTCAACATGATATCAGAGTCATGTTCTTTTAGGAAAAAATTATAGTTGTATGCAGTTGTACCCCCCGTTGCCAATAGTGGCACCGTCTACTGTTGCCACCATCAAAGTTTTAGTTTCGACTAACGATCACACAGTTTTGATCACCTCAGCTAGACGACCATCGTACCGTCAACAATACCTTCATCAAAACTCCTACGCACTCTCAACATCTTTCGATGTTGTGGATCTTTTTCCTCTTTTAGGTCCATCGTGTGTGGTTGCACGTCACGTCTCCTCTTAAGAAGTTATTTAGAGCATTGAGGTCTTTATTTTTCCTCTTTCAATTGTCTTGATTGAAGAATCTAGAATTTTAGATTTTCTCTCTCATATTCATCCATGACTTCTTCAATAGTCTCTTCTGACCTTTTTTCTGTCATCAACGCATTTGACCCGTCCGTATATGATTTTTCTCTGATGGATTTTGTTAGTTTATTTATAGCCACAGTGGCTCTTCAACAATAGTCTCTTTATCCATTGGATGTCAATAACACATTCCTCAATGTGATTTGTAAGAAGAGGTTTATATGGAGTAACCTCCCATTCTTTTTTGCTCACGAGGAGTCTTCTGGGTTGATATTACTTCTTTTATGTCGTCTTCGCAAATCATTTACAATTTAGTGTCACTCGAGTGCATAAACAAATATTTTCACTAAGTCTTTATTGATTATATTAGTAACAAGTTTGGTACATACGATTTGTATACACGAGCTTGAGGGAGAATGTTGTACATATATTATTTTTATGTTATCTTTATATTTTATCTTTAGTTATTTTATTATTATTCCTTATTTGTATTTTGAGCTTAGCCCACATTTCTTTTATTATAAATAGAGTACCCTATGTTTATATTCAACACAAGGAAGATTAAACTCATACATAATTTTCACTACATTCGATAATATTAACTATAGGTGAGTGTCTTTATATTGAATTTTGATATCACTTTTTGTAGGTTTGAGCTTACACAATGTTATGAAAGAAGTTATGAGAGATTGCGTCACTTAGATGAATCTAAGTATCATTTTATTATGGCAGCCTATTCTAACAAGCAAACATTTGCTTCTATATGAGCTTTATTCCTATCATTTATGTTAAAATTGGGCTTCAAGTAAACTACTAACTTTCTAAATTATGAATTTAAGTGTTATTTGTCTACTTGTCTAAACTTATGGCTTAAATGTTACTTTGAGTTTATGTCTTATGATGGAAATTATATTTAAAATTAAATAATTTGAATTTTTAATTTATTTTAAGTTTATTAGATAAAGTAAGTGATGGGTGTCGCACCCCATGCAAAATTTAATGTGCATAAAAGAAATGCAGTATAGCTAGGGAATGACCCCTAGGTCGTCTCCCAAATACCAATTTTGCGGTTCGAGAATCGAGTCTAACACGAAGGGGGGGTTTGAAAAGGTTGTGGTGAATACAGACGAATTAACTGAAATCCAAAACACAGATGCAAACAAAGATGTAAACACAGATCTAAAGAAAACGGTTTCAAACACAAACTAAAGAAGGTTGGTCATTAACTTAACTACAATGTTTCCAATCACAGATCAACAAAATAAGGTTGCAACTCAAACCTCTAATCCAACAAAGTTAACTAACTAAGCGAAGGTTAACCTTGTTTTCATAAAAGCGAACTAAGCGAGCGCAGTGTTAATATCAAATCTAATTTACACCATTCAGTTACATCAACTAAGCGAAGATGTAACACCAACTGGGCAACTAAGCGTATACCCAATTGCAAGTGCAAAAATAGAATTCACATTAACCAAGTCAGAGTGCACAGACAATCACAATTCAAGAATCTCAAGGAAACAGTGCAATATCGTCAATGACCAACCAAACTAATTTAA
>NC_028354.1:934389-936059 GCF_000741045.1 Vigna radiata var. radiata
CAATACTAGACTAAACAAATATCTAAACACAGTTAAATTAAATTAAATACAAAACTAAATTAAAAACAACTCAACCTACAATTCAAACTAATTTAAAATAAAAGAAAATAAAAAGACATAAAGTTTATCTAAAACCTAAACTAATTTAAAATAAAAGAAAATAAAAAGACATAAAGTTTATCTAAAACCTCACGTGACCTATTAAAAAAAGAGAATTGAAATTGCAAAGCTACTAAAAAATTGAACCTTGGCCGTAAGGTCCTCTANACCATTGCTTTTCCAAAACNNAGAAGGAATTAATNCTTTCTAGTAAAAGAAATTAANCACAACTTTTGCACCAANATTTAAAAAANCAAGGAAATAAGTGAATATGGTAAAGCATGGCAGCANCAGCAAAAAGAAAAAAAATAAAATAAAATGCAATGGATCAAATCATTATTTAGCAAAGATGAAAGCAAGCAACTAAGGAGGTGACAACTGCTACACATTCACGCTGCACCTCCTATCCAAAGCCAAATTAAATTGATTCTTTTCAAAGCAAATGAATGAAATACTTCTAAATTCCAATGCATCACTGCCTGCACCGTACTACACTTCTATCAAATCATCTACTTCACTCTTCAATTATATAAAATAAAAGAAAACTAACTACACCTAGACTAATCTACTTACCATTTCACTAAAACAAAAGGAACCTATCACGTCCCATCACCTAGACTTTCTCCTAATCTACCTTTTAAAAGCAAACAAAGATTATACATATATAAAAGCAACCCTCTACTGGACATAAGCAAAGATTGAACGTGATGCACCTTTNNCTTCAAAAGCCAAAAGAAAGTGTTTTTATTTAAAGTAAATGAATCCCCCGTTATCTCAACTATCACCGTGAGAAAGAAATAAAAGTGCTTCTCCAATTGCTAGAGTTCTCCCCTCCAAGAACGTAATGTGCAGAGTTCATAATCTAAAGGTGTCAAATCAANAAAAGCAAATGAGCTCCTAAAAGCAAAAATAAATTAAGGCTTAAGCAAAAATGAATAACTGATTGTGGACGCTGCACCTGCAAAGCTAAATCACGGCTGCTGTAGCACTGCACCTAATTCATTCACTGTTTGAAACTATTAAAATAAAAAGAAAGATGCTCATGCAAATATAAAGGAAAGTAAAATGACAGCAGCGCGTAAATTTCATTCTCCCATTCATCCAAAATCCATCACCATCAACATTGGTTCAAAGAAAATTGCAATGTGTAAAAAAAATAAACGTTCCAGCAGCAGTCCTCCTNNAGAGAATGACGGNTGGTGGGAATGTTCCTAGGATCATGTGTCCTAAAATTGGGGTGGGGTCCANCCTAAAAAAAAATAAAACCCTAGGGTGCCAAGTGTCCTACAATATTTGGGCCCTCATAATTTTTTAACAATGGCCCATTGTGCAAAAGTTTGTCCAAAAGTTTAAANAATTAAAATTACAATACAACTAAATTTAAAATGTCTAAACGAAGAGTCTTGAATTTATTTTGTCTCCTCCAAATGTCCTAAATTGTGTTTCNAAAATTTTCCCTGAAAATAATAATGCAAATAATTAGCTCAGAATATTCAAATTAATTAAAATTAGAATTTCCGGTCAAATTAAGCATAATTAGGAAAAATGGGAAAATATCGGACAATTAAGCA
>NC_028354.1:936559-938074 GCF_000741045.1 Vigna radiata var. radiata
ACTCTACCAACTTGAAGAGAACCGCTCCGGCAATCGACCAACGATTCGCGAGCTTCTCCTTTCACAAGACCAGGCAGAGAACCTTGCTAACTTGAAGAGAGTCTGCTCCGACTATCGACACACGATACGCGAGCCTCTCCTTTCACAAGACCAAGCAAGGGAACTATGAACTAAGCTTTTGAGAACGTTCCTCTAACACACAGTGTTCTAATAAGCTTTCTTAGTTCAAAAACGTTGCTTCTAAAGATTTCAAAAACCAAATATATAGCCAAGTACACTGAATGTCAAAGGTCACCTTATAACTGCCATGAATAATCGATTATTGTAAGTGATAATCGATTATTCGAGTCCGTTACAGAGTTTTCAAAAAGTGATAATCGATTATATCAAGTGATAATCGATTATTCAAGTATGACTTGTGATAATCAATTATTGCTTCATGATAATCGATTATTCTAGTACAAAAAGCATGTGATAATCGATTATAGCCTGTCCATAATCGATTATTCCAGTAAAAATTACAAAGTTTAATATTTTCCTACTACATTAAAAATCTACAAGTTGATTTTTAAATATTTTCCTACTATATCCAAAATCTACAAGTTGCAACATCATCAAAACACATCTTCAAGTTTTACCAATACTCCTTATTGGTAACAACAACTGCATTTACTTTTTACTTATGGAAGATGTGTTCAATCTTGCTTTAAATTCCAACCTACACTTTATTTGATTCATTAGTCTTAAGCTTTGCATTTTAAAAGAATTACGTGCGATTTCCTTGAATTCCATTTAGACTCCTTTTGCTCAATTGTTGCATTAAATTTTATTCCAGCATTGATGCTTTTTTGTCATTCATTTCTTGCATTGCAATTAGTTCATGCACCGTGTCATTGAATGTTTTATTACAGCATTTTCCATTCACTTTAATGTTGTGTATTTTGTTTGGTAGTGTTAATTTAACTGTCATGTTAGTTTAGGTTAGTTGGTTGGTTGTTAGCGATATTACATTGTTTCCTTGAGATTTATTGAGACTCTTGCACTTTAATTGTCATACTGCTGCTTTGATTCTGCTCAATATTTAATTTGTTTTCTGCCTGCGATTAGGTATACGCTTAGTTTCCTAATCAGTGTCAATTCTTCGCTTAGTTAATTAGACTGTATGGTGGATGACTGATTAAATTTGTGCATTGCATTCGCTTAGTCTGTAATTTTGAAGACCGAATTAGCCTTCGCTTAGTTGGGTGAAAGAAAAGAGAAAAAATAAAGAAAAATGAGAAAAATTAAAAAAAGAAATTTTGTGAATAAAGAAGTGAAGAAGATGATTGAATTAGAGGTTTTGGGTGTGCATATACTGTGTTTATGTTGACAAATTGGCAAGTGTACGAAATCGTACAAGTAATATAAATGGTAAGACCAAGTATCGTTTTTCCCAAGAGACTCGTATGGCTTTCTCTTTTGCATGAATTAAAATAATAAGACTTGAAAAATAAAATTTAATAAATTGGATTTGAG
>NC_028354.1:948038-972445 GCF_000741045.1 Vigna radiata var. radiata
ATTAATTGAACAACAATATCAAATATACCTAAAAACAACATCTATTTACATATCTATTTACCATAGTGGATTAATTGTTTCATTGAGTGGATCGATCATGGTTTTTGGATGCAAAGGGTACAAACATGTCCTCTGTTACTGAAACATACTGCAAAGCTGTCACATTTTTATTGGGTGCTATAATAATGCATAAGCACTCCAAATGTTTTTGTCTAAATATCAAAGCTTAGTGTCTTCTCATGTTCCTTTGGCTTCCAAAAGGATGCAACATGAGGGTCCTCAGACAGATTAAAGCAATATTACTCCATGCTGATTCAACAAGTTGAGAAACAATGATAATTTAATAGTCTTTGTATTGTGGTACTAAAGTTTAACCATTGCGATTGTTCACAGATTCAGATGTTCATTATTATGANTCTCTCCAAGTGTGATGTTTCTCTAAATGTAATCAAAGTAGAAAACACTCAGTAGGTATTGGTCATATCAGGGTGTTGAGTTCAACATCAACGACCAAACACAAACACAACGACCAGATCAATTTTATGTTGCACTGATCATGTTAGAAAGTGGAGATACGTTTTAAAGTAGGTTTTAGGTTTAGCCCTACAAAACCTATGGTTGAAAAGAGTCTATTCAATCCAAATCCTATTCTAAAATGAACCTTTTATTAACTGAGATTAATAATTTAGTCAATCAAACATAAAATTAGTATAATAAGTTGTTTGANTTTATATATTTAATAGAAATTGCCTACTATAGTTAGATACTTAATATATGATTCAATCACTGATAGATTTTTATGATTTTATCTTTGGACTTGTTAGACTATAACAGTCTTACGAAGTTAAATTAGAAGCTTATGCAGAGGTTAAATTTATCTATGCACCAGCCAATGGCCTTACAAGCACACTACACAAATGTTTATGTTTACAAGAAAAACATAAATCCACATATTATACAGGTGTCCATCCTCCTATCATCTACATGCAGCGTGGAAAGAAAATCAATGGCGTATCATAATCCACTTTTATTATTATTGTTATGAACTCCCTTAAATTGAATATAATATTTATTATAAATTTTATTATGTTTTTATAATAAATTATATCTTCATACAGTACTTCATATGAAATTGTAGTTTCCAGCACCTCGACTCCGATAGCACTTGGGAGTTTGAGAGAATTATAAGTAAAACGTGTAGAAAAAAAAATCATATAGGCTAAAACGTGCCCTCTAACCAACTATCTCATCCCATAAACAAATCTCTGTTGAATGCAACAATCAAGAAAATAACTAGTTTTTGTCGATGCATTCACCTACAACCTTGTTGAGAAGTCTAAATCATCTCAAAACATACAGATCTTATAATGATCTGAAATCAAATCCTCCAGTTTTCCAGCCAAAATTAGCTAGCCTTTAATTTGAGGAACTAATATTTTCTATTACTAACACATGATAGCTTCGACAATCAACACCATTGGCTTCACACAATTATAAGTTCACAGCCAGATTAAAGACTTTATTCCTCCTACAACTCATACTACTTTAATTGCCCAGTAAAACTATTTTATCATTTATATCTAATCCTCTTTTATTGAAAGCAGTACAGAGCATACCAGCAAACATTTATGACCAGAGTTATATAGCTTGAATCATCTATCACCTATACAGAACTAGAGAACTAGAAATCCATAACAGTGATAAAGGTTACTATAGAATAAGAGATAGAATAGTAAGTGACAAAAGAGCAAAAAAATGGTAAGTTAGTTAANTTTAACCAGTAGAAGAGGGTGTTTAACACTAATTGCAACTGGAAGCTACAAATATTACTCCTTATGGACATCAAAAATAGTAACACACTATTTTTTATCACATTTCGAACTCAAGTCACAATTAAAAAAAATTATATATACTTTAAAACATGATAAAAACATGGAAACTCACCAAACACATAACTCAGTCAGTCAATTCAGCGAATAATACTAACTAGTTAATTCTAGCAACTTAACATAGGTGAATAGAAAATCTGTTATCTGCACATACTATAAGATTCATGATAACATGCATTTATGCTATAAAGTAATCACCACAGAACCATTCCTGCAGGATAGCAATATCCCAGTGTGACAACCAGATGTTAATTAACCATGTTCTTAGCATAATACTGATTTAGTAACATCAAGCATCAACATTACACTCTCAATTCTTTCCATAACAGCATGTCTTTAAAACAATATTGAAGACAAATCATACAACATGTTAGTCATAACTACATTACCAATCTCTATAACTTCATTCCTATTAGTTTAATGAGCATGCATTGGTGACACTTTTACACTGTTAATTTGAGGAACTAATATTTTCTATTACTAACACATGATAGCTTCGACAATCAACACCATTGGCTTCACACAATTAAAAGTTCACCATGAATAACCAGACTAATATTTTCTATTACTAACACTATGAATAGCTTCGACAATCAACTAGTTTCTATACAGAACTAGTAATTATTGTCCTTCAGAACAACAATACAACATCTAGCTATGAATAACCAGAGTCATATAGCTTGAATCAACTATCATTATGTTTCTATTTTATTGGAACTATCATTCAAATAGTTATTTTTGAATGCTGAAATTTGACTCAAAAATCCAAATTCTTATGACTGAACATGATCTACAACACTCACCAAATATTGATTTACTTCAAATTACAAACATGCAATTTATTAAATCAAAAAGTGTTGCAAATTATTTATCATTTAAGTAAGATATAAATATAGAAATTGAGAATTTCATCTGTTTAAAAATCAAAAAAGAAAAATAAGGTTTTTCTGGTGCACAGTTCGAACAATAGCATATACACTGTTGTCTGAATTAAATTTTCTTCAATTAAAANCAGAAACGCACCAGCTATACTCTTATTTCTAATTTGTCATGTTGTTCTCAGATTATGATCTCAGCCAGCCATACATTTGTGATGTGTGCAGTCTCTTTTACAAATAAATCACTGAATTTGCAGTGACTTACTAAAGAAGAANCAAAAANTNTATTTNATATTTGTTTGTTCAAAAGATTATAATGTTTCAAACATTTTAACCNTTTTCATCATCTTTGTTGTTTTGCAATAATCTTATCAGATTGCAGAGATGTTAAGGATTGGAATGTGAGACAGGTGGGCTTTTTGAAAGGATTAGAATATGAATATATATCTTAGTTAATACTTTCGTTATAACTTAAGTAGAATTAGAAAGATAATGTTGAATTCAAATGAAATCTTAGATAAAGCAGAACATGTTATGGTCAAAGTGTGAGTAAGTTGGAGAACTATTAAAAGTGATGATTGAGCATTGATGAGTCGATATTTTATTGACTGCACTTAGTTTATTGTACCGAATTTAATCAGGGAATTGTGTTTAAATGTCCGGTATTTTCCAGTTTCTGCTAATTGTGCTTAATTTGACCGAGAATTCGAATTTTAATTAATTTGAATTTTTTGGGCTAATTATTTGCATTATTATTTTCAGGAAAATTTTGGAAATATAATTTGGGACATATTGAGAGTTGTCACACAATTCAAGACTCTCCACAAAACAAGTGTGTTCAAGAAGGAGGGCACTATGGTCATTTTATTCCTTGTGCTTATGAAAAGGGGTGAAAACATTGAAATTGGGGGTGCAATCAGATGCTTGGATTTCATATTACCACAATCTGATTCCATTTAAAATGAAAGGGCCTACAGCACACTGTTTATTTAAATTAGAAGAAGCATAGCACGTGACAACACATGGTCACGGTTTTCTTTTTGGAAAGCAAAGGGTAATAAAAAAATGCAGCCCATTCCTTCTCCTCACGGACCAGCACCAGCAGTAGTTTATCCAGCAACAACTTTGAAGCCCACACTCTTTCAGCCTTCACGGGTTCAGCAGACCACGCACTTCCTACTGCACCACCGCAGCGACACACATCCAGCAATGCAGGTCCAGCAACGTCTTCAACCTGGCAGCAGCACGTGAAGCTTGGAGAAGCATCTCTCGTCTTCAATATTTGATGCAGCAACTCAACACCCATGCAGCTCTACGTGCATCAAGCAGTTGCAGCCCACCTCCATGGCCCACACACAAAGAGAAGAAAAGTCCAGCAGCTTGGTCTTATGGAGGTGCACACAGCAGAAAAGAAATGACATCCAGTAGAGCAGCTTGGCAGCACAGAAACGTCCAAGAGAATTTGGATCC
The DNA here is from genome assembly GCF_000741045.1 of Vigna radiata var. radiata. Lineage (NCBI taxonomy): Eukaryota > Viridiplantae > Streptophyta > Magnoliopsida > Fabales > Fabaceae > Vigna > Vigna radiata. The sequence continues at coordinate 952,276 of NC_028354.1, forward strand.
AAGCTGGCAGCAAGAGGGGGTGACACCACTTGAATTAGAGCACGCAACCCTAGGGCTGTCAGGAGGGAGCCAGCCGCCACAGGTTTCAGAGAGACTTTGATAACTGGGAGAAAACATGGAGGGTGACATCAAGTAGAACCACCCACAACCACTTATTGCATTGGATTACTTTCTTGTAGAGCAGTGCACGGTGATTAGATATAGGAAGGGTTGATTAATTTTTGAGCTGTAAGCAGTGATGCATTTAATTTCTTTATTTTAGAGGAGCAACTTTGCATTTAATGATTAAATTCAAGTTTATTTTACTACAAGCTTATTTTACTACAGCGAAATTTATTTACGCACCTTAGGTATTTGAATTCTCTTCCAGATTAGACTTCATTTGATTCTTGCCATTTTAATTCTTGGGAATTGCTCCAGCATTTTTAATTTGCCTTTTTTTTTAGTTCCAGTAACATAGTGATTACGTTAACGCATTGCATTTCAAGTTGTTCACGGAATTGGTATTGATACTTTAATTTCACCGCATTGCTTTTACTGTTTATGAATTTGGGTATTATGCATTTGAATTGGATTCACGCATTTTTGGCAATTAGTTTTATTTCAACTGCACGACAATTTAAATTTTATTTTATTTTATTTTTTTTGGTTATTTACTTATTTTTTTTATTATGTTGTATGTTCGGTTTAATGTTTTCATTCACCTTAATGCTTTTAATTATGTTTAGTTGTATTTAATTTCTAGTTTTAGTTTAGTTTAATTCTCCTTGCTCAAAAAAATTTTCACAACCCCCCCCCACTTCGTGTTAGACCTAAGACTCGAACCACATTTGGTCCTTGAGAGACGACCTAGGAGTCACTTCCTAGTCTATACTGCATTTCTAATATGCAATCAAATTTGATTGGGCGGCGACACCCATCAAGCATCTTTAAATTATTTAATTGAACCTAAATCTATTTGGGAGAAAGAGAAAATAGAAAAAGCACTGTTGGAATGTGGCGGTGTTGGTAAGTTCCTAGAGGGAGAACTAGAAATCCATAACAGTGACAAAGGTTACTATAGAATAGAGAAATAGAATAGTAAGTGACAAAAGAGCAAAAAAATGGTAACTTAGTTAATTTTAACCAGTAGAAGAGGGTGTTTAACACTAATTGCAACTAGAAGCTACAAATATTCCAAACTCAGCACAATAAAAAGACTNGGCCATTGTCCNAGAGAACANAGCATTGTAATATGCCAATGCCTCACACATGTAAGACAAGTTTAGCTTCCAAAAGTATCAACAATGGTTAGCATCAAACAATATCTAAATTTATAATTATTTTGAAACAGGTGGCGTGAANCANAATTTAATGAGTTATTATACCAAAATAGGTGGCGTGAAGCATTGGAGAGGCTTCTTGAGACAAATAACTTTCCAGAGTTTACTGGTAGGGTATGCACAGCACCTTAGTATACCAAAATGGTGAAGTTAAAATTCTAAATAGAGCTACAAATAAATAAAACAAGACACCAAACACCTTTACTACTACATCCTACATACTCTCACTCTGATTGACACACACCTATAAATCTCATTGATCCCAAATCCTTTCTTTAACCTCACACTTCCAATCAAACCTTTAACCTCACTTTCTCTGCAACTACCCTTCTCCCCTCTGCTACATTTACATTCCCTCTTCCTAACACACATTAATCCAAGTTGTTGTTCCATATTTACACAAAGAATTTGTCTCACTCGTGCAAAACAGAGTCACCAAACCCAAATATTCACGCAACCCATATGCTAAAATAAAATAGCTATAACTATAACGCAATTACAAAATTTAAAAACTCACAAGAGGAGTGTCGTTCTCCCTCAGGGTTTGCCGGAAGTGAGTGACAATGGGTTCCTAAACCCAGTGCACGAACACAGATTCTACACCCAGTACACCAATGGCACGATCAACACCTGATAAAAACGTGTTTTCATGAAAATAAAGGCAAAGGAGAAACGAAGCCGAGAAGAGAAGAAGGGAGAAGGAACGTGAAACCTGAAAATGGAAGTCCTGAAACGAAGGAGAAACGGGAGTGCACTGAAGGAGCGAGCAAAGACGTACACGTCAAATTGAAGGAGAACCGCCGAAGGCACCTAACGCACTGATGAAACAGAAGGGATGGAGCCTTAACGCACTGTGAACGGATGAGAAGAAGCCCTAAAGTACTGTGAACGGAGGAGAAGGAGCCTAACGTTGATGAAATGAAGGACAGGAGCCCTAGCCACTGATCAAACGGAGGAGAAGCGCGAATCAAACCAAGGAACAGCGCGAAGAAGCAACGCGAAAAGTGAAAGCGAGGAGCAGCGCGAGAGGAAGCTTGAAGTGAACGTCAAATTGCAAGCAGAGTAGTAGCGAGAATAGGTAGTATTTTAATCACCATAGATAGCGCGTACTATAAAGAGCGCTATCTATTTGGCTTTTATTAATATATTTTAAAATTTTAATTAAAAAAATAATATTAAATAGATATAGATAGCGCCTTTTTAAACAAGCGCTATCTATTATCATAGACATAGATAGCGCTCTTTTAAACAAGCGTTATCTATGCTTCCGCATATCAATAGATAGCGCTTATTGTAAAAAGCGCTATCTATTCTCCATTTTGTAGTAGTGATCCCTAGGTGGTATTGCAGAATCAAGAGATTACTCACCAGTTCATGTCATTACTGCACGTCCCCATGTCAATAAAGACAAACATCAATATACCGAATGAGTTAAACGATAAAGGCCTTAAGCACAGATGATAACCCAACAATAATCAATCAAAACATATGGAGACCATATAAATAATCAATAGTTTCAATAAGACAGAGTAGCAAAAGATTACATTGTTTTCCCCAACAACAATAGGGTTTTGTTCACCATAGACATGGTGAAACTAGATGAAAAATGGAAGAAGAATGGAAGAGTAAACCCTAGAAAAGATGAAAAGGAGCCTAAGCATCCAAGAGATCCTCTCTAGAGAGCAAAATTAGGTCTGGCCGTCTTCCCCTGTCAAAAGAATGACTCTGAATTCGTAACAGGGGTATTTATAGTGAGGAGCGCGTCAAAAACAGGCCCAAGTCCAGCGTGCTACCGCCGGGCGGTTTAAGTGTGCCGCCCGGCAGTTTCCCATAACCTGCCACCACCGCCCGATGGCAGTCACCACCGCCCAATGGTTTCCCATGCCACTGCCCGGCGGCAATCGCCAACACCCGACGGTTTCTCTCAGCGTGAAATGCCCTGGCTACTCCTCGTCCTGGACCGCCCGGCAGTTTCTCTCAGCATGAGTTGACATTGTTTACCTTAGACACTTAAGAGAAACACTGATCGTGTGCATCTGTGAGGTTCTGTGTTTTTGATTCACCTCTTGAACTGATTGATCATTTTGTCATGCTTTGAACTGCTTGGATGATTTCATGAGTATATGCTTTCCTTGATTCTGTGTTGGATACTGTCGACTCTCGTTTTTTGTCCAGATTTCTTGAGAATCGTGTAATTATGTTTGTTTCTTTCACTTTGAGTCTTTGTTTTCTCTCTGTTGAGTCTATGTCACCTTCCCGATGTCCTCTGAACTGTTCCCTGTTTTGCGTCTTGAGTTTGCCTAGGAGTTAAGTGTGGTCTATTTTAATGAGTCGATATTTTATTGATTTCACTTAGTTTATTGTGCTAGAATTAATCAGGGAATTATGCTTAATTGTCTGGTATTTTCCCGTTTCTGCTAATTGTGCTTAATTTGACCGAAAATTCTAATTTTAATTAATTTGAATTTTGCTGAGCTAATTATTTCCATTTTTAATTGCAGGGAAAATTTTGGAGATATACTTTAGAGCATTGGGAAGGAGACAAAATAAATTCAAGACTCTCAAATTAGACATTTTAAATTTAGTTGTATTGTAATTTTAATTGTTTATGCACAATGGGCCATTGTTGGCAAAAATATGAGGGCCCAAAATTGTAGGACACTTGGCACCCTAGGGTTTTATTTTTTTAGGGTGGACCCCACCCCAATTTGAGGTCACATGGCCTCTTAGAAAACCTACTGCCGTCAATTTTATTTGGACTTTTTTGGCTCGAACGGTGCTAGGCTAGCTTTTGCAGATGCTATTGCCGCTGATGGGCGTTGGCTGAAGGAATGAATGAAGCACATTTCAATTTATTGATTTACTCATTGCCCTTTTTATATGGTTCATGCATTTTATTTTCTCTAATTTTCAACGCTGTTTAATGTTTTCAATCAAAGAGGCAAATCTCTATTTCTCCTTGAGAATGTGCGGATACACCTTTTTTTTCTTATCTTTTATCTTTCATTAAGAAAAAACAATTTCTTGGAGATTGTGTTGCACGTTGCTTCATAATTAGAAACAAAGAAAGCGTAGTTGGCGGTGCACAAAGAGAGAAGCATCATTTTTTTTAGTTTGTTTTTTTTAGAATGATGAAAAGGTGACTTACTTGGAGCTATTACGGTCTCACTTTTGAAAAATTGGAGGGTTGATTCATTCGGCCTTTGATGCACACATTTCTCTTTCTTTTTACATTGCTGATTAATGGGAGGAAACTCATTGATTTATCTTGGAGCACATGATGGGACATTAGCAGCTGTGACAAATTTGCTTTAAAAGAAGAAGAGGATTAAGTAGTTAGCATGCTACATTGCTTGGAAAGGGAATGTTCACGGCCAGGTGGAGTGAAAGGCCCCACGGTGATTAATTGATAAAGTCAGCAGTTGCAATGTGGAACGTCCTGGATAAGAGAGCTCCACTAGGTTCCTTTTATTTTCTTATTTCTTCACGCTTGGACTAAAGATGAATTTGATATTCTAGGTGTTAGATAAATTTATGTGTTCTTATTTTTCTTTGCTTTAAAATATTTTAAACTGCATTTTGAGTTGTTTTTCATTTTCTTAATTTAGTGTTGCATTTTAATAGCTTTAATTATGTTTGGATATTTGTCTATTGCAATGTTAGGATTATCATCTTCTTTTACTTTGATGTTGCCTATTATGTTCGGTTGTGTTAATTTAATTGTCATGTTAGCTTAGGCTAGTCGGGTTGGTCATAAATAAAATTGCTTTGCTTCCTTGGAATTTCTTGGATTGTTCTCGTGTTTATTCTACTCTGCCTGGCTCAATATTTAATATGTTGTGTGCTTGCGATTAGGTATACGCTTAGTTGCCTAACCGGTGTTTGATCTGCGCTTAGTTGATTAGACTCTATGGTACATGACTTATTAGATTTGTGCATTGCACTCGCTTTGTTTGCAATTCTGAAGACCGAATTACCCTTCGCTTAGTTGGGTGATTCATGTTGGATTTGGATTAGAGTAGTGTGTACTTGTCTTTAATCTGGGATAGGAAGCATATTAATTGAGTTAATGACCGACCGTTTTTATTCTGTATTTGATTTCGTTTTTATGTTTCTGTCCGCATTTCAGTTTTACATTTTTGTTTGCATCTGTCTTTTAATTTAGTTCATCCACATTCACAATCCTTTCACAAAACCCCCCCACTTCGTGTCTGACCTATTTCTCGAACCACATTTGGTGCTTGAGAGACGACCTAGGAGTCACTTCCTAGTACTATAATGCATTCTTTTGTGCACATTAAATTTTGCATGGGGTGCGACCTCCATCACCGAGCGACGGACGTTCGTAGCCCAAGCACTGAAAACTGGCGCCCAAGCCTTACAAAAGCCTTGATTCACGCCAAAGCGAGCTCCCTACGATCCTTGAGCGTGATTTGATGCGGATCGAGCCCTATTTTTGCTCTGATTTGATTCTTTTGGACCGGGCCGCACTTTGGAACACTTCTGGCACTATTTAAAGGACCTTGGGCTCTAGGTTTTGCATCCCTGGCAAAAGCGAGCATAGAAATACACTCCTAGCCAATTCTTAGTCTTCCATTCTTCTCCTTTTCTTCCATTGTTCGTAAGTTCCCCCATGTCTATGGGGAACTAATTTCTATTTGTTGTTGGGGAATGATGTAACCTTGTAAACTCTCATGTATTTGAATTGATTCTTAATTTCATATGCTTTTTCCATTATTTGTTAGAGTAATTTATCTGTTCTTATTCTTGCTTATACAATAACATGATCTGTGATTTGCATTAGTGCTGACAGGTTCCTTGCAATTCAGGTCCTTGTTAAATTACTCCTAAGGGTCATATTGCTCAGACATGAGGATATGAGCTTTAGTCGTCTTAACCTCTTGATCTTCACATCTTTTTACCAAGAATGCTAGGAATTGTATGAACTGGTAATTAGGGACAGACTTATTTACCGAGACATCGGGTTTAAGTGTTTTAGTGAGGGACGTTGACATTAATAGAAAAAGAAGAATTCTTATATACATGAGAGGGAACTTGGTGAAGTTTAACCCCAACAACATGCTCATCTCATAATTATCAACCTTCATTCACCTCTGTGCTATTTTGCCATTGATCAATTTTACTTTGTTTTATTTTATTCTTTTTGCAATACAAACCATGATCTCTTTTTATTTATAAGTCTTAATTAATCCTGTTTTCACACAACCGTTCAGCGCCGAGAGTCCTCTGGGATACGATACTTGGTCTTACCATTTTATATTACTTGTGCGACTCGATACACTTGTTGATTTACCCCAACACATTCCCGTGCCTAAACAAACCAAAATGGCATCTAATTTCTCCTAATTGTGACTAAAACAAACAAAACACAACACAATTAAAAATGCAACATGCACACACAGATCATGACAACACAAAAAACGCACACACAATACACACTAACACAACAAAGAACCTAAGACTGAACCGTTGGTCCTCGGCAACGATGCCAAAATTTGATCGAGGTCGTACTCGAATCAAATTTAATATGCAATTAAAGTGCAATATAGACTAGGAAATGACTCCTATATCATCTCTCAAGGACCTAATATTGGTTCAGTCATTAGATTAAATACTCTGTGGGAGGGGGGGGGGGTTGTGAAGAGTTTTTGTGAATGAAAATTAACTAAATTGAACACGAATGCAAACACTAATTGAAAACGATTGTTCGCTTGCTCAATTACCTGCTTCCAATCCTAGATTAGCCAACAATTAAACACTACTCTAATCCCTAATCCAACATAAGCTAGCCAACTAAGCAAAGATTAACCATGTTTTCATAAAAGCGAATTAAGCAAACGAAATGCACACATTCAATCAATTCTGCATCATACAGTTTCACCAACTAAGCGAAGATTGAACACTAATTAGACAACTAAGCGTATACCCAATGATAAGCGCAAAACATATTCAACATTATGCCAAGTCAGAGCTGTAGAACACAATTACAGTCCAATCGCAAGCACAAAACATATTAAATTTTATCATAACAATGTTATATTAAAAATTAAATTTTAAATATATTCATAAATTTTTCAATATTAAAATGTAAATTCATTTTAAATTAAATATCTATAAAATATTAATTCTCGACCATAATTTCATGTCTTACTCCGTTTTACATAGTTATCGAATCTAAATTAATAGTATATGTAAATTTACCTCTCGGATCAAAGTGCAGATACGTTTTTTTCTTAGTCATACCATAAAGTCATGGTTGTAATTTTTTATACCAATTTTAAAATTGTGCACAATCTTTACTTTCTATTAATAAATAATTAACTCAATTATTTTAGTCTGTAATCATTCCCAGAAACATTTGTAACTTAAAAAAGAAAAAGTAAAAACTTTTACATAAAATTACAAGTACAAATTAAAAGCATTTAAATTATAATAAATTAGAATTTAATTACATTTTTTTATTTAAAATGAATATTTTTTTTTTCTAGAAAAAGCCTATAGATTGGTCTTAGTCTATAGGGCTTTTATAGATATTTTAGTCTTGTGAATTTTTCTTGTGGACCACTTTTGGGTTTTGCTCCCTCCACCACCACCAATGCTCCCTACACCTCCCCAAATCTCTTCAAAAAAATTTTAATTACAAAAATACCCATTTTTACTTTAGCATAGCTGTGTTGAGATTGTTGACAACACAAACTTTATATCAAACTAGTTTTTGATGATGACAACACAATGCTTAATAACAGTACACATGTTGTTGCATTACATGTTCGTATTCCGATAAACTGTCATATCTGCTGAACATGTTTTGATGTACTATGATGTATGTTCCTATGATTGATTGTGTGATATATTTGTGGAACATGCTTGTATTGAAATGTGAAATAAAACGTCTTTGATTACAACACATTTCTGAAAGTAAAAGATCACAAGCACCTTTATGAACTTATAGTTGTTGTGACAAAGTTTTGGTCCAGTCAAATACACTTATAATGGATTCGGCTATGCTAAAATCTTTGTACAAATTTTGTGAACCAGTATTGTGTGAGATTTTGAGTTGAAAAGAATTTCAAAATGATTTTTCATGTGTTAGTCGACATTGTGTATTGCATATTCGACTGTGTTACTGATCTGTTTGGAATTCTGTTATGCTTACACGCTCCAACGGCTATATTTTTTAAAAGTTAGTTAAGCATTGATGACTTGGTCAACAGTAATAAATGTGTGTTGATTTCTGTTGACTAAGAGCCTATGTGTTGACTGTTTGTTATAACTGTTTTAATACAATCAACTGAATTAGTAGGCTATTCGAGTGAGAAGCAATCTGTTGTAACAGAAAACTATAAAAAGACAAAACACGAGTTGTTCTGTGACTTTTGTGAATTTGACATTTTCATTTTCCTGTTTCAGATTGAATTCTCTGTTTTAATAGCTCCAAGAATTCTCCAAGAAGACGGTGGTGATTTTTCTTGAGAGAGATTCAAAGGGAGAAGTCAATTGCGCTGACTGCTTGATCATAACCTACACGAGGAAGGTGCTTTTTGATTGATCTTTGAAGGCTTGACATCCTGTGAAGACTGCTGTGTTGATTGAAGGCTTGGCAACCTGTGAAATCTGCTGCGATAGGCTTGGCAACCTGTGAAGTCTGCTATGATAGGCTTGGCGTCCTGTGAAGAGTGTTGGTTACACGTTGAGGATTGTTTGACGTGGGTTCAGATTGCAGAAGAGGGGATTCTTGCTACAATTCTGGTTTTGTTGTGCAACTATATTTTGGTTTTGGGTTACAAAGGAGATTTATATTTTTGCGTGGTGCTTCTATAAATTCCTTGTTGTAAAAACTGCAACCATTATAGTGCATTTGCTTTCTGGGTTGGAAAGACACTGGATGTAGGCATCATTGGCCGAACCAGTATAAAAACCAATGTTTGATTTTCTCTATCCCTACACTCTTTTTTTTCAGTCGACTTCGTTTGTTTAGCAGTCAACTGCATTTTTCCGCTGCATTAAAATTTTCATTACTTGCATTTCAAGAAAGATCAAAAAGCTTTCCACTTTTGTATAAAGATTGCGAAAAGATTTTGTTTTTGAATAAACACCAATTCACCCCCCCTCTTGGTGTAAAACAAAGCCTACCTGTTTTTCAACAATTGGCAACAGAGCTGGTTTTCATAAGATATTTGAAAATTTAGTTGACTCTGTTTTTATTCTATTTGACTATCAAACTTGGGATGACTTCCTGTTTTCAAACTTTTGGTGAAGGTGCTTCAACAAACAGACCAACTCTATTTGTTGGTGAAAATTACTCTTTTTGGAAAGTTCGCATGCAAATCTTTCTTGAATCGTAATATAAAGGAATTTTGGATGCCACTTTGAAAGGTCCATTTGTGACTACAAAAACTGTTGACAATGAAACTGTTTTAAAACCTTTTACTGAGTGGACTGCTGATGAAAATAGAAAAGCTCAGTATGATGTTAAAGCTAGAAATATTATTGCCTCTGCACTAACAATTGATGAATTTTTCAGGATATCTCAATGCAAATCTGCAAAGGAAATGTGGGATGTTCTAGAGGTAACACATGAAGGCATGGATGAAGTCAAGAGAGCCACAAAGAATTTGTTGATACAAGAGTATGAATTGTCCATAATGAAGGCTGGTGAAAACATCTATGATGTCCAGAAATGATTCACTCACATTGTAAATCACCTGATGGGTCTTGGCAAAATGTTTGACAAGGAGGAAATCAATATCAAGATTTTGAAAAGTATGAACAAGAATTGGCAACCAAAAGTCACTGCAATCTCTGAATCCAAAGATCTTACAACTATGAATATGGCTACCTTGTTTGGCAAGTTACAGGAACATGAGTTAGACCTTGATAGACTGAAGGATGAAGAAGAGATTGAAGAAAAGAAGTCCATTGCTCTGAAAGTTGCAAGCAAGAACAATACAGAAACAGACTTGGACGACAAAGAGCTGATGACCTTAATGGTAAGAAAGTTTAGTCTACTTATGCAAAATTATAGTCAACTGTCTAATCATGCAGGTCAAAGCAAAAAGAAGAGCTTCAGCACAAATATTGTCCAGTGCTATGAATGTGGAAAAGAAGGGCACATCAAGCCTGACTGTCCTGAATTACAGCCGAAGCAGAAAGGAAAGAAAAGATTCCCTCAAGGTAGAAATACGAGAAGAAAAGGAGCCTACATTGCTTGAGAGAACTCAGATTTTGTGAATTCAAGTGATGAAGATTCTGATCAAGAGGAGGAATCAAATCTATGCTATATGACAGGTGTAACATGGGACGATTATGATAGAGATGCAGACATATCAAATGAACCAGTGGAAGTCAAATATGATCTGCTGCAAGATGCATTCAAAGAATTACATGCTGAAGTTATGCGACTGCAATACAAGGTAAACCGATTGAGCTCTGAAAGAAGAGACTTTGAAAATAGAATCAATAACCTTGTTGCAGAAAATGAGAAGTTAGAAAAGGAATTGAATGAAGCTTTGTCATCTGCTAGGAATGTTGAAATTAAAACTGTTACAGTAGAAAAGGATTGTGAAAGTTGTCCTTCTCACATTGAAAAGATAAATTACTTGACTAGCACGCTAGCTAAGTTTACTCAAGGTAAAGACAACTTAGACGCTATATTAAATTCATCCAGCAGAATTACAAATAAGCAAGGAATTGGTTACAAAGCTCAATCTAACAGAACCAATGCTAGGAAATTCACTGTTTTAAATAAACCTGCTAGAAATGCATGTTTTTACTGCAATTGTATTGGTCATACTGTTTGATGGGGGTCGCACCCAATGCAAATTTGATTGCATATTAGGAATGTAGTATAGCTAGGAAGTGACCCCTAGATCATCTCTCAAGGACCAAATGTGGTTCGAGAATTAGGTCACACACGAAGGGGGGGGGGGATTTGGTGAAAAATTTTTCTTGTGAATGCAACAGACAAAATTAAAATTAAAAATTAAACACATTCGAACATGATAGAAAGCATTAAAGAGAGTGAAAATGCTAAACCCAATACTAGAACAAACAAATATCTAAATACAGTTAAAGCTATAAAAATGCGTTAAGTAAGCTAAAAACTAAAATCAATTCATCATGGAAATAACAAGTTTAGTTCCAACACTTTTCTAGAAAGCAATTAAATACACTAAAAGCAAGTGGCTATGACCGTCCAGCACAATTCTAGAAGAAAGGAAATTAAATGCCTCTCATTTTAGCCTATTGGAACCGTGACTACAGCTACTTTCCCAAGAAAAGAAATTAAATTCTCCAAAAGACATCAAAGAAAACCATGCACTACTTCCAGCACGTCATTGTTCCAAGCAAAAGCAAAATGCAAAACCTTATGCCATCATGGAAAACTAAATTAGCGTGAATCTCATATTCAAAAGCATAGACTGAATGGTGTGGTTGTTGAACTCAATGAAAAATGGTGCAGCCCGCCAAGCCAATTGAAAGCTTTCCTAAAATTTAAATCAACCTAAACTAAAAAAGTGGCAGTTGTTGTCTTCTCTCACACTAAACAGCGTCACCCAATATCTCACACGTTAAACATCATTTTCAATTCTAAAAGTATAAAAACAAATCATTGCCTTATGCTGGAATCAAACTAAAATAAAATACCCAATGCCAAAAGTGCTAGCATGTGTTCCAATTTCTCATTGAATGAAAATAAAAGTTCAAAGCTCTAGAAAAATAAAAACCGTGACAGCTCCTGTTGGCCGTGTGCAGCTTCAGCCAGAAAAAAACGTGTGGTTTTATTTTGCTGGAATCAATTCTACTACCACCGTGACCCATTTGTTTAAAGCATGAATTAAAATTCTTCCTTCCAAAATAAACCACCGTACACACATCTAATCCTATCTAATAACTTCTTCATTCTTCAAAGAAATAAAAGAGAGAACATTGCTGCACTCAAAACTACCATACGTCCCATCACTAGTTCCACCTAATCTATTTCACATTAAATGAAAGTTGAAGAAATGCTCCCTTCCTTCCCACAAGAGCAGTGACAATTCAATAAAACTCTCTCCTTCCATCATCACAAACCGTGCTAGCCATGCTCCATTCTCCAAGAAAGCTAAATGATAAAATCATCTCCACGTGGCTGAATAAAAGACAAAGCAAGAAGTGCTAGAACAAAAGCAAAGTTTAAAAAGAATAAAAATTGGCTGCAGCAGTGTTTTTCATCTTTCTTCAATCAATGTAAAAGATAAATCAAATCATTCAATGAGAAATAGAAAGTAACATTCCAGCCTCTGCACACAATAAAATTAGGAAAAGAAAGTGAGCCTTCCTTCATTCAACCAATGCCAAAACCCGTCAGCTACATTTTTTTTCTCATGAAAAACGTTCCAGCACCAGCATAAAAATTGGAGTGTCTCGGCAACTCCTTCTCCAATTGCCGAGAGAGTCCCAAAGTGTGACGGCTGCAGCCTTTTTTTCTCCCTAGGATCATGTGTCCTAAAATTGGGGTGGGGTCCACTCTAAAAAAATAAAACCCTAGGGTGCCAAGTGTCCTACAATTTTGGGCCCTCATATTTTTGCCAACAATGGCCCAATGTGTAAAAGTTTGTCTAAAAAGTTTAAACAATTAAATTACAAGATAACTAAAATTTAAAATGTCAAATATGAGAGTCTTGAATTTATTTTGTCTCCTTCCCAATGCTCCAAATTTTATCTCCAAAATTTTCCCTGCAAATAATAATCCAAATAATTAGCTCAGAAAATTCAAATTAATTACAATTAGAATTTCCAGTCAAATTAAGCACAATTCCCTGATTAATTTCAGTACAATAAACTAAGTGCAATTAATAAAATATCGACTCATCAAAATAGACCACACTTAGTCTTTTGCACTCCTGGGCAAAACCAAGACGAAAACCAGGGAATGACTCAAACATCACGGAGGTGACACAGACTCGATAGACAGACAACAAAGACTCACAAAAAAAAAAACAAAGTTGCACAATTCTCACAAAATCTGGACAGTGAAAGGCATAGGCAGAATCCCACACAGAGTCAATGAAAGTAGATACTCAGAGAATGAGCCTAACAGTTCAGTACATGGAAAACAATCAATCAGTTCAAGAGATGAATCAAAAGCAACAGAGCCTCACAGATGCACTATAAGTGTTTCTCTCAAGTGTTTAAGGTAAACACTGTCAACTCAATGCACTCAAGAAAACAAACACAAACAGATTTGGCAAGCCTCTAATATCAACACTCAAAACATATGCATGTTCAAATCAAAAGGTCTTTTAGGGATGCAATGGGGTCAAGGACAAGGGAGGACAACATATGGATAAGAAGCTACAAACCAAAAGAAATAGAGGAGCAATGGGGAACAAGTGAAATCACAGTTAAATCACACCCAAAACCTCTAATTCAATCCTCTTCTTTGACTTCATAATTCACAAAAGAATTTTTTTTTTAATTTTTCTCATTTTTTTGTATTATTTTTTTTTCTTTCATCTTGTCTCTGTTTTTTTTTTCTTTTCTCTCAATATTGGACATAACTCTAAGAGACAAGATACACCATATATTTACAAAAACACAAACAAGAAGAGGAACCAACTAGCCAATTCATCAGAATCCCCCGGAGACCACACTCATTCCCAAAACAATTCCAAAGCTCCAAAATTCCCTAAGGTTAATATAAACATGGTTTTTCACTTAGGGCTAGTGTATAAGCTTCAAAACCAAGAAATGGGGAAGGTAAAGGCTCAAAGGGGCTATCAAAGGATCACAACAAGGTAGGCTCATTTGGCTAAAGAGGCTCAATAACAAAACTACCTTTATCATTTCCAAACATGCATATCAATCAAGAATCATCAACAAGACTCAAGCCAAGGGATATGTGCAAGCAATCAAGAGACATATCACACACAAGAAAGAATATCAAGTGGCTCAAATCTCACACAGGGTATATCTGTCACAATCAATTCAACCCTCAAAAATCATAATCATCTTTCCAAGCAAAGAAAAGCAAGGAATCAAACAAATCAGAGTATCAATGAAGTGAAAGACAAGTCTACAACCTAAACCAAATCCAGAAATCAAGAGAAACATGCAAAATTGTACACAAGACACAACAAAAACTACCTAGAAAACAAAAAATTTAACGCAGAAAACATAAACTAACAAAGAAAAATCAGAGTCTCCCCCAATAGACCACACTTAAACTACACAGTGTCCTCAATGTGTCACAATCATCAGATCAGAAATCGAAACAGTTAACAGATCATGAACAAGTGCAACCAAAGCAGGAAAAGGGGAGAAGGGAAGAGAAAACTCCCTTGATCATGGTGGCAGTTGCCAATTTTGGACTTTCAGGGAGATCTCTTCCACCATTGGATTCAGCAAAGAAGTCTTGAGGAGGAACTGCCTCAGTCTCCAAATTTGGTCAAGCAGGGAGATGTCCTCCACAGTTGGATTTAAGAAGCAGTGATTGTTGATGAGCGTGTTCAGTAGGTGCCTAATAATCTTCAAACTGACGGCACCTTTGTGTTCCACCATGGGTGTGTGTTGGTCAACTTCATGTGCACCTCCTGCAACATGGTTAGTGCAATATGGTTCCACGAAAATAACATGCAGGGGTACAACAACCAATCCTAGTGTAACAGGCTGAACCTTAGATAAACCCTCAGAACATGAATCAATTTCAGAAATAGAAACAATATTAATAATAGGTTCATATTCATGTTCAGTGCATGGAGAACAAACATTTAGATGTGATAACACAAAGTGGTTCTCATCATGCAAAGAGGGGGAATGAAAATCATGCTCATGAATATCATCAACATCAACATACCTATCAACAACATAATCATCAACAACAGAATCAATAATAGGTATGTCTACCTCCACTTCCCTGAAGATTGGTAGAGTGGTGAAAGGTGAAGCTGGTCTACCTATCTCAAAAGTGTTGCTCATATCTGCCTGGTCTTCCAAATCTTCATCAATCTCCTCAAGTGCAAGAGTGGGGACATAAGAGGGTGGGAAAGTAGATGGTGCAGTAGGAAGCTCATGAATCTACTCCCCATCTCTTATGTGGATGGCACTGACATCATCTGGAAGCTGAACAGTCTGGAATGATGATTCCTTTAAAACTTGAGACTGTTCCTCGGTGAGTTGAGTAGCCATCTGCCCCATCTGATCAGTCAAACTCTGAAGGGAAGTTAATTCTTGCTGAAACTCCATGTTCAGTTGCTGGAACTGAATGTTCTGAATAGTCACCTGCTCCAATAACTCCTTCAATGTAGGCTTAGAAGCAGAAGGTTAAGGAGCTATTTGGGCAGGACCATCATACTGCTGACTCTGGTATTGCTGAACTGGTGGAGGCATAGAAGTATTCTGAGATGGTTGTTCTTGATATTGAAGCTGTGAAGTACCACACCATCCCAGGTCAGGATCATTCCACCCAGGACCGTTGCTATATGAATCAAAATGATGCTGAGTAGGGGAGAATCTATCCAAAAACAAATGCTTAAGATCTTCCCAATTGGCCCTGAATTCTGGTGGAAGATGAATAAGCCTGATGGAAGCATCCTTGCAATTCAATCACGGACACTTCCAAAACCAGAGAAAGCAGCGGTTAGATGGATGAAGATGAGGCACGGTAAGTGTTTGATGGATGTCTCAATGAAGGTGTGTTGGTGAATCAATGAATCTCAAGCTCCGAAAGCCTTCCAAAAGGGAAGGAAGCTAGAGGAGAATGTGCAGAATACGCACAAAGAGTTTGAACTCTGAAAATAATGTCTGGAGAAATCTCAACAGCATTTCATTATCAATTCAAAGTTATCTTTACAAAGGATGGAACTCTCTATTTATAGATGAATGAGAGCTCCTAATCTTGTTGTGCAAGCTAGTCTATATATGCACGTGGTGTAAAACAAAGAAAAGAAGCTTGGAGAGCAAGCTATTAGGGCTGACTCAGCAGAAGCAACGAAGATGATGAAGCTGCTGTTTCAGTACCGCTGAGCGGTAGGCATGTGCCGCTGAGCGCTGGTAGTAAATCATCANCCAAAGCTCCTTTGCTTCTCCTTGTTTGGTCATACATCCAAGTGCTTGCTAATCTTGCCAAGCTTTATTAATAACCTACAAAACATAGTAGAAGTAATTAGTTTTTAAGAAGAAGAAAGGATTTTAATATGTAATACTCCATAAGAGTAAAGTTGTGAGAACTCCCTCTTCTTGTTGTATTCTTTTGGACATGGCTCGAGTTAAGGGGCCTATGTTGAGCTTGGATGGTCCTCCATCAGTCCCTCCCTCTTGAAAAAGATCTGTCCTCAGATCTTGGAAATCCTATTGGGCATCTCCTGTGAAAGGAATTAAGTCACAAATGTTAGGACTGACGCCATAACTTTCAGGAAGGTCTAAATGATATGCATTATCATTGATTTTTTTGATAACTTTGAAAGGACCATCACCTCTAGGGCTTAATTTGGATTTACGTTGAGAAGGAAATCTTTCCTTTCTCAAGTGAAGCCAAACTAAGTCTCCCTCTTTAAAGATTACTTGTTTTCTCCCTTTGTTGTTGTATTCAGAATATTTTTGAGTTTGTTTTTCAATATGAATTTTAACCTTTTCATGCAACTTTTTGATAAATTCCGCTTTAGAAAGACCTTCTTTATGAAGAAAAGAAGATGATTCTGGAAGAGGAATTAAATCAAGAGGTGTGAGAGGGTTAAAACCATAAACAACNTCAAAAGGAGAAAGATTAGTAGTCTTGTGAACTACTCTATTATAAGCAAACTCTATATGAGGTAGATGATCATCCCAATTTTTAATATTGCCCTTCAACATTACCCGTAATAGAGTGGATAGAGATCTATTTACTACTTCTGTTTGCCCATCAGTTTGTGGATGACATGTAGTAGAAAATAGTAGTTTAGTTCCTAGCTTGGCCCAAAGTGTTTTCCAAAAGTAGCTAAGGAACTTAACATCTCTATCAGAAACTATAGTTTTGGGTAAGCCATATAATTTTACAACTTCTTTGAAGAAGAGTTTTGCTATATAGCTAGCATCATCTATTTTGTGGCAAGGAATGAAATGAGCCATTTTACTAAATCGATCAACCACCACAAAGAGAGAATCAAACCCCTTTTGAGTTTTTGGTAGACCTAAGACAAAATCCATACTAATATCTTCCCAAGGGGTACTAGCTATTGGAAGAGGAAGGTAGAGTCCATGAGGCATTACTTTAGACTTAGCTTGTAAACAAGTTATGCAACTAGAACAATGCTTTTGGACATCTATCCTCATGTGTGGCCAATAAAATTTGCTTTTTAAAGTATGAAGAGTTTTATCAACTCCATGATGGCCCATGAGTCCTCCTCCATGACTTTCCTTGATAAGAAGCTTCCGAATGGATCCTTGGGGTATACATAGTTTTCCTTTATTAAAAAGATATCCCTCAGAAATGTAGAATCCGTCGAATGGCTTCTTAAGACAAGATGCATAAGTGGATGCAAAGGTAGTGTCAGTGTCATAAAGTTGTTTGATGTCATCAAAACCTAGTATTTGTGAGCCTAGAGTAACTAGTAATGCATGTCTTCTAGATAAAGCATCCGCAACAACATTAGTACTCCCCTTTTTATGTTTGATGACATAT
Source organism: Vigna radiata var. radiata (assembly GCF_000741045.1). NCBI lineage: Eukaryota > Viridiplantae > Streptophyta > Magnoliopsida > Fabales > Fabaceae > Vigna > Vigna radiata. The sequence continues at coordinate 970,258 of NC_028354.1, forward strand.
TGAAACTGCTCAAGGTACTCGATCCACTTTGTATGTTGCTTGTTCAGCTTTCCTTGCCCTTTAATATACTTGAGAGATTCATGGTCAGTGTTGATGATGAACTCTTTAGACACCAAGTAATGCTCCCAAGTTTTCAATGCTCGAATAAGGGCATAAAGTTCTTTGTCATAGGTAGGATAGTTCAATGTAGGCCCTTTAAGTTTTTCACTAAAATAAGCTATAGGGTGATCTTCTTGTATAAGTACAGCTCCTATTCCTACCCCGGAAGCATCACATTCTACTTGAAAAGCTTTGGAAAAATCAGGTAAATGTAGAATGGGTGCATGTGTTAACTTGTGCTTCAAGGTCTCAAAGGCTAGACTTTGTTTTTCATCCCATTTGAATGGCACCTCCTTCTTTAAAAGTTCATTGAGGGGAGCAACAATGGTTGAGAAATTTTCTACAAAACGTCTATAGAAACCTGCTAGACCAAGAAAACTTCTTCCTTCTCCCACTGTTTTGAGGACAGGCCACTCTTGGATAGCTTTGATTTTGCTAGGATCAACATGTACACCTTCTTTCCCCACTTTGAAGCCTAGAAAAATAACACTCTCTTGACAAAAGGTACATTTGTCGAAGTTGGCAAATAAGTGGTGTTGTCTAAGCAAAATCAAGACTTTCCTAACATGGTGAAGATGTTCTTTAAGACCTTTGCTATAGATTAGAATATCATCAAAGTAGACTACGACAAAGCTGCCTATGTATTCCTGAAGGACATGATTCATTAATCGCATGAATGTACTAGGAGCATTGGTTAAGCCAAAAGGCATGACTAACCATTCATAAAGGCCAAATTTGGTCTTAAAAGCGGTTTTCCATTCATCTCCTTCTTTAATTCTGATTTGATGATATCCACTTTTAAGATCAATCTTGGTGAACATGTTTGCTCCATGTACTTCATCTAACATATCGTCCAATCTAGGAATAGGGTGCCTATACTTAACTGTAATGTTGTTAATAGCCCTGCAATCTATACACATTCGCCAAGAACCATCTTTCTTAGGGACTAACAACACTGGCACCGCACAAGGGCTAAGGCTCTTTTGTATCCACCCTTTTCCCAATAAATCATTAACTTGCTTCTCGATCTCTTTGGTTTCTGTGGGGTTAGTCCTATAAGCTGGCCTATTAGGAAGGCTGACACCAGAAATCAAATCAATTTGATGTTCAATTCCTCTAAGAGGTGGTAATCCTCTTGGAACCTCTTTAGGAAATAAATCATCAAACTCCTTCAAAAGCTTTTGTAACCCCTTTGGATGAGAATCAAGTGGATGATTTATGGGAAGAAGTGCCTCCTTACAATAGAGAAGAAAGTGAGGTTGTCCAAGGAAAAGATTTTTAGAAGAGTTTGGTGGGACAACTTCATTGGTTGAGGCACATTCGACCAAACTCAACTTTTTCTCTTTGGAAACTTTGGTAGAGTGGAGTTTTTTCTCACCATCCAACTTCTTCTTAAGTATTATTTGATCCTCTCGCACTTGTGATGGTGTAAGAGGGCTCAAGATAATCTTTTTGCCTATATGTTGAATGGTTATCTTGTTGGTGACTCCATCATGCAAAGCTTGTTTGTCAAATTGCCAAGGCCGTCCAAGTAAGATGTGACCCGCTTCCATTGGAACAATATCACAAATGATTTGATCTTCATACTTGCCTATGAAAATGGGAACGCTTACTTGTTCCTTAACAACTATTCCTTCATCCTCTTTTATCCATTGAAGTTTGTAAGGGTTAGGATGAGGGGTAGGAGTTAAGCCTAGCTTTTCAACCATTCTAGAGCTACAACAATTACAACAAGAACCACTATCCACAATCATAGAACAAGTTTTATCAAGAACTTTGCAGCGAGTGTGGAAGAGGTTTTCTCGTTGAGTCTGTTCTAACTGAACATGCTTTGCTTCAAGGAGTCTTCTAACCATGAGAAGATCTCCATCACAAGGTGGAGCTTCATGTTCCTCCTCAGATGAGGACAACTCAGATGTGCTAGAAGAGGACTCCTCACTTGGACTCTCATGTTCAAGGATATAGGTTGACTTTTTGAAGTGACACTCATTTGAATAGTGTCCTCTTGCTCCACATTTGAAACATCTAGTCTCTCTACCCTTGGTATCTCTAGGTGGCTCTCTTGAAGTCCTTTGTTCTTTTCCCTTAT
>NC_028354.1:973615-989512 GCF_000741045.1 Vigna radiata var. radiata
AAGAAACCGAATAGCTCCCAGGAAGGAGAGGTGAGTCACAATGGACAAGCTTAGAAACCTTGTCCTTCCTAGCCAGAGTGTCTCCTGACGCTTCTCACCCAAGTTTCCAGATAGAAGTCTTTCAAAACCTTTTGAATGCAAGGATGTTATGTTCCTAGAAACCAAACGAAGGTTTAACTAAATGAAACGCGCTCCTAAGTATCACGGAGACTTAAAACATAAAAGTCAATCAAGCAAAGTAAAGTAAATGAATGGAAATGGAAGACAATGATAAGCAGCCCTATGTGAAAGTGCAAGTGACACTTGGAGCCCCTTGACACACTTTCACTCTAAGATTTGGGAACTAACTATTACAATGTTGCTTAGTAGTCTTGGAATTGCTTGAAAAGCATTTTCCCAAGTTACTTTAAGTTTGAAAATTGTAAAACAAATTAAACTTCAAAGGTTCCGTGATACAAGGTCATAAAAGTGATAAAATGAGCTATAGTATGTATACAAATTGTAGGCTACAAAATCTGAATATATCCTATCTCCAAAGTGTTTGAATTTGAGATGGAAAAGGTGGAGAATGCTGCTGAAACTGCACAAGAATGCAGCTTGGAGAACAACCTTTGTGGCCAATTCTACAAACTCTCCACTCCCTAAGATGCTACCCTCTTGGAGGAAGCTTGCTGGAACCTGGATCACCTCAAAAAGAAGTCACACACCACTGCCAAATACACCAAACTGTGAGCTAATGGTCAGCTGCTACACCAGAATTTTAATTAGCCAAAAACCAATTTGCTAGCATAATATGGAAGCCAAAAATGATGAATTCAAGTGAGATACAGCTGGAATAAAAGGTAGCACACAAAAGGAGCCTAGGAAAGGAACTAGAACAGATTATAAAAGCAAGAAAAACTCAAAAACAATGAGGAAATTCTGTGCAGTGAAACTGTTTGATGAAATTGCCAAACTGTTTGACAAAATTCCACAATGAATTGCAGTTTTGATATTTTTCTGATTTTTGATTTCTAAAACTGGATTGCAGGGATTTAATTGCTTTTTATGCCTGTTTTAAACTTGATTGAACATGGAAAATGATTGAGGAGTGAAATCCCAGCTTTTTCCAATCCAATTTTGATTTGTGAGGGCTGGACAAAATGCAAACAGCAAGAAAACACGTTGCAGCACTCAAATGTGGCAGCAAAATTGAAACTGCACTGGTCAAACTCAATGGCAATGATTCACATGTGTAATTGACACTTCAAACAACTTTGTATCATCATAATAGATGTGTCCAAACACTCAAACAACAAAGAAATGGCCTGCAGCAGAAATTCACTAGGTCACTTCCCAAAATCAAGCAAATTTGATGGATGGAGTGGTGATTTTGCAAAACAGTTGAATTTTGACCATATGAATAGTAAGTTCAGATTTCAAATCACCAAATGGACTTGCTAAAACATTGATACTACATAGAAACAAGTTGATGCAGCAATGGACAGAAACAGTTTTCAATTATGCAGAATTAAAGGCACCAAAACTGCATAAAGAGAAAAAATATGGTCTTAAAATTGGAACTACAGTGGGTGAATTCAGTGGCAGTGGTTAAAAAGATCAAATGACACCTCAATAAAGTTTATATCATCATAATGGATGTGTGCAAGCACTCAAACCGCAAGGAAAACTGCCACAGCAAAATATGACATGTCTACTTCCTCAATTGGAGCAAAGCTACGGGTTTAAGATGTGATTTGGTGAAATGGTGCAAAAGTGACCAAATGAACAGTAACAAGCAACCTTGATGCACCAAATATAGGTGTGGAAACAATCAAACTGTGCCAAAATCCACTGAATCACAATTTGACTAGTTGAGTTCCAATTTTCAAGCAAAAATGGGAAGTCAAACTATGATTTTGCAGATGTAATGAAAATGGACCAAGGCAACAACTGAAACAAGTTTCAAATGGTGAAATACACTTGCACCAACAGTTACAATGCACAGAAATTCAATGAAACTCAAAATCACTATGAGAGTTGCTAATTATGCAGCAAAATATATAAGACAGCAGCAGAAATGATCAATAAAGTGGATTCAAAGCTGGCTAGATCAATAGACGTGTAAGAAAGGCCCTAGGTAACTAGATCTAGCTGGAATATAGCAGCTAGCAGATTGAAATGGACCTAAGACCAATCAAGGAACACTACAGCACGGTGCAAGCTGCCAAAGAAACAGTAACAGTTTCGAAAACAAGTTTGTGTCAACAACTCAAGTATGCTTTTTAAAATTCAGTGTTAATTTCAGATATTAAGCACTTAAACCATGATTAGTAACTGGAAACAAACTTGTTTGAAGCTTTAAAACACGAAAATCTGAATGAAATCAATTTTGAGAATCAAATCCCGAAAAATCAATTTTATGCAGAGTTTTGACGCAGAAATAGTAAGCAAAGGAACAGAGTAATGGAAGCTTCAATGATCAAGTGTAATCAACATATATCTGACTATTGCTTAACCACAATCAACAACGAAAAGAAAAAAAAATTCATAGCTGAACAGAAGAAACACGTATGGACAACATAAAACAGCAAACACATTTCCACATGACTATGACATAAACGGAAATCAGTATAGGCTGATTTGAACGAAAAAAATTCAAGATGCACCGATTAAAATGAAGAAACAATTGCTATGGACAGTGAAGATTATCAATCATTCACAGAAACAGAAAAGCAAACCGAGATAGTGATGAAAAAAAAAATTCAACGCAATGATAGGATGAAACAGTACATGACAGGAAAACAGAGTATGGAATGAAAACGAGACACTTAGCTCTTGAAGCGTGACTGGACCGGCTAGCTCTTGATGCCAAATGATGGAAGCATCCTTGCAATTCAATCACAGACACTTCCAAAACCAGAGAAAGCAGCGGTTAGATGGATGAAGATGAGGCACGGTAAGTGTTTGATGGATGTCTCAATGAAGGTGTGTTGGTGAATCAATGAATCTCAAGCTCCGAAAGCCTTCCAAAAGGGAAGGAAGCTAGAGGAGAATGTGCAGAATAGGCACAAAGAGTTTGAACTCTGAAAATAATGTCTGGAGAAATCTCAACAGCATTTCATTATCAATTCAAAGTTATCTTTACAAAGGATGGAACTCTCTATTTATAGATGAATGAGAGCTCCTAATCTTTTTGTGCAAGCTAGTCTATATATGCACGTGGTGTAAAACAAAGAAAAGAAGCTTGGAGAGCAAGCTATTAGGGCTGACTCAGCAGAAGCAACGAAGATGATGAAGCTGCTGTTTCAGTACCGCTGAGCGGTAGGCATGTGCCGCTGAGCGCTGGTAGTAAATCATCATCCAAAGCTCCTTTGCTTCTCCTTGTTTGGTCATACATCCAAGTGCTTGCTAATCTTGCCAAGCTTTATTAATAACCTACAAAACATAGTAGAAGTAATTAGTTTTTAAGAAGAAGAAAGGATTTTAATATGTAATACTCCATAAGAGTAAAGTTGTGAGAACTCCCTCTTCTTCTTGTATTCTTTTGGACATGGCTCGAGTTAAGGGGCCTATGTTGAGCTTGGATGGTCCTCCATCAAAGCCACTCCCATGTTGCTTCTTCTAATGAATACGAAAATGCTCTTAAAAACATGTGATCATCAGGGACCTGAAGAGGTTTATTGGAAGAGCAAATGGTGTAGAACTCCTCCAAATGTCTATATGGGCACTCACCTGCAACACAAGACACACAAACACAACAAAAGACCTAAAACCGAACCGTTGGTCCCCGACAACGGCGCCAAAATTTGATGGGGGTCGCACCCCATGCAAATTTGATTGCATATTAGGAATGCAGTATAGCTAAGAAGTGACCCCTAGGTCGTCTCTCAAGGACCAAATGTGGTTCGAGAATTAGGTCACACACGAAGGGGGGGGATTTGGTGAAAAATTTTGCTTGTGAATGCAACTGACAAAATTAAAATTAAAAATTAAACATATTCGAACATGATAGAAAGCATTAAAGAGAGTGAAAATGCTAAACCCAATACTAGAACAAACAAATATCTAAATACAGTTAAAGCTATAAAAATGCGTTAAGTAAGCTAAAAATTAAAATCCATTCATCATGGAAATAACAACTTTGGTTCCAACACTTTTCTAGAAAACAATTAAATAGACTAAAAGCAAGTGGCTATGACCGTCCAGCACAATTCTAGAAGAAAGGAAATTAAATGCCTCTCATTTCAGCCTATTGGAACCGTGACTACAGCTACTTTCCCAAGAAAAGAAATTAAATTCTCCAAAAGACATCAAAGAAAACCATGCACTACTTCCAGCACGTCATTGCTCCAAGCAAAAGCAAAATGCAAAACCTTATGCCATCATGGAAAACTAAATTAGCGTGAATCTCATATTCAAAAGCCTAGACTGAATGGTGTGGTTGTTGAATTCAAAAGGTCGTGACATGTTAAGCTTCTAAATGCTTGATTCAAAGGAAAATAGAAATGAAAAATGGTGCAGCCCGCCAAGCCAATTGAAAGCTTTCCTAAACTTTAAATCAACCTAAACTAAAAAAGTGGCAGTTTTTGTCTTCTCTCACACTAAACAGCGTCACCCAATATCTCACACGTCAAACATCATTTTCAATTCTAAAAGTATAAAAACAAATCATTGCCTTATGCTGAAATCAAACTAAAATAAAATACCCAATGCCAAAAGTGCTAGCATATGTCCCAATTTCTCATTGAATGAAAATAAAAGTTCAAAGCTCTAGAAAAATAAAAACCGTGACCGCTCCTGTTGGCCGTGTGCAGCTTCAGCCAAAAAAAAACGTGTGGTTTTATTTTGCTGGAATCAATTCTACTACCACCGTGACCCATTTGTTTAAAGCATGAACTAAAATTCTTCCTTCCAAAATAAACCACCGTACACACACCTAATACTATCTAATAACTTCTTCATTCTTCAAAAAAATAAAAGAGAGAACATTGCTGCACTCAAAACTACCATATGTCCCATCACTAGTTCCACCTAATCTATTTCGCATTAAATGAAAGCTGAAGAAATGCTCCCTTCCTTCCCACAAGAGCAGTGACAATTCAATAAAACTCTCTCCTCCCATCATCACAAACCGTGCTAGCCATGCTCCATTCTCCAAGAAAGCTAAATGATAAAATCATCTCCACGTGGCTGAATAAAAGACAAAGCAAGAAGTGCTAGAACAAAAGCAAAGTTTAAAAAGAATAAAAATTGGCTGCAACAGCGTTTTTCATCTTTCTTCAATCAATGTAAAAGATAAATCAAATCATTCAATGAGAAATAGAAAGTAACATTCCAGCCTTTGCACACAATAAAATTAGGAAAAGAAAGTGAGCCTTCCTTTATTCAACCAATGCCAAAACCCGTCAGCTACATTTTTTTTTCTCATGAAAAACGTTCCAGCACCAGCATAAAAATTGGAGTGTCTCGACAACTCCTTCTCCAATTGCCGAGAGAGTCCCAAAGTTTGACGGCTGCAGCCTTTTTTTCTCCCTAGGATCATGTGTCCTAAAATTGGGGTGGGGTCCACCCTAAAAAAAATAAAACCCTAGGGTGCCAAGAGTCCTACAATTTTGGGCCCTCATATTTTTGCCAACAATGGCCCAATTTGTAAAAGTTTGTCTAAAAAGTTTAAACAATTAAATTACAAGATAACTAAAATTTAAAATGTCAAATATGAGAGTCTTGAATTTATTTTGTCTCCTTCCCAATGCTCCAAATTTTATCTCCAAAATTTTCCCTGCAAATAATAATGCAAATAATTAGCTCAGAAAATTCAAATTAATTAAAATTAGAATTTCCAGTCAAATTAAGCATAATTAGAAAAAACGAGAAAATACTGGAAAATTAAGCACAATTCCCTGATTAATTTCGATACAATAAACTAAGTACAATTAATAAAATATCGACTCATCACTTTTAGAAATTGTTATTATAGAAATGTTGTTGTTCTTAAAGGATTATGTTTTTGGATACCAAACGAACATGTAACAAGAACTAACAATCAAGGACCCAAAGTCAAATAGGTACCAGTAACTAAAACTTAATTGTTTTGCAGGATATACAACTGATGCAGTATTGGTCTCAAGGATGAATCAATTTGAATAAATCAAAAACCTTGACTGTCTACAACTGGTAAATTTGTATTTATCTGTTGCATCATGCATATATTGATTGATTTTTGCTATATGATTGTTTGTGTTGTATGCTTAACTGATTGAATGATTGAATTTGCTTGAAAAATATTTTTCGCGAGACACAGTCGACTCTAACATTAATTTAATCGACTGAGTTATTTGATTATGAGAAAAATTTTGTTTTTGAACGTTAAAATTTAAACATAGGGTTTAATGATATTCCTTGGCGCATTTTCTTTCTACAAATGAATGAGAGAGTCTGAGGGATTCACATACACCTTGACAAACAAAACCCTCATTCTGATTTTGGTGAAACCCTTTCTTCACATTTCTCAAATGGCTGCCTCATCGTCAAGACCAGGAAAACGTCCTCTGTCTGCAAGAAGAGAGGTTGATCCTTTTGGATGGTTTAGTGATGATGATCAAAGGACTGACTTCATTTGCAAATGGGGATTCAAAGAAGTCTTGAGACACAAATGCACAAATACTGCATTTTATATGAATTAAGGTTTCAAGTTTCAAGAGTGGCTGGCCAGAGACAATCTGACAAAGTTCGTTGAACTACAAGGTGAATGTTATCCTAATCTAGTCAAAGTGTTCTACTGCAATCTTAAAAGAGAAGGAAACAATTTGATATCGTGTGTAAAAGGATTTGATATTGTTATAAATAATACCATTTGGGAAAGGGTTGCTGGACTATAAAATGATGGACTATCTTCAGACCATGGGATTGCTGGTTATGATGGCCGAGGATTATACAACACTATGCTAAGAAAACTTGGTCCTTCAAAATGTCTAGATGAATTAAACATTATAAATCTTCAAATGGATGAGTGCATATGTGGTGGGTGTCGCGGCCCATACAAATTTGATTGCATATGAGAAATGCAGTATAGCTAGGAAGTGACTCCTAGGTCGTCTCTCAAGGACCAAATGTGGTTCGAGAATTAGGTCTAACACGAAGTGGGGGGGTTTGTGAAAGGATTGTGAATGCGGATAAACTAAATTAAAACACGGATGCAACATAAATGCAAAAACAAAATTGCAAACATAGAAGTAAAATCAGAGCAGCATAAACATAAAGACAGTCCAGGAATCTCAAAGAAACAATGTAATTTTTATTAATATTAATGACCAACCCGACTAACCTAAGCTAACATGACAACTACATTAACGAAAACTAATGTGATACATTTAAGAAACAATTGATAAATCAACATTGCAATTAACGATATTAAAAGGAATTATTTAAGCCAAAAGTGAAATTCTCATTATATTCAAATAAATTAATAAAAGAAAAGAAAAGCCAAAATAAAAGAAATGCATGCAGCGGTAATTGCAAAAAGAGATGGTAAATATTGAAATCTATGTGTTAGAATTATTGGTTAGTGTGTGTGAGTTCTGTGTGAGCTGTGTGTATCTTAATGGTAGAATAATTATTAAGTCTATCTATGTTAGGGTAGTTAGAAGGACTAAAGTAGGTAGTAGTGTATTGGGTTATCTATAATGATTGTACCTAGCAGTCTAGGACAGTCTTTTGACCTTCTATCTCCCTATTGTATTAACTCTTTATCAATATAAATGGTAGAACATGAGGAGGGTCTATAAAGCCCTTTAGAAGTATATTTTCTCTGTAATTAACCTCAACACTATGAATACTATATTAGTAAAATAAAACATTCAAAAGGAGAATTGTAAAAACAATAATTTATCTCGGTAAAGCATAAAGTTAATAAAGATAAATCAATAAAGCTCAATGAACAAACAAACCGTACAGTATTATAATTGAAATTAAAATCAACTTCCTTAAAAATAATAAGAAAAAGGTGAGCTTCCCTTTGGTCAAACCACTGTCCACTTCTCACTTCAACCATAGCCCTCCATTGCCAAATACCTAGTCTCCCATGCTCCAAAGAAAATTCAGAATATTATGTGCATGTGACAACTTCCCCTCTAGCAATCCCGAGACAATAGTGTATGCCCCCCTTTTCTCCATGAAAATTAAAATGTTCATTCCCCTGCTGCACCGTTTCTCCCATAAACAATAAATAAAAAAAAAACTTTCCTTCACTAAAGAAATCCAATCAACGTAATAATACTTCAAAAAGAAAAGAAATACGTGACCATGAAAATGAAATAACCGAGCACTCAACATTCATGCTTCTTCCACGGTAACCTTCTTTGCTTTAAAAATGAAAATAAAAATCTTTAGCTTCCATGAAATAAAAATGAAGATGTGCCTTTTTAATTTAAAACGAAATCAAAGCTTAAAACTAAAAGTGCTTCTCTCCATTTCATCCTTGCATCTCAACAACGTTCAACAAAAGCTAAAAACTAAAAAGAAAGTTGCGGCTGTAAGCACCTTGATGATGAACATTAAGGGAAATATAAAGCTATCAAACAGCAAAAATCAAATAAACTCGTTCCTAGGTTGCATCTGGACCGTTCCTCTTCATTCAACCAAAATCACCCAAGTGTGAAAACATGTTCATAGAGAAAATGTTGCTCTAAAAAAAAAATAACGTTCAGCCAAAGCCTCCCAGCAGAAAAATTGACGGCTATGTCTCCCAATCCCAAGGCCATGAGTCACTAAAAATAGGGTGGGGTCCACCCAATTGAAAAACCCTAGGTGCCAAGTCATCCTACTCTACAATTGGGCTTAGTCTACACTACCAAAAATTGGCCCAAAATTACAAAACTTGGTTTAAAAAGCCTAATCTACTAAATTAAAATTTAATTAATTCTAAATTGTCTTTGTGGAGAGTCTTGAATGAATTCATGTCACTCCAAATGTTCCAAATAGTATTTCCAAAATTTTCCCTGAAAATAATAATGCAAATAATTAGCTCAGAAAATTCAAATTAATTAAAATTAGAATTTTCCGTCAAATTAAGCACAATTAGGAGAAACGGAAAATATCGGACAATTAAGCTCAATTCCCTGAATAAATTCGGTACAATAAACTAAGTGAAGTCGAGAAAATATCGACTCATCAATATGCGCGTATATAATGACATGGATACTGCTTCCCAGAGAAGATGATCACACTTTGCTTACAGATGAAGACATATACCTTGTTTGTGCTTTATCATCCGGAATTCAAAAGAATTAGGTGTTTGTTGTTCGTGATCACATGATGAAGTTCACTAGAAGTAATGGATTATGTCTACTGATGAGTGCATATTTATGCCCACATTTATTCTTTAAAATTAAATTTTTTTGATGAAATTCATGTTCTTAAATGGTTGATTTTAAGTGAACTTGTGATGATTGAAATTATTGGGTTTGAGAATTAAAGAGACAGAAAAAGTGAGTTTTAGGGCATAAATTATTCTTGGATGTCATAATGTTTGTTGATGCAGCTGAAATTAGAGTTTAATTGATTGAAAGCTTGGAGAAAAGTGGTACAAATTGCAATTTAAGGCCCAACAAATTTTGTTTGGAAAGTAATATTCAAATAGGCCAAACAGTTAGTCTTTCCACTTGCACCCCTGTGTTTACAATGATACACATCTCTTTTCTAAACCAGGCCCAACAAATAGGCCCAGACAGTAAGCTTTTCCACCTACAATCCCTAAGTTTCCTATTCCTACCCCTCCTAAATCAGACTCCATCAGATGTTGCCACGTGTCGCCAATCCACCACACACACATTCAGCCAATGACTTGCTGCCACATCACCATCCCTGCCACGTCATCATCTCCTTCAACCCTTCTCCAGAAACCTAATCCTCCTCTGCACCGCCGCACACTCTGCCACTACCCAACCTTACATGAGCCACCACTACTGAAACGCCATGGTCTCGCCGTCAATCGCCCAAGGCCGACATTGCATAACAACCACCTTCATCTTCTTCGCGCTACCACCAATTGCAAAACCTAGACGTGAGTTCTCAACAGAAATCGCAAAGCGCGAATCGCATCAGCCCCAGAATCGCGATTCCTTCGTCCTCCACCACCAAGCGTGATTCGATCTCCTTCCAAACCTGCATCAAAGCTAGATCTGCAAATAAAGCAGAACCCAAATTCAAGAACAATCGCGAATCGCACACCATTCAAGCCGCCACCTATTAACGGATTGGCAAGCGTACCAAATCGTTCAAGAAATAATAAATGGTAAGTCCAAGTATCGTTTCCCAAGAGACTCGAAAGGCCTTATCGTTCGTGTGAATTAAGATCGTAAGACTTGAAAATAAAACTTAATTAATTGGGTATGAGAACAAAATATAAACATGCAAAAGAGATAGATTCAATTGACGAGAAGAAAACGATGGATGAATGGAGTTTTTGGGGGTTTACAATTTCATCTTATTCGCTCTCTCTTATTTACTCCTCTTGATTTATTTGCTTGATTAACTAATTGTTATGAAACTTTCTTGGCCTACCCTTAACCCGATCCCTCAGCGAAAAGAGCCTATTACTAATTACTAGCTTGCTATCCCTAGCTTCCCCTAGCAATTAATAATGCATTATAGAGCAGAAGTGAAAAACAATTGATCGTCCTACCCCTATCCCTAGGTGCTATTGCTTAATCAAGGAATCACTCACCAGTTCATGACATTACTATACGTCCTCGTATCAATAAAGACAAACAACAGTTATCGAATGAGTTAAACGATAAAAGCATTAAGCATAGATGAGAACCCAACAATTAATAATCAAAGCATATGGAAACCATATAAATAAACCAGAGTTTCAATAAAAGAGAGTATCAAAAGATTACATTGTTTCCCCCAACAACAATGGGGTTTAGTTCACCATTGTCATGGTGAATCTAGATGAAAAATGGATGAAGAATGGAAAAGCAAACCCTAGATAAGTTGAAAAGGAGCCTCAACATCCAAGAGATCCTCTCCAGAGAGTGAAATTAGGTCTGGCCGCCCCCTTTTGTCAAAAGAATGAGATTGACATCGCAACAGGCCCAAGCCCAGCAGACAACCGCCCGACGTCACACTTGTTTCGCCCGGCGGTTTCCCTCAAACCGCGCGACCGCCCGGCGGTAGGCGTCTACCGCCCGGTGGCAGGGGTCTACCGCTCGGCGGTTTGCCTCTAATCGCAAATCTGCCTGGCTGCACCGCCTAGTGCCACTCCTCGCGCTGGACCGCCCAGCGGTGTAATTTGCCGCCGGGCAGTACGTCGACTCTTCATTCCTTCATTTTTCTTCCCTTTTCTAGAGTCTAAGACCTTCATCTTCAAATCCATTCTTCAATTTCTCAAAAATGCTACAAAACAATGCAAAACAAGCATAATATCGTTTAAAATAGCTTTTGACTCTCTACAGACTCATTTATTGAGTTTTGCTCGATTCTAAGCTCATTCTAAGCAGTAAAGGGAGTAATTTGGTCTAAAATGACATATGAAAATAATTGTTTTTCAACCTTCATCACCACCCCTGCCATGTTCATCCTCCTTCAGAGATTACGAAACCTACAAGGAAGCAAAGAACCAGAAACAGATTCCCAAGCGCGACCTCCTTGTCATCGTGAGCCTTCATGGCCGTTGCGATGCCAACATTACGAGAGCCGCTGCAAGCCCTCCGTTACTCTCCTCCATTCGCGACCTGCAAGCAAAGATTGGGAAACCAGAAACAACCACAAACCCTAACAGGAAGAAGCCTCCGCGAGTCCATTTCACCATCACGGCAACAACCATCTTCTCCTTCGAGAGGAATTCCTTTCCTTCACGACGCAACGTTGAGCAATTTTCCCAATTCACAGAAACCCTAACTTTTGGGTGGGGGAAGGGTTGCCACGTGGCGGGCTCTCATTGGACGGTCCTTTCTGGTTAAAGCTGGTCAAACATGTCTTCTCTGGTCAAAGTCTGGTCAACTAAGGGGCTCTTTTGCAATTCTGAAGAATTCTTAGGGGCTGAAGTGCAGATAAAGGAAATTTCAGGGTTGTTATGTAATTTTGGAAAATTCAGAAAAGCTAAAAGATAAAATTCAGTTGTTGAATTAATTTAATTGGGGAATATCAATAGAAAATATCTTCCAAATAATGTTATAATTATCTAAATATTTTAGTTATTTGGAAGATATAAGATAAAAGATTTTATCAACTGAATATTCAGAGTCCAAGCCCAATCAAACTCTATATAAAGAGACCCAAGAGACTTCATTGATAGACCATTCCTTTCTCTCTTATTTCATCATTATTCTACTCCATTCATGGAGAGTTAAGCATCTAGGGCTATTCTACTCCATTCATGGAGAGTAATGCAATTGTTTATTTTGATTATTGATTTAAGTTGCTCTCTCTATGTCTTTCATCTCTCTATCATATTAAAAGCAAATATTTTTGCATCATTATGTGTTTGAATCTACATGCATATTAATTATATGAGTTCTAGGGTTTCTAGGTTTAATTGAGAATCTACTTTGATTTAATTGAGGAACTTTCATATGATTAAATGATTTTTACTATCAATTGAGAATGTACTTTGGTTGGTAGTAATAATTTCAACTATAATCAATTGAGAATTTACTTTGATTGATTAGCTTTTAATTTGGTTAAGAGATTTAAGAATAGACATAATTAAACACAATAAAATTGATTGAGAATGTACTTTGGTTGAATTTATTGTGAATAATCTCGAAAGGTCTTGCATTTGATTGAGAATGTACTTTGATTAATTGCATGATCGCCTTCAAATTAATTAAGAATGTACTTTAATTAATTTGAAACTTAAACAATAATCAATTGAACAATGATCTGTGAATAACCAATGATGAATTTATTTTGGAAAAGCAGTGGCATAACCTGTTTCTTCATAATTTTTTTTTAAGTTTCCTCTTTGTTCTACAACATTCTTTAAACATTCTCACTTTTACTCATAAGCATTGCATAGCATTCATAAGAGTCAGATATTCGAAAGCAATTTTGTGTTCGTTGGGAGACGACTTAGGGTTACTCTAGCCCTATATACTTTCTTGAATACTACTAGGAAATACTGAAGTTGCCTTGAAAAGTAGTATTAATTTGATAGCTTCAACGACAGCTTATCATCTACCATATGGAGTACTCATCAGCAAAATATTAAAAATGCAAAAAGTAGACATTACAAATGAAAGATTCATACACTGCATGAAGTATAATGTTTTGGGAACTCATTTTCTAGACTCTGTTGGATCATCAAATTAAGAGGTGAATGGACAATGATTGATGACATTCCATCTACACTTGAAATGGATCCTCTAAAAATTGATGCAACAGGATACAAATTTCATCCATCAAGCATTTTTGAAGGCCATGTAGACAGAAGGTTTGACCGACTGGAAAACAAATTAAACCTAATGCAAGTATCTCTGTCGGACCTTCATAAGAAAATGGATTATCCACTCAGAATAAAAGCCTTTCAAGAATCATCCATTGGTGATACGGACAGTGGTATAAACAGTGTTGACAAGAAAATTGAGGAATCATCTGAATCAGAATATCATTTTGTTTGTCCAGCTATGTGTTGAATCCTAGTCTAGAATTTTCATCTTGTATAATGGCTTATTGTGCCATCTTTTGTTCTGTTTTGATTTCCTTGTTTCTATCCCACCATTGTAATATCCTTTTGTTCAAGGAAATGAAATTAGTTATTTTGAATCAATCCAATTACTTAATCTATTTGAATGATATCTGATATACTGGTTGATTGATTCGACTATGCTCTGTTTGAAGTCAACTTTGCTTAATCTGTCATGCATCTTTACATATTGACTTCTATTATGATATGATTTAATTCTTACTTAACCATTATTGCTTGATCTAGAAAAGGTTGTTGAAAGGTTTTGCAGGAAGGACATTGCTTTGGACATCTACAATTGGACTTCAACATTTGCAAAAGCAATGAATTCGACTGATGATTTAAAGCATTCGACGGTGTCTAAATGGGTTAGCAATTCCATTTATGGAATTTGATTCTATCCTTACTGTTTGCTAAAATCATGATTAATCTACTATTATCTCTGATTTTATCTGTTTCAATATCTGAATTGAGATAATGTTGTGAGATTGTTGATGTTTGTATCATTGCATATATATGTGGTTTGATATTCTGACTATGATACAAATATGTGCTTAAACTGTTGATAAATCTGTGATATTCTGTATTATGCACTTAAATTAATTTTGAAACTCATGCATAATGACAGGGGGAGTATCACTGTTTTTTACATTGTTTCATCACACACCTACATTTCAGGGGGAGTTTATACTGTGTTTTGTGATGAACTTGTGATTTTGAGAGCATCATTGTACTTTACAAATTACATACTTTACTGATGCATCTCTGTGCTTTTCAAATCTTCATAAATATCTAAAACATTCCTTTTTTGTTAATGCACAAAGGGGGAGAGATTTATATGAGTGTAGGAGAGCAAGTTTATATGATTTTTGAAAGGGGGAGAATATCTGTCTCATACTATATTTGTGATAACGGTTGAAAAACAATTATTTTCATATGTCAATAGAGACCAAATTACACCCTTTAAGACTTAGAACGAGCTTAGAATCAAGCAAAACACATAAATTGAGTCAGTCAAGAGTCAAAAGTTGTTTTTAACTATATTATGCTTGTTTTGCATTATTTTGTAGCATCTTTGATGAAAGAGAAGAATGGGATGGAAGATGAAGGTCTTAGACTCAAGAAGGAAGAAGAAAAATGAACAGAAGAAGAGTATAGGAACCGCCCAGCGCCAAAATCCACCGTTGGGCGGCCAAATGCGAGGAGAAGCCACTGTCTGACTCCCCGGCGATGACGCTGGGCGATTTTGCGGTAAAAGGCAAACCGCTGGGCGATTTTGCGGGAAAAGGTAAACTGTTGGGCGGTGGAACCCACCGCTGGGCGGTGGTGCGACTATGGGCAAACCGTCTGGCGGCATAAGTGTGTGATGAGTCATTATGTCTTGAACTGTATTTAGTTTATTGCAGTTAAATAAACCAAGGAATTGTGTTTAATTGTCTATTATTTCGCCATTTTCCGAATTCTGCTTATTTTTGTAGGAAATTCGTAATTGTGCTAATTTGGATTTTCTAAGCTGATTAAGTGCATTTTTGGTTGCAGGAAAATTTTGGGAAACATCATTTGGAGCATTAGGATGGTGGTTTGCACATTAAAGACTCAACATTTAGTCATTTCAATTTTAAATAAATTGTAATTTAGTTGATTAGGAACTTTAAATAAGCTTTTATGCATTGGGCCAACGTTGGCAAATTTCATGATGGGCCCAAACTTTGAGGGACACTTGGCATAGACTTTAGGGTTTTCTTGGAGGTGGACCCCACCATTTTTTGGGTGTGGGACGGCTTTGAAGGGCAATTACCGAGACACACCCTTCTAAGCTCCAACATTTTCATTTTGCATGGTTTCTCATGAACTCTCTCTTGGGAGCTTGTAGGGTTTTACATTTTTGAGCATGGAATGAACAAAGAATGCATTTTTCTTCTTCTCTTGCTTGAGTCTTGTTTATCTTTGGTTGGTGAAAGTGAATCCCTAACCCATTTCCTTTTTATTTCTTGTTCCTTGAAGTTGAGAGCATGAGCTTGAGTCTTGAGGTTTCTCCTTGCATTTTCATGGTGGGTCTTTGGTTTGAATAAAGAGATTTTGCGTTTTGCTTCCCTATTTGCTGCAGTATTTTCGTTTTCCATTTAGTTTCCTTGGTTGGATGATGAAAAGGAAGTTCTTGTTGAGTTTTGTAGTGAGGGAAGTTTGAGTTGGTGCATGGGTGTTTGATGTTTGGACCCTTTTCTTCT
>NC_028354.1:989682-1018838 GCF_000741045.1 Vigna radiata var. radiata
GCAATTGAAACCTTGGGGTATCTTGAGTGTATTCTCGGTTTAGAAGGGTGGAGAAAGGTTTTGGAAGCTTGTTTGGTGGAGGAAAACCGAAAATGCGTGTAGTAAGGAGAGAGAAATGCACATTTAATTTTTTACCTCATTTTGCCATGCACAATATGAAGCACATTTACCATAGAAAGAATATTTCCCTTTTGGTCTTGACCCTTTGCTAGATTGACGTGAATTGCATTGAAGAAGAGGATGGTTGTGTTTGTTTTTATTCCCTTTGACTTTACACATGTGGCACCTTGGTAGAAGAGATTAAAGCACCTTTTCGAGTGTGGAATTTGGAAGGCAACGTTTGCAACCTTGGAGGAAGTTTAGTCTCGGCAATTTGGCTTTGGAAGGGTGTTGATTTCCGAACTTGGACTTTTGGGAGAGAGAAAAGCATGGTTTTCACAATAAAATAGAAGGCACATGTTTTCTTGGAGAATGAAGCACATGGGACAAAATAAGGCAACATATGAATGGTTTATTTGAAGAAAGAAAGGGGCATTTTGGTTGGAGGGCTGCACCTTACGGCCCAAGGGGTTTTGTTAAGCCATTTGCACTTTTAATTTCATTTGGTAGATGAATATTGGTCACATGAATGTGTAGGAAAAAGCATGTTTAATTATTCCTTTGTTTTGCATTAATTTTCATAGTAGGATTAGTTGCTTTTAGTTTTTCTAATTTAGTTTTGCATTTTAATTAATTTAACTTTGTTAGGTAGTTGTTTGTTGCCTTGTTTGGGTCTAGTATTTTATTTTATTTTGTTTTAATGTTGTCTAATATGTTTGGTAGCGATAATTTAACTGTCATGTAGTTTAGGTTAGTTAGTTGGTCATTAATAAAATTACTTTGTTTCCTTGAGATTTCTTGGACTGTTCTTGTGTTTATTCTGCTCTGCCTGATACTCTATGAAATCTGACTGTGTTCTTGCAATGGGCATATGCTTAGTTGCCCAATTGGTGATTGTACCTTCGCTTAGTTGGTCGATCTGTATAGAACACATAGGATGGAATAGATGTATTGCGTTCGCCTAGTTCGTAATTATGATAGCATGATTAGCCTTCGCTTAGTCGGTTAGTTGTGCTGGATTAGAGGCTAGAGTAGTTTATTCATGAGACTCGTGCACTTTAATTGCCTTATTGCTGCTCTGATTAGGCTCAATATTTAATCTGTTGTGTGCTTGCGATTGGGTATACGCTTAGTTGCCTAATCGGTGTTTAATCTTCGTTTAGTTGATTAGACTGTATGGTGAATGACTGATTAGATTTGAGTATTGCATTCGCTTAGTTTGCAATTTTGAAGACTGAATTAGCCTTCGCTTAGTTGGGTGATTCGTGTTGGATTTGGATTAGAGTAGTGTGTACATGTCGTTGATCTGGGATAGGAAACATTGTAATTAAGTTAATGACCAACCGTCTCCAGTCTGTCTTTGAACCTGTTTTTAGATTTGTGTTTGCATTTCCGTTTGCGTCAGTGTTTTGATTTTATTCATCCGCATTCACAAACTTTTCAACAACCCCCCCACTTCTTGTCTGACCTAATTTTTGAACCACATTTTGGTCCTTGAGAGACGACCTAGGAGTCACTTCCTAGCTATACTGCATTTCTTATATGCTCATTAAATTTTGCATGGGGTGCGACCTCCATCAAATTTTGGCGCCGTTGTCGAGGACCAACGGTTCGGTTTTAGGTCTTTGTTGTGTTAGTGTGTGTTTGGTTTTGTCTCGTGTTGTGAGTGTGTCATTTTGTTTGTGTGGTGTCATGTGTTGTTTCATTTAGGTAGCTTTAGTTGCATTCTTCTTTTCCCCCTTTCTTTCTACATGTCCACCTATTTTGGTTATCTGGATATTACTTCTTCTGCCTATGCCTATGATTATGATTATACTCCTGCATGTTACTCTGATTATGGTTCTCTTGCTGATTTTTATGCTGAGAACAATATGACTCATCCTCTGACTCATGAGAGTGCTCTTTGGGATCCGGTTACACATAATGAGGATGATGTTCATTGCGTTCTCACTTCTGGACTGATACATTTGCTGCCTAAGTTTCATGGTTTTATAGGTGAATGCCCATATGATCATTTGGAGAGGTTCCAACTCATTTGCTCTGTAATGAAACCTCCACATGTCCCGGATGGTCGCATTTTCTTAAGGGCATTCCTACATTCAGTAGAAGAAGCAACATGGGAGTGGCTTATTCATCTTCCACCAGAATTCAGGGCTAAGTGGGAAGATCTTAAGCATTTATTTTTGGACAGATTCTCCCCTACTCAACATCATTTTGATTCATATAGCAACGATCCTAGGAGGAATGATCGTAACCTGGGATGGTATGGTACTTCACAGTGTCAATATCAAGAACCACCATTCTAGACTCCTTGTATGCCTTCTCAACCAGTCCAGGACCTACAACAGATGCAGTTTTATGAGCCTGCCCAAGCAATTCCTTATCCTTCCACTACTTCTGAGCCTACATTTGAGGAGTTATTGAGGTAGATGGCCATGTAGAACGTTCAGTTCATGCAAGAGACCAAAGCGTCAATTCACAGTTTGAGCTACCAGTTGGGGCAGATGGCCACTCAGTTCATTCAAGAGCAGTCTCAAGATTCAGAGTTACATTCTCAAACTGTTCAGAATTTGGAAAATGATGTCAGTGTCGTCGACCTAGGAGATAGGAACCAGAGTCTTGTGCTTTTTATGCCATCTACTTTCCCACCTTCCTATGACCCTACTCTTGCACCCGAGGAGATAGATCCTGATGAAAATTTTGAGGGCCAGGCAGATATGACCAGATATTCTAAGCTTGGTGGACTTTATTCGTCTTCCACGACTGGAAGAGATTTACTGGTAAATCCTCCCTTCCTTGATCCAGTTGTGGAAGACATCTCTCTTTTAGATCAAATATGGCGGATGAAGCAGTTTCCCAGAAGCAATTACTACTTAGACCCAATGATGGAAAACACTTCTCTACTGGTTCAAAATTTTCAACTGCCGCCCTAACTCAGGGGAGTCTTCTTTTTCCTTTCTCCCCCTTTCCCTGCTTATTTTTCACTTGTCCATGATATGTTGACTGTTCTGATTTCTGATCTTATGATTGTGACACATTGAGGACACTGTGTATTTTAAGTGTGGTCTATTGGGGGAGACTCTGATTTTTCTTTGTTAGTTTATGTTTTCTGCGTTAAATTTTTTGTTTTCTAGGTAGTTTTTGTTGTGTCTTGTGTACAGTTTTGCATGTTTCTCTTGATTTCTGGACTTTGTTTAGGTTGTACACTTGTCTTTCACTTTATTGATACTCTGATTTGTTGGAAATCCTTACTTTTCTTTGCTTAGAAAGATGATTATGATGTTTGAGAGGTTGATTGTTTGTGACAGAAATACCCTGTGTGAGAATTAAGCCACTTGATATTCTTTCTTGTGTGTGATATGTCTCTTCATTGCTTGCACATATGCCTTGGCTTGACTCCTTTTGATGTTTCTTGATTGATATGCATGTTTAGAAGTGATAAAGGCAATTTTGTTGTTGAACCTCTCTAGCCAGATGAGCCTACCTTGTTGTGATCCATTGATAACCCTTTTGAGCCTATGCTTTCCCCATTTCTTTGTTTTGAAACTCATACACTAGCCCTAAGTGAAAAACCATTATTACCTTAACCTTAGGGAATTTTGGAGCTTTGGAATTGTTTTGGGAAAGAGTGTGGTCTCTTGGGATATTCAAATGAATTGGCTAGTTGGTTCCTCTTCTTGTTTTTGTTTTTGTAAATATGTTTTGTACATCTTGTCCCTGAGTTGTGTTTTGAAAAGAGAGAAAAGAAAAGAGACAAGATGAGAGAAAAAAAAAATAGAGAAGAATGAAAAAAAATTGTGAATAATGTGTTAACAGATTGACAAGCGTACCAAATCGTATCAAGTAATAATAAATGGTAAGTCCAAGTATCGTTTTCCCAAAAGACTCGAAAGGCCTTATCGTTCGTGTGAATTAAAATCGTACGACTTGGAAATAAGAATTAATTAATTGGATGTGCGAATAAAATATAAACATGTAAAAGAGATTCATTCAATTGACAAGAAGAAAACAATGGATGAATGGAGTTGTTGGGGGTTTACAATTTCATCTTATCCGCTCTCTCTTATTTACTCCTCTTGAATTATTAGATTGATTAATTAATTGTCATGCAACTTTCTTAGCCTACCCTTAACCCGATCCCTCGATGAAAAGAACCTATTACTAATTACTGGCTTGCTATCCCTAGCCTCCCCTAGCAATTAATAAAGCATTATAGAGCTGAAGTTAAAAACAATTGATCGTTCTACCCCTATCCCTAGGTCGTATTGCTTAATCAAGGAATTACTCACTAGTTCATGACATTACTGTACGTCCCCGTATCAATAAAGACAAACAACAGTTATCGAATGAGTTAAACGATAAAAGCATTAAGCAAAGATGAGAACCCAACAATTAACAATCAAAGCATATGGACACCATATAAATAAACAAGAGTTTCAATAAAAGAGAGTATCAAAAGATTATTTTGTTTCCCCCAACAATGGAAAAGCAAACCCAAGATAAGATGAAAAGGAGCCTAAGCATCCAAGAGATCCTCTCCAGAGAGTGAAATTAGGTCTGGCCGCCCCCTTCTGTCAAAAGAATGCATCTAAACTCGGAATAGGGCTATTTATAGGTGAGGAGCGCAACAGAAAACAGGCCCAAGCCCAGTATACAACCGCCCGACGGAACAAGTGTGGCGCCCGGCGGTTTCCCTCTAATCGCAAATTTGCCTAGCGCCCATGCCAGGTGCCTACTCCTCGCCCTGGACCGCCCGGCGGTGGAATATGCCGCCGGGCGGTGCGTCGACTCTTCACTTCTTCAATTTTCTCCTCTTTTCTTGAGTCTACGACCTTTATCTTCAACTCCATTCTTCACTTTCTCATAAATGCTACAAAACAATGCAAAACAAGCATAATATCGCTAAAAACAGCTTTTGACTCTCTACAAACTCATTTATTGAGTTTTGATTTATTCTAAGCTCATTCTAAGTAGTAAAGGGAGTAATTTGGTCTAAAATGACATATGAAAATAACTGTTTTTCAACCTTCATCATAATGGAGTCAATAAGAGGATTGAATTAGAGGTTTTGGGTGTGTGTGAATGTGTTTACACTTGTTCCCCATTGCTCCTCTATTCTTTTTAGTTTGTAGCTTCTTATCCATATGGTATCCTCCCTTGTTCTTGGCCCCATTATAACCATGAAAAGACCTTTTGATTCGAACATGCATATGTGTTTAAGTGTTGACATTAGAGGCTTGCCAAGTCTGTTTGTGTTTGTTTTCTTGAGTGCATTGAGTTGACATTGTTTACCCTAGACATTTGAGAGAAACACTGATAGTGTGCATCTGTGAGGCTCTATTCTTTTGATTCATCTCTTGAACTGATTGATCATTTTGTCATGCCTTGAGCTGCTTGGATGATTTCATGAGTATCTGTTTTCCTTTCTTGTGTGTTGGATACTGTCCACTTCCTTTCACTGTCCATATTTCTTGATAATTGTGCAAATCTGTTTTTGATTTGTGAGTCTTTGTTGTCTGTCTGTCGAGTCTGTGTCACCTCCCTGATGTTTGAGTAGTTCCCTGGTTTTGCCTAGGAGTGCAAAAGACTAAGTCTGGTCTATTTTGATGAGTCATTATTTCTTGAACTGTATTTAGTTTATTGCACTTAAATAAACCAGGGAATTGTGTTTAATTGTGTGTTATTTCCCCATTTTTCGAATTCTGCTTAATTTGGTCAGAAATTCGTAATTGTGCTAATTTGGATTTTCTGAGCTGATTAAGTGCATTTTTGGTTGCAGAAAATTTTTGAGAAACATCATTTGGAGCATTAGGATGGTGGTCTGCACATTAAAGACTCAACATTTAGTCATTTCAATTTTAAATAAATTGTAATTTAGTTGATTAAGAACTTTAAATAAGCTTTTGTGCACGTTGGCCAATTTTGGCAAATTTCATGATGGGCCCAAACTTTGAGGGACACTTGGCATAGACTTTAGGGTTTTCTTGGAGGTGGATCCCACCATTTTTAGGGTGTGGGACGATTTTGAAGGGCAATTGCCGAGACACATACTTCTAAGCTCCAACATTTTCATTTTGCATGGTTTCTCATGAACTCTCTCTTGGGAGCTTGTAGGGTTTTACGTTTTTTAGCACGGAATGAACAAAGAATGCATTTTTCTTCTTCTCTTGCTTGAGTCTTGTTTATCTTTGGTTGGTGAAAGTGAATCCCTCACCCATTTCCTTTTTATTTCTTGTTCCTTGAAGTTGAGAGCATGAGCTTGAGTCTTGAGGTTTCTTCATGCATTTTCATGGTGGGTCTTTGGTTTGAATGAAGAGCTTTTGCGTTTTGCTTCCCCATTTGCTGCAGTATTTTTGTTTTCCATTTAGTTTCCTTGGTTGGATGATGAAAAGGAAGTTCTTGTTGATTTTTGCAGTGAGGGAAGTTTGAGTTGGTGCATGGGTGTTTGATGTTTGGACCCTTTTCTTCTTGTGCTTTTGTTTGATGATTGGGAGCAATATTTTGAGCTGAACTTTGTGCTATTTACTCATGGCTGGACGGTCTACACTTGGTGTCTAGGGATTCCATTTTGTTTTTCATAAAAGTTTGAAGAAAAGTGAGTGTTGGGTTGGTTTGTAGTAGTAGAACTTGGCTTTGTTGTTCTTGATTCACTTTGCAATTGAAACCTTGGGGTATCTTGAGTGTATTCTCGGTTTAGAAGGGTGGAGAAAGGTTTTGGAAGCTTGTTTGGTGGAGGAAAACCGAAAATGAGTGTAGTAAGGAGAGAGAAATGCACATTTAATTTTTTACCTCATTTGGCCATGCACAATATGAAGCACATTTACCATAGAAAGAATATTTCCCTTTTGGTCTTGACCCTTTGCTAGCTTGAGGTGAATTGCATTCAAGAAGAGGATGGTTGTGTTTGTTTTTATTCCCTTTGACTTTGCACATGTGGCACCTTGGTAGAAGAGATTAAAGCACCTTTTGGAGTGTGGAATTTTGAAGGAAACGTTTGCAACCTTGTAGGAAGTTTGGTCTCGGCAATTTGGCTTTGGAAGGGTGTTGATTTCCGAACTTGGACTTTTGGGAGAGAGAAGAGCATGGTTTTCACAATAAAATAGAAGGCACATGTTTTCTTGGAGAATGAAGCACATGGGACAAAAGAAGGCAACATATGAATGGTTTATTTGAAGGAAGAAAGGGGCATTTTGGTTGGAGGGTGATGGGTGTCGCGGCCCATACAAATTTGATTACATATGAGAAATGCAGTACAGCTAGGAAGTGACTCCTAGGTCGTCTCTCAAGGACCAAATTCGGTTTGAATCTTAGGTCTAACACATAGTGGGCGGGATTTTGAAAGTGTTTTTGCAAGTAGAATTAACTTAAATTAAAACTGAAAAGGAAATACAATCAAACATAATTGAAAACATTGAAATTTAATTAAAATGCAACGAATAATAAAAAAAAATACTTGACTAAAAATTAAATGCATATTGTAGGAACTTTCAAAGCCATCCATTAGGGAAACAATAAATTAACTTTCAAAGCCAGGGACTCGAGGTTTAACTTTTCCAAGTAGTGTGAATTGACTGAAATTTGGCTTGTTTGTAATTATTTTGTTTAGTTTTGTTTTATTTTTCTGTAAAAGTGCTTTTAGGGTTTGTTTCTTGTGTATGCAGGAAACAATACACACTAGAAGCAGAAAAGACTAGCAACCTCTTCTTGAAGGGCTATCAGACAGGAGAAGGAGGAAAACTAGACGTCCTGCACGAAAATTTTCCTTCTTCTGAAGAACTTTGGCAATCTTCACTTGAGACCTCTGCACAAGACATTGAGGAAATGGCGGACGCATCAAACACGGTAGGTCCTTTGCACTTTAATAGCATAGCTTTGCCAGAAGATAATGCAACAAACATGGTGATGAACCCTGCAGTCATCCAGCTAGTCCAGAGCAACCAATTTCACGGGTTGTTAAATGAGAATCCCTATGATCATTTAACCACTTTTAGTGAAATTTGCAATACCATGAAGATAAATGGAGTTTCTAATGACAGGGTCAAACTCAGCCTGTTTAATTTCTCTCTTGGAGGAAACGCTAAAGCATGGTTGCATTCATTCCCAGAAGGTACTTTCAGAAATTGGGAGGTGGTGGCAACATAATTTGTTAACAAATTCTTTCCGCCGACAAAGATTAATCAAGGGAAGCTGGAAATCTCTTCATTCAAGCAAGGAATGGAAGAAACTCTTGGACAGGCGTGGGACAGATTCAAAGGCCTGTTGAGGAAGACCCCTGTCCATGGACTTGACAAGACTTCATATCTACGTACTTTCCTTGGAGGCTTACACACTTAGTCAAAGATGATGTTAGATGCTTCAGCTGGAGGCAATATAAATATAAAGACTGAAGATGAGGCTTACGAATTGATTGAGAGCATGGCCATGAGTGAAGTGACGCATAGTGAAAGAGGTGCACAGAAAGGAAGACTTTTTCATCTCCCTGCTAATGATGCTCTGGCTGCTCAGAATCATCTCCTTACCCAAAAACTGGACAAGTTAACGAAGGTCCTTTCTGAATTTCCAAATGGAATAAGGAATATTTCTCAGACTCAACAGCTTTGCGATCTATGTGGTGGTGACCATATTAAGGGTCAATGTGTTTTTCCTGAAGGAATGCAGCAGGATGTCAACTATATGGGAAACCAATTCCAGTACAGGCAAGGTAATTTTAACCAAGGCAATTCTAGCCAAGGTTGGAAGAACCACCCCAGTGTTGGACAAAATCAAAGTAATTATTTTGGGCAGGTAGGAGGCTTCCGACAGCAACAACCATCACCCTTATGGCAGCAGGCGAGCAGCTTGACAGAGACAGTCAGAGACCTAAGTGATAGATTCGATAAATTCTTGAAGGTCTATGAGTCTCAAAAAGCTAGTTACCAGGCCAGCTTCAGAGCATTGGAGACACAAATTGGGCAGCTGTCAAAAGGGGTGGAAACCACCGAGAAAAGTCAGTTTAGGGCTAACACTGATGTTAACCCCAAAGATGAGTGCAAAGTTGTTATGACAAGAAGAAAAAGGAAGACAGCAGAGGAAATAATTGAGATTGGGAGCAGCGAGGATGAAGATGAGGAGAGGATGCATAATCATGAAGTTAATGAGCAAAAGAGCCATGATGAGAAAAGAGAAGAAAAAGAAGAGAAAGAAAAGGAGAGTCACCAAGAGCCATGCAGAGAAATCTTTGATCAGGTGACCGTTACTCCTGGAGCACTTTGGCAAATTCCTGAGTATGATAAGAGGATCAAGTACTATCTTGGAGAGGTAATTGATCTTGATGATGAAGAAGACCAGGAACGATTGGTTAAGCCTAAAAAGAAGGACCATCCAAAGAAATTGAAGGATTCAGGGACTTTGACTCTTCCTTTCGTGATCAATGATGTGGATATAGGGAGAGCCATGATCGATTCAGGATCAAGTGTTAATTTGATGCCCTTTAGTGATTTCAAGAGGATCGGAGGGCTAAGATTAAAACCAACCAATACTACCATGACAGTTATGGATGGATCTATCAAGAGGCCAGTTGGTATGGTGGAAGATGTGATGAGTCGATATTTTCTTGACTGCATTTAGTTTATTGTGCTAAAATAAATCAGGGAATTGTGCTTAATTGTCCGGTATTTTTCCGTTTTTGCTAATAGTGCTTAATTTGACCGGAAATTCTAATTTTAATTAATTTGAATATTCTGAGCTAATTATTTGCATTATTAATTGCAGGGAAAATTTTGGAGATGCAACTTTGGACATTAGGGGAGACATTAATTCATTCAAGACTCTCCACAAAGACACTTTAGAATTAGGCAAATTTTAATTTAGTAGATTAGGCTTTTTAAACTAAGTTTTGTAATTTTGGGCCAATTTTT
The DNA here is from genome assembly GCF_000741045.1 of Vigna radiata var. radiata. Classification (NCBI taxonomy): domain Eukaryota; kingdom Viridiplantae; phylum Streptophyta; class Magnoliopsida; order Fabales; family Fabaceae; genus Vigna; species Vigna radiata. The sequence goes on from NC_028354.1 coordinate 999,678, forward strand.
GGTAGTGTTAGAATAAGCCCAATTGTAGAGTAGGATGATTTGGCACCTAGGGTTTCTTTAGGGTGGACCCCACCCTCTCATTTAGACACCTCACGACCCTAGGGTAGAGGGTAGCCGACAGACACACTGGACTTTTGGGGTTTTTTTCTGAAAAATGTTCTCTTGAGAGCGTTGAGCAATGGTTGTTCACGGTTTTCATGTTTGTGAATGAATGAATCAAATTTACTATTTCCTTTCCATTGTGTGAAATATTGCAACTTTTATTTTCTTCCTTTTGAGCTTTTTATTGAATGAAATTGGTGCTAGGAGGAGGAGCCGACACTTTGCTTTGACACATACTTTCATATATTTCTTTTGGCTGGAACGTTGGTGTTCAGGGGAGTTGAATGAAATAGTTTTTGTTTTTGGTTTGAAAAACGTTTCTTCCTGGAGATGAATGTTGCCCACGGGTGTTGCTTGATGGAGAGCTGCTGCACATTTCATTTATTTTTATTTCTTTTGGAAAAAGTAACGGTGCATTCATGTTGCTAAAGTGAAAAACAGGGAAAGGAATGAAAAATTGGTTCACAGTTTTTGATGAGAGAATGAAGCAATTGATTTGATGGGAGAAGGTGTGTGAATCACGGCTGGAAGAAAAGGTCCATTTTCATTTCTTTTCATTGTATTGTCTAACTTTGGAAAACACAATAGCATTGCATTTAGTTTCCGGTTGTGAAAGAAAGTGGGTCCCCTTGGCTTTTAAGAGTAAGCATGGTATTCATGGAAAAGGGGATGCACATGATGGCTAATTTGGCTTTGCAATGAAGGGGATAAATAGGCGTAGATTGATGGAAAATCTGATGTGCAAACAATCGAAGTCAACCTTTTAATTTAGAAGGGCTCACTAGTGGTTTTATTTCGAGAAAAAAAAATGTGTTTTAACTTTTCTTGGAAGAGAGGAGCTTACGGCCAGCTTGTCATGCCCAAAGGCCATCACCACATGGAGAACATTTTATTTCAATTGGAATTGAGGTTGAGTCACGTGTATGGTGCACAAAGTTTGTGTTTTATTATCTCTATTGCTTAGAATATTTTAAATTATATGTTGCATTGTTTTTTTTATCTTCTTAAATTAGTGTTGCATTTTAATAGCTTTAACTGTGTTTAGATATTTGTTTGCTTTAGTATTGGGTTTAGCATTCTCACTCACTTTAATGCTTTCAATGATGTTCAGATGTGTTTAATTTTTATTTTTAATTTCGTCAGTTGCATTCACAAATAAAATTTTTCACCAAACCCCCCCCCCCACTTTCGTGTTTGACTAATTTCTGAACTGCAAATTGGTCCTTGAGAGACGACCTAGGAGTCACTTCCTAGTTATACTGCATTTCTAATTGCACATCAAATTTGTAAGGGGTGCGACACCCATCAAGATGCAATTGTTTGAATTGAGGAGTTGGAATTCTTGATTGATTTCCTAGTTGTGGACATGGCAAATGAGGGAAAAATTCCATTAATATTGGGAAGACCTTTCATGAGGACTTCTAAAATGGTTATATGTGTCCATGATGAAGGAATGAGGTTAAGAGATCATGACCAAGTGCTAACTTATTATGGCTCTGAAGAAAACAAAATGAGAATAAGAAGAAGAGCCAGATACAAAAGGGCAAGAAGTGAAGCTGTAAAAGAAGACAACACCACAGGTATTGATCATCTTAACAGTTGTAATGTTTTGCAGATACTTGTGGATAAGAAGGTATGCAAAGAAGAGTCAACCCACTCAGAGGACACACCTCTCCTGCGTGGTATGTAAGTGAGATATAAAAACAGGAAGTGGATCGTGAATAGGAAGCTCAAGGAAGAAGGAGTGGTGGAGATCAGAAGGCCATACTCCACAGCAATTCGAAAAGTGGACAGAAGACAGTTAAGAAGGTGGGATGATGAAGATCCCAACGTGAAGAAAAAGAGTTGATTTGCTGGAATGCTTATTTTGTATATTAAAACAATTTTTTTTATTTTATTTGTTGGACTTGTAATTTTGGAGTATTTGAACAATTTTTGGGTGGCATCTACTAGGGGATGCTAATTTTTCTGGAGTTACTGAAGAACACAGGAAGGTACACCTACTGATGGGTGTTGGAGAGATTTCAACTTACTGAGAAGTGCTAAACAGATTTGGGTCAGGCTCGTGACGTTAAACAAGCGCTACTAGGAGGCACCCTAGATTCTATCTTTCACTTTTGCATTTTGAATTCTTAGAATAGGTTGAATTTTTACTTTCAGTGTGTATTCTTGGCTTGAATACTTTTCTGAAAATGTTTGACTGAACAATTTGCATGATAAGTCTATTTAATGATGATGTGATGTGGATGATAATTGAGTTGTGTTGCATGTTGAGATTCATGGAGTAGATGTGTGATGAATTATGATTGTGGTTATGATGCTAAGCAGGGTGTATGAATGAATGTTGTGTGAGAAAGCATGTGTGTGAGGTATTGAACTCCAAAGTTTTCATTGTTGTATGTGTTGTTCACAGGAAAGCATGAATGATATTGCCTTAATCTTGATGATTGATTGAAGTGGATTTGAATGTCATATGATCAAGGCCACTCTTTAAAACCCTTCTCTAAGCCAAATTTTTACCCAAAATGCTTGAAATTTTATACCCTTTTTGAACCTTAGCCTTAAACAGGATGAGAACCCTTATTTTGAAATTCTTTACCTTGAGTTGGGTTGAGCTTAACTGTATGTGTGGAAAAGGTTCAAGTTTGAGATTGTATGGGGGAAATTGAAAAGCAATTGTAAAGCATTGAGCTCAAATGTTGAGAAAGAAAAATGCATGAGAAAAAGAAAAGAAAAGAAGAAAAGCATGAAAATGAGCTCAATGTAAAAGAAAAGGGAAGAAGTTGGGAATAAGTGAGATTGGTGAGAAAGGGAGTTGTGCTTAAAGTTTGAACTAAATGATTGCTCTCTTAACTCAAGGATTTTGCGTTCCAGAAAAACCAATTTTTCTTGTTAGCCCAGCCTCAATACAAGCCTTGGAAAAGTCCTTGTGATGGCACTTGCATGTAAAGATTTTGATTGTTTTATATGAATGGCAATGTTGTTTCATGTGACTTGTGAATAATAGAGAGTTGAAGTGTCACCCCAAAACACTTGAGTGATTGAGTGAAACACTTGCTTGGTGAGAATTGCTAAATTTCATGCTTACATCTTTGCTTAGTGGATTGGTCATTCATAAAGTGTAACATCTGTTGAGAAATATGTGAACTGAATTGAATTGGAAGCATGCATGCATCTTGATTTGATTTCACTGAAGGTCTGAAATTGAGTAGTTCTTGTCATGTATTTTAGGAGTGTTGAACCATTGGATGCAATAGTAGAAAGCCAAGTTTTGTTTTGTCTGCTTGTTTTGTTTTATTTGCTTGAGGACAAGCAAAGTTTTAAGTTTGGGGTGGTGATAACGATTGAAAAACAGTTATTTTCATATGTTAATGGAGACCAAATTACACCCTTTAAGACGTAGAACGAGCTTAGAATCAAGCAAAACACATAAATTGAGTCACTCAAGAGTCAAAAGCTGTATTTAGCAATATTATGCTTGTTTTGCATTGTTTTGTAACATCTTTCATGAAAGAGAAGAATGGGATGGAAGATGAAGTTCTTAGACTCAAGAAGGAAGAAGAAAAATGAAGAGAATAAGAGCCTAGGAACCGCCCAGCACCAAAATCCACCACTAGGCGGCCAAATGCGAGGAGAAGTCATTGTCTGACACCCAGGCAAACTGCTGGGCGGTGGCGCGACTATGGGTAAACCGCCAAGCGGCATAAGTGTGACGCCGGGCGGTTGTCTGCCGGGCTTGGGCCTGTTTTCTGTGATGCTCCTCAGCTATAAATAGCCCTATTGCGACTTGAGAGTCATGCTTTTGACAGAAGAGGGCAGCCATACCTAATTTTCACTCCTTGTAGAAGATCTCTTGGATGCTTGGGCTCCTTTTCATCCAATCTAGGGTTTGCTTTTCCATTCTTCCATCATTTTTCATCTAAGTTCACCATGACAATGGTGAACTAAACCCTTTTGTTGTTGCGGGAAACAATGTAACCTTTTGAAACTCTCTTTTATTGAAAGTCTTGTTTATTTATATGCTTGTCGTATGCTTTGATTATCAATTGTTGGGTTCTCATCTGTTCTTAAAGCTTTTATCTTTTAACTCATTCGATAATCGTTGTTTGTCTTTATTTATACGGGAACGTACGATACAGTCATGAACTGGTGAGAAATTCCTTGATTAAGCAATACCACCTAGGGATAGGGGGTAGGACGATCAATTGTTTTTGCTTTTGTTCTTAACGTGTTATTAATTACTAGGGGAGGCTAGGGATAGCAAGCCAGTAATTAGTAATAGGCTCTTTTCGCCGAGGGACGGGTTAAGGGTAGACTAAGAAAGTTTGTATAACAATAAGATAACAAAGCAAATTAAATAAGAGGAGTAGATAAGAGAGAGCGGATAAGATGAAATTGTAAACCCACAACAACTCCATTCATCCATAGTCTTTTTCTCGTCAATTGAATCAACCGCATTCGCATGTTTATTTTGTGTTTTTGCATTCCCACCAATTAATTTTCTTTACAAGTCTTACAATTTGAATTTGCACGAACGATAAGGCCTTCGAGTCTCTTGGGAAGAACGATATTGGGTTTTACCAATTATATTACTTGAAATGATCTGGTACACTTGCCAGAGAGAAAACAATTGGCTTAATGTTTTTGTTGAAAATACAGAGTAATTGAAGTTATTGAATTGTTTCTGATACATGTTATTACTCTATCATGTGTTGTATTGTACAAACATGGTTGAGTTATTAATCATGGTTGTGCATCATCAAAGAAGGGGGAGATTGTTGAGTTTGTTGACAACACAAACTCTATATCAAACTAGTTTTTGATGATGAAAACACAATGCTTAATAATAGTACACATGTTGTTGCATTACATGTTTGTATTCTGATAAACTATCACATCTGCTGAACATGTTTTGATGTACTATGATGTATGTTCCTATGATTGATTGTGTGATATATTTGTGGAACATGCTTGTATTGAAATGTGAAATAAAACGTCTTTGATTACAGCACATTTATGAAAGTAAAAGATCACAAGCACCTTTATGAACTTATAGTTGTTTTGACAAAGTTCTATTCCAGTCGAATACACCTATAATGGATTCGACTATGCTAAAATCTTTGTACAGATTTTGTGAACCAGTGTTGTGTGAGATTTTGACTTGAAAAGAATTTCAAAATGATTTTTCATGTGTCAGTCCACATTGTGTATTGCATATTCGACTGTGTTACTAATATGTTTGGAATTCTGTTATGCTTACACGCTCCAACAGCTATATTTCTCAAAAGTTAGTTAAGCATTGATAACTTGGTCAACTTTAATAAATGTGTGTTTGTTGATAAATTGGCAAGTGTACCAAATCGTACAAGTAATATAAATGGTAAGACCAAGTATCGTTTTCCCAAGAGACTCGTGTGGCTTTCTCGTTCGCGTGAATTAAAATAATAAGACTTAAAAATAAAAATTAATAAATTGGATTTGAGAACAAAAATATTGACATGCAAAAATAAAGTTGATTTAATTGACAAACTACAACAATGGATGAATGGATGTTGTTGGGGGTTTACAATTTCATCTATTCCACTCTCTCTTACATACTACCCTCGAATATTAGTTTGATTGATTCAATTGTTATGCGACTTTCTTAGCCAATGTGGTATTGCAAAATCAAGAAATTACTCACCAGTTCATGTCATTACTGTACGTCCCTATATCAATAAAGACAAACATCAGTTACCGAATGAGTTAAATGATAAAGGCCTTAAGCACAAATGATAACCCAACAATAATCAATCAACACATACGGAGACCATATAAATAATCAAGAGATTTAATAAGAGAGAGTATCAAAAGATTACATTTTTTCCCCCAACAACAATAGGGTTTAGTTCACCATAGACATGGTGAAACTAGATGAAAAATGGAAGAAGAATGGAAAAGCAAACCCTAGAAAAGATGAAAAGGAGCCTAAGCATCCAAGAGATCCTCTCCAGAGAGCAAAATTAGGTCTGGTCGTTCTCCCATGTCAAAAGAATAACTCTGAACTCGAAATAGGGGTATTTAAAGGTGAGGAGCGCAACAGAGAACAAGCCCAAGCCCAGCGAGCCACCGCCCGGCAGTTTAAGTGTGTCGCCCAGCGGTTTCCCATAATCCTCCAAACCGCCCGGTGGCAATCGCCACCGCCTGGCGGCCATCGCCACCGCTCGACGGTTTTCCTTAGGACTGCCCAACGTCAATCGCCATGCCTACTCCTCGCCCTGGACCGCCCGGCGGTTTAAGTGTGCCGCCGGGCGGTGCGTCGACTCTTCAAATCTTCATTTTTCTGCTCTTTTCTTGAGTCTACGACCTGTATCTTCAACTCCATTCTTCATTTTCTCCAAATAGCTACAAAACAATGCAAAACAAGCACAATATCGCTAAAAACAACTTTTGTCTCTCTACAGACTCATTTATTGAGTTTTGCTTGATTCTAGGCTCATGCGAAGTAGTAAAGGGCATAATTCGGTCCAAATTGACATATGAAAATAACTGTTTTTCAACCTTCATAATTGTTGATTGAGAGCCTATGTGTTGACTGTGTGTTATAACTGTTTTAATACAGTCGACTGAATTAGTAGGCTATTCGACTGAGAAGCAATCTATTGTAACAGAAAACTATAAACAGACAAAACACGAGTTGTTTTGTGACTTTTGTGAATCTGACATTTTCATTTTCCTGTTTAAGATTGAATTCTATGTTTTAAGAGCTCCAAGAATTCTCCAAGAAGATGATGGTGATCTTTCTTGAGAGAGATTCAAAGGGAGAAGTCAATTGCGCTGAGTGCTTGATCATAATCTACACGAGGAAGGTACTTCTTGATTGATCTTTGAAGACTTGGCTACCTATGAAGACTGTTGTGTTGATTGAAGGCTTGGCAACCTGTGAAGTCTGCTGCGATAGGCTTGGCAACCTGTGAAGTCTATTGTGATAGGCTTGGTATCCTGTGAAGAGTGCTGGTTACATGTTGAGGATTGTTCGACGTGGGTTCAGATTGCAGAAGAGGGGATTCTTGCTACAATTCTGGTTTTGTGGTGTTGCTATATTTTGGTTTTGGGTTAGAGAGGAGATTTATATTTTTGCGTGGTGCTTCTATAAATTCCTTGTTGTAAAAACCGCAACCATTATAGTGCATTTGCTTCCTGGGTTGAAAGGACACTAGACGTAGGCATTGTTGGCCGAACCAGTATAAAAATCAGTGTTTGATTTTCTCTATCCCTGCACTCTTTATTTCCAGTAGACTTAGTTTGTTTAGCAATCAACTGCGTTTTACTGCTGCATTAAAATTTTCATTACTTGCATTTCATGAAAGATGAAAAAGCTTTGCACTTTGTATAAAGATTGTGAAAAGATTTTGTTTTTCAATAAACACCAATTCAGCCCCCCCCCCCCTCTTGGTGTAAAACAATGCCTACCTGTTTTTCAACAAGCTGCACCTCTGTTAACGGATTGGCAAGCGTACCAAATCATATCAAGTAATAATAAATGGTAAGTCCAAGTATCGTTTTCCCACGAGACTCGGAAGGCCTTATTGTTCATGTGAATTAAGATCGTGACTTGAAAAAAAAAATTAATTAATTGGGTATGAGAACAAAATATAAACATGCAAAAGAGATTGATTCAATTGACGAGAAGAAAACAATGGATGAATGGAGTTGTTGGGGGTCTACAATTAAAATCTTATCCGCTCTCTCTTATTTACTCCTCTTGATTTATTAGCTTGATTAACTAATTGTCATGCAACTTTCTTAGCCTACCCTTAACCCGATCCCTCGGCGAAAAGAGCCTATTACTAATTATTGGCTTGCTAACCCTAGCCTCTCCTAGCAATTAATAAAGCATTATAGAGCAAAAGTGAAAAACAATTGATCGTCCCACCCCTATCCCTAGGTGGTATAACTTAATCAAGGAATTATTCACCAGTTCATGACATTACTGTACGTCCTCGTATCAGTAAAGACAAACAACAGTTATCGAATGAGTTAAACGATAAAAGCATTAAGAACAGATGAGAACCCAACAATTAATAATCAAAGCATATGGAAACCATATAAATAAACAAGAGTTTCAATAAAAGAAAGTATCAAAAGATTACAATGTTTCCCCCCAACGACAATAGGGTTTAGTTCACCATTGTCATGGTGAATCTAGATGAAAAATGGATGAAGAATGGAAAAGCAAACCCTAGATAAGATGAAAAGGAGCCTAAGCATCCAAGAGATCCTCTCTAGAGAGTGAAATTAGGTCTGGCCGCCCCCTTCTATCAAAAGAATACATCTAAACTCGCACTAGGGCTATTTATAACCAAGAAAAGTAACAAAATTCAAGCCCAGGCCCATCAGAGAACCGCCCGGCGCCAAAAATGGCCGCCCGGCGGTTTGCCTCAAGCCGCAGAACCGCCCGGCGCCCAAAACAGCCGCCCGACACTCCGGTCAACCGCTCGGCGCCCCGGTCAACCACCTAGCGATTTGTTCAACTTTTTCTGGTTGACTTTTCTGGTTGACTGGTTGACTTCTCTGCATTCTGGTTGACTTTTCTGCACTACAACCGTTTGATCTTCAACCTTTCTTTCCTTTTCTTGAGTCTAAGACCTTCATCTTCAAATCCATTCTTCACTTACTCAAGAATGCTACAAAACAATGCAAAACAAGCATAATATCGCTAAAAATAGCTTTTGACTCTCTACAGACTCATTTATTGAGTTTTGCTTGATTCTAAGCTCATTCTAAGCAGTAAAGGGAGTAATTTGGTCTAAAATGACATATGAAAATAACTGTTTTTCAACCTTCATCAACCTCCCTCTCCCAACTTTCAGTCTGTGATCGATTGTTGTGTATTTTTTTTAAGTTAAAATTGTCTCATTATTTTCTAGTGGTCTTGTCTTTCAACTGTTTGAGAGGACATGGTGATTATACCAGGAATGGTGCTTCCTTGTTATTTCTCTTCTTTTAATAACAAAAACAACACTCACAAATGAATGAAAAAAAGATGATTCGTTCTCTTCTCTACCAGACTGCAATGGATTTCCTTGCCCCACCACCATTTCTTGTGGCCACTGCCAGGCGAACATCCTCGCTCTCCAATGACGACCTTTTCCACCGATTCTTGGAGACCTCTCTCTGTCACCCTAACATTAACAACAACGACCAAAATCTGTTTCCAAATGTTTATCTTTCGCTCCTTAGGTTTCGACGACGCTCTTCATCACGTCCTTTCGACCTCTTTCGCAACTGTCGGATGCTTTCAGCTACTCAACCATGGGATTCTACTGGACGTGATCGCGTCTCCGGTGGAAGCTTCCATCGCAATTTTACAGATGCCTCCAGAGAAGCGAGGCGACGTGACAAGCTCGGCGCAAAGCCTGTGGGTTTTCGAGGAAGATGACGAGTTTGTTTGGGGAAGAGATAAGGAGTTCAACCTTAGAATGTAAGAACTTTCGGCAATTATGAGACCTCATACAATTCAATCATGAAGTGCGATGTTGATATCAGGAAGGACTTGTATGGAAACATTGTCCTCAGTGGTGGTTCTACCATGTTCCTTGGCATTGCTGACAGAATGAGCAAGGATTAGGTTGGAAAAAGTAAAAAGCAAAAAACACATTACCAGACATCCACTTCTTTTAAATAAGGATTTTTTAAATGAAACAAGGATTTTCTTAAACAGATTTTAACATTCATGAATAAATGTCGACATTTGTTTGTTCTTCAACACATGTTGATATCTATTTAAGAACACAACGGATATTCACATCCGTTCAAATGTTATTAAAGGGTAAAAATGAGATGAGGAGGTGGAGGGAACACTATGTAGTGATACAGGGAGCAACACCTAACACTTTTTGATTATATGGATTTTTCAAACACTAACCCACATGAGTCAGGATCAAACCATATAAGAGAAGTCAAATTGACAAGTCTAATAAGTAGACAATCAATTTAACCAATGCATATATCTAAACATGACACAACGGATGATTCATTCTATACTAAGAAAAAATATATGAAAACTCAGTCGATAACCCAAATCAAAGATAGCTTTATATAAAAAAATAAATAAAAAAATTTAATTACTGTTAAAGACAGTTACCGATACAGAATTGTTTTATACATCAATGTAGCTTTGAGCCATAACACTCTGCATAAACATCTTAACCAATAAATTTTCAAATTTCTTGAATATCTTCCCTTTTACCTTTAATTTGCACGCACACCGGACAACAACATAGCAGGAAACCAGTTCCCATTGCTTATTTTCTCTTTTGGTTCAAAAATTTTTCTGTTTTCCATACTTTTTAATAAAAGTCTGGGTTTAACTTACAGGCAGATATTAAAAAGAGACAAGAGTGGGCTAACAATCAGCGTCAACAAAATAATTAATATTTAGCAATATATATATATATATATATATATATATATATATATATATATATATATATATATATATATATATATATATATAAAAGTATTGTACTTTAAACAATGCCAATAATAATCAGTTTTGGAGCTTCTGAGCAACCAGGATGACGTGGAGATTTGTCTTTGGGGCAGTTATTAATTTTATTTTATATCGGTAATAATCTTTAACATAACAGATTACATTATGTAACCCCCATCTGCAGTTATAATTTGTCCAGTGATGTATGAAGCAGCTGGAAGGCAAAGGAAAGCAACTAGTGCTGATATGTCCTTAGGTTCTCCAATACGACCAGCTGGTGTTTGAGATACCATATCTTCAATCATTTTATTCCCTTCATCAACAGATTCCTGTAGCAAAAGCAATAGATAAAAACATTGAGTATGGTTGCTATAAGATGGAAAAGTATATAGTATTTGTAAATATAAATAAAGAATATTTATGAAGTATATATCAATCATTAATAGGCTTTTTGGAATGAGTTACACAGAAAAATGTGAGTGCTTAGAGAAATTTCACCGAAAATAATAATATTTTCTGCTGAGTTTGGTTACCGATTGATACACACTTTACACCAATTTTCAGGAATGCATAGGCTTAATATAACACAGCATACATACTGCTACAGAATCGGTAAGTGCAGTCTTAACAAGTCCAGGTGCTACAGAATTTGCACGAATATTATCCTTTGCCCATTCCAATGCCACGTTCTTGGTGAATTGATTCATAGCTCCTGAATTATGTTTATATACAGATATTGATTATCCTCTGAAACTCCAGTTTGCTTTTAAATTAAAAGGACTCAAAGATAGGAAAAAATACCTTTAGAGGAAGCATAGACAGAACAGAAGGGAAAAGCTTTAAGACCTCCAATGGAGGATATGAATACTATGCTACCATATCCAGATGCCTTGAGAAGTGGATGTGCTAGTTGACATAGGTGGAAACTAGACTCAAAATTAGTTCCCATTATTCTACTTACATCTTCTCCAGTATAATCTACGATGTTCTTAGGTGTAGTTATTCCAGCATTGTTTATCTACAGAAAACCATTTACCGTGTAGTTGTAGCTAGGGGAAATTGAAACCAGAAAAAGAAAAAGAGAATTGAGGTACTGTCATGAAATTTACAAGACTGAGACAGTGGAGCAATGAATAAATTGAAATAAATTTTAATATAAATTATTTTCATCCTATCCAATATGTTGGATACACTTAAATCTAAGAAATTTATTAATAATTTCTTCTATACCAAAGTTTTGCAATTAGAAATATTATTCTCCTGTTACCATCAATTATGCAGTCAGAACTTTCTCAAATGAATAATTATCATGGTATATTTTTTGCATATAATGCAGACACACAGTGGTATAAAATTGTAAGAGGGTGATACCAGAATGTTGAGTTTTCCGTCAAAGATGGAAGCAACATTTTTGATTAAATTTTGACGTTGGTCAGGGGACAGTACATCACATGTAGACCCTGTTATACGAAATCCTTTTCTATTCCATTCTTCTAAGCATTTATCAACGTCTTGCTGATTACGAGAACATATATGCACAGATGCTCCAAATTCTNCCAATTCTTCTGCTATGGCGTATCTAATTGGCAACAGAATAAAAAATTGAAAAAGTAGTAACAGAGAAATCAATGCTAAATAAGAAGGTAGAAGATATTATAGAAGTGAACAAACCCTATTCCTCGGGTGCCTCCTGTAACTAGCGCAGTCATTCCATGCAGTGACCATTTTTGGTCTTTGATGCAGCTCAACTTTGTTTCTGCCATTTCTCTGCTTTACTAGTTTGTGAGATATTGTTTTAGTTTTCTCTTTTCCAGAAATCAACAGTTTTAGAGGTTATATAGTGTGAAAACGGATGAGATGCTAAAATGAGTGTCGCAAAAGCTGAAAACTCCTCCGTCAGTTTCCGTAGTTTGAACTGTCAACATCATGTTTTGTTGGCCGTTACTACCACCATTCATTCGGATGTACAACTCGTCTATTATAACCTAATCAACATTTTCCCTGGTATTATAATGGTTGAATTTTATGTAATTTCATAGATCTGAAGGCATAAGTGTAAATGCAAAAAGATAATATTTTCAATTAATTAATTTTACCTCAAGTCCCTAATGATCGTGTCATAAAATGTTTGTGAAATTAGTATAAATTTTGTAAAATTAGTAGAGATATTTAAAAGACTTTGTATTATGGAAAGCTTTCCATTGTTATTTCTATTGAAGAATTCTCATTTAAAAATTAATTTTATTCATTTTATATATATATATATATATATATAGAGAGAGAGAAAGAGAGAACGGTTAAGTTCGCCCATTTAATAAGATTTGGTCCTAACCCATGTGAGTTTGGGCCAAAAATGTCTACCGAATCAAAACAACCCTTTATTAAAAAAATTTACACGGTTAAATATCTCCAAAGCCCTATGGACCAAAGCCAGTCCATGGGTTTTCTTTTTTAGCATGAAAAAATTATAAACTCATTTAAATACAACTGAAATGTTAATATACCTATCTCTAGATGAAAAAATATAAACCCATGGGTCAATGTTCTCTCTAGATGAATCAGACATTGAACCTGGTTGGACGAACATTTCATTAAATGCCAACTTACGGTAGCTCTGAAGTCCAAGCTGAGAAGCATGATAAGCCACCTTTAATTCAATGCTTTCAAAGGGGTCATTGTTAAGCTCCTGACAAGTGTACCAGATCATTATCAATATAAACGGTAAGACCGAATATCGTTCTCCCAAAGAATTCTTAGGCCTTATCTTTCATGTAAATTGATCTCATAAGACTTGAAAAGAAATAATTTTGTAGTTGTATGCAAAACAAAAATAGTCATGCAAATGCAAGTGAATCAATTGGCAAAGAAAAGATATGAATTAATGGAGTTGTTGGGGTTTACAATTTCATCCTTATCCACTCTCTTATATCTACTTTTCTTATTAAATTCGCTTTATTATCAAATTGTCATGCAAACTTTCTTAGCCTACTCTAAGCCCGATCTCTCAGCGAAAAGAGCCTACTACTAATTACTAGTTTACCATCTTTAATCTCCTTAAGTAATTAGCAATGCAATATATTACAGAAGCAGATACAATTGATCGTCCTACCCGTATCTTTAGGCAGTATTGCATAATCAAGGGAATTCCTATCAGTTCATGACTTTCTCGTACGTCTCCGTATCGGCAAAGCAAATAACTTCTTACCGAATGAGTTAAACGATAAGAGCATTAATCATAGATAAGAAACCCAACAATTGATAATACAAGCATATGAATAAAATAAGAATTTCAATTTCAAAAGGATTACATTGTTTCCCAACAACAAAGGGTTTAGTTTAGCATAAGCATGGTGAAACTAGATGGAATTAATGGAATAGATGAAAGAGTAAACCCTAGATTTGATAAATTGGAGTCTTAGTCCCTGGCAAGTGTACCATATCGTTATCAAGTAATATAAACGGGTAAGTCCGAGTATCGTTTTCCCAAAAGACTCTTAGGCTTTAACTTTCATGTAACCTAATTGCATAAGACTTGAGAAAAGAGAATAAATTTGGTGGTGATATGCAAAGAACAAAAATAAACATGCAATGCAATTGATTCAATTGGTTTTGGAAAACTATATGGATGAATGGTGTTGTTGGGGTTTACAATTTCATCTTATCCACTCTCATATATCTACTCTTCTTATTTAATTCACTTATTTAACTAATCTCTATGCATACTTTCTTAATTACCCTTAACCCAATCCCTTGGTGAAAAGAGCCTATTACTAATTACCGGCTTGCTATCCCTAGCCTCCCCTAGTAACCAATAATGCAATGCGATATGAAGTAATTACAAATGATCGTCCCCTAGGCGATATTGACATAATCAAGGAATTTCCCACCAGCTCATGACATTACCGTACGTCCCCATATCGATAAAGACAAAAATCTTTTACTGAATAAGTTAAACAATAAAAGCATTGAGCACAAATGAGAACCCAACAATTGATAAATAAGTATATGACAAGCATATGAAATAAATAAGAATTTCAATATATGAGAGTTTCAAAAGATTACATTGTTCCCCAACAACAAAAGGTTTAGTTCACCATAATCATGGTGAAACTAGATGAAAATAATGAAAGAATCGAAGAAATAACCCTAAACTTGGTTGAAGGGAGCCGAAGCATCCAAGAAACATCCACCAAGGTGTGTGGAATAGCTCTGGACGTTCTCTCTGCCAAAAGAATCCATATCTAATTCGCACTGAGGCCATATATAAGCCCAAAAAGATAACAGATAGATTACAAAAAGATTTACAGAATCTAACTAAAAAAACAGACAACTGCCCAGGCGCCTAATTTGACCGCTCAGCGGTTTGCCTCTTGCCGCTCTGACCGCTCAGCGGTCAGTTTTGCCGCTGAGCGGTTTGCCTCTAATCGCTCTGAGCCCTCAGCGGACCATTCTGGCGCTCAGCGGCTTGTTTGACCCTTCTTTTCATCATTTTTCTCCTTCTTACATGGGTCTAAGTCCACCTTACTTCACTTCAATCTTTATTTCATCTAAAAACCCTGCAGAACAAGCATAATATCGCTAAAACCAACTTTTGACTCTCAAGAGACTCAACTAAGTGTTTTACTTGATTTAGAGCTCATTCTATGCCATAAAGGGTGTGTTTTTCTATCAAATTTAAGTATGAAAATAACGGTTTTTAGACTGTTATCACAACCCCAAACTTAGAACTTTGCTTGTCCTCAAGCAAACAAGACAAAACTTAGCTTTCCACTTTTTCATCAAATAATTGACACTTTCAAAACTCCTTTTTCCTCATGACAAGTTATTATACACTTCAAATTTCAGTGGAATCCTACAAAGATGCATGCATGCTTTCAATCCAAATTAGCTCACATAATCAATCTTTTTTTAACAGATGTTTTGTTTCATGAATGATCAATCAAGTAAACATGGATGTAAACATGGATTTAACAATTCTCACCAAGCAAGTGTTTCACTCAATCACTCAAGTGTTTAAGGAGGTCAGTCCACTCTCTACTGTTCACATGTCATATAAAACAATATTGTCATTCATCTAATACAACCAACATCTTTCACATGCACATGTCATCACAAGGACTTTTTCCAAGGCTTGTATTGTGGCTGGGTTAACAAGAAAATTGGTTTTTTGGAATACAAAATCCTTGAGTTAAGAGAGTTTAAATCATTATTCAAAGTTTAAGCACACTCTCTTTTTGACCAATCTCACTCATTCCCAACTTTTCCCTTTTTCATTTTACATTGAGTTCTTTTTACATGCATAAACACTTTTCTTCTTTTCTTTTCTTTTCACATCCATTTTTCTTTTACCTTTCACTTTCCCCATTCAACCCCAAACTTGAACCTTTCAAACACATATAATTATTCTCAACCCTAACTCAAGGTAAATCAACTCAAACAAGGGTTTTCATACTGTTTAAGGTCAAGGTTTAAAACGGGTATATCATTTACAATTCTTTGGGTGAAAATTTGGCTAAGTAAGGGCTTTCCAAGCATGGCCTTGATCATGTGACATACACATGCAATTCAATTAATCATCAAGATTAAGTCAATACGATTCATGATTCCCTGTAAACAGTGCACACAACAATAAAACTTTGAAGCTCAATGATGAAGGTTGAAAAAAAGTTATTTTCATATGTCATTTTAGACCAAATTACTCCTTTTACTGCTTAGAATGAGCTTAGAGTCAAGCAACACTCAATAAATGAGTCTGTAGAGAGTCAAAAGTTATTTTTAGCGATATTATGCTTGTTTTGTAGCATTTTTGAGAAAGTGAAGAATGGAGTTGAAGATGAAGGTCTTAGAATCAAGAAAAGGAAAGAAAGGTTGAAGATCACATGGTTGCAGTGCAGAAAAGTCAACCAGAATGCAGAAAAGTCAATCAGTCAACCAGAAAAGTCAACCAGTCAACCAGAGAAAGTTGACCAAACCGTCGGGCGGTTGACCGTGGCGCCAGGCGGTTGACCGGAGCGTCGGGCGGCTGTTTTTGGCGTCGGGCGGTTGTCAGATGGGCCTGGGCTTGAATTTAGTCACTTTTCTTGGTTATAAATAGCCCTAGTGCGAGTTTAGATGCATTCTTTTTACAGAAGGAGGCAGTCAGACCTAATTTCACTCTCTGGAGAGGATCTCTTAGATGCTTAGGCTCCTTTTCTTCTTTTCTAGGGTTTGCTTTTCCATTCTTCATCCATTTTTCATCTAGATTCACCATGAAAATGGTGAACTAAACCCTTTTGTTTTTGGGGGAAACAATGTAATCTTTTGATACTCTCTTTTATTGAAACTCTTGTTTATTTATATGGTTTCCATATGTTTTGACTGTTAATTGTTGGGTTCTCATTTGTGCTTAATGCTTTTATCGTTTAACTCATTCGATAATTGTTGTTTGTCTTTATTGATACGAGGACGTACAGTAATTCATGAACTGGTGAGTAATTCCTTGATTATGCAATACCACCTAGGGATAGGAGTAGGACGATCAATTGGTTTTAACTTCTGCTCTATAATGTTGTATTAATTACTAGGGGAGGCTAGGGATAACAAGGCTGTAATTAGTATTAGGCTCTTTTCGCCGAGGGATCGGGTTAGGGGTATGCTAAGAAAGTTGCATGACAATTAATTAATCAAGCTAATAATTCAAGAGGAGTAAATTAGAGAGAGGGGATAAAGATGAAATTGTAAACCCACAACAACTCCATTCAACCATTGTTTTAATCTTGTCAGTTGAATAAATCTCTTTTGCATGTTCATATTTTATTTACACATCCAATTAATTAATTTTTATTTTCAAGTCTTACGATTTTAATTCACATGAACAATAAGGCCTTTCGACTCTCTTGGGAAAACGATACTTGGACTTACCATTTATTATTACATGATACGATTTGGTACGCTTGCCAATCCGTTAACAAGTTTTTGGCGTCGTTGCCGGGCACTCGAGGTTTACTTTTTCTAGTAGTGTGGATTGACTGAATTTGACTTGGTTGTAATTATTTTTGTTTTATTTTTGTTTAATTGCGTTTTATTTTATTTTTCTGTAAAAGTGCTTTTAGAGTTTGTTTCTTGTGCATGCAGGAAACAATCCATACTAGAAGCAGAAAAGACCAGCAACCTCTCTTAGAAGGTTTACCAGAAGGGAGGAGAAGGAGACGTCCTTCACGTGAGAGATCTCTTTCTCCTGAAGCATTTTCGTAGTCTTCTCTTGAGATTTCTGCACAAGATTTTGAGGAGATGGCTAACCAACCTCCTCCTAGATGTACATTTGGGGACGCAGCAAACACAGTAGGCCCCTTGAACTTCAACAGTATAGCAGTTCCAGCTGATAACGCAACCAGCATGGTGAAGAGTCCGATGCTCATCCAATTAGTCCAGAATAATCAATTCCATGGGTTGTCGAATGAGAATCCGTATAAGCATTTGACCATCTTTGGTGAGATTTGCAACACTGTCAAGATAAACGGAGTGTCGGATGACAGAGTTAGACTCAGTTTGTTTCCTTTCTCTCTTGGAGGAAACGCAAAGGATTGGTTGTATTCTTTCCCTGAAGGAACTTTTAGGACTTGGGAAGCTGTGGCACATCAATTTGTTACTAAATTCTTTCCGCCTGCAAGGATCAATCAAGGGAAGCTGGAGATTTCTGCATTTAAACAAGGAAGAGAAGAAACTCTTGGAAGGGCTTAGAATAGATTTAAAGGCTTGTTAAGAATGACCCCAGTCCATGGGTTCGATAATACTTCATATTTGCTTGTTTTCATTGGAGGCATGTGCCTTCAGTATAAGATAGTGTTAGATGCTTTAGCTGGAGGCAGTATTTGTAGGAAGACTGAAGATGAAGCTTATAATTTGATAGAACTTATGGTTGACAACGAAGAAGCACATGATGTGCATGTTGATGCTATTCAGGAACTTTCAATGATTCAAAATAAAGTGATTACACAACAGTTGGAGGAAGTGACAAGAAGACTTGCTGAGTTATCGTAGACAGTTATAGAAACTTCAAAGGCTCCACAAATGCTTCATTTCAACCCTATTCAGAGAACTACAAAATCCGAAGAAACTTTCCAGAGAATTATGAAGAAAAGTGTTTGTGTTGTTGACTGCGTGGAGAAAGGTAGGGGGAAGAAGCTTGCGAAATTGTTACTAGAAGTGGAAGAATTGTAAAAGAAAGAGAGGTTGATAAAAAAAGTAAGTATAGAAGAAGAAAAGAATCAAAAGGATGAAGGTGAAGAAAAAATTCTGTGGAACGAGAAACAAAAAGAAGAAGCTGAGAAGTTCAAAGAGAAGGAGTATGAAAAACCACTGCCATATCCAAAAATATATTCTAGAAAAGAGAAACAGAGACAATTCGATCTTTTCATGGAAATTTTCAAGAAATTAGAAATAACCATTCCATTCTCGGAGGCACTCCAGCAGATACCATCTTATTCAAAGTTTTTGAAAGAGATTATTTCGAAAAAATTAAAATATGCCGAAAAAGAAACAATTGAGGTAGAAGGGAATTGCAGTGCTATCATTCAATGGTCATTACCTCCTAAATCACCCGATCC
>NC_028354.1:1019103-1025841 GCF_000741045.1 Vigna radiata var. radiata
GAAGCTTAAGGTCCAGGTGCAAGATGAAGAGGTGAACTTTGATGTGTTTCAAGCTATATCACATCCCAAAGACGACAAGTCATGCTTTCAGATGGACCTGGTGGAGGAAATCTGTATGAGACAAGAAAATAGAGTTCGTAACGTATCCATGTTAGAAAGAACTTTGACTAATGAATGTGAGGATCTGAACGAGGAGGAAGATAAACTACATCATAAATGTATACAGGAATTAGAAGCAGCAAAAGAAGTTCCACTAGAAAAAGTACTCTTCGAACAGATGGATCGTACAGAAAAAGCTTCAGATAGTAAGATTGAACTGAACGAATTGCCATCACACCTGAAGTATGTGTTTTTGGAGGATTGATGAAGGTTGAAAAACAATTATTTTCATATGTCATTTTAGACCTAATTACGCCCTTTACTACTTGGAATGAGCTTAGAATCAAGCAAAACTCAATAAATGAGTGTGTAGAGAGTCAAAAGCTGTTTTTAGCGATGTTATGCTTGTTTTGCATTGTTTTGTAGCTATTATGAGGAAATGAAGAATGGAGCTGAAGATAAAGGTCGTAGACTCAAGAAAATAGAAGAAAATTGAAGATTTGAAGAGTCGACGCACCACCGGCGACAACTTACACCGTTGGGCGGCCCAGGGCGAGGAGTAGGCACTAGCGTTGGCGTTGGGCGGTTTTGGGGGAAACCGCCGCGCGGTGACCCTTGCCGCCGGGCGGTTTAGAGGTTTATGGGAAACCATCGGGCGACACACTTATTCTGCAGAGCGGTTGTCCGCTAGGCTTGGGCCTATTTTCTGTTGCGCTCCTCACCTATAAATACCCCTATTTCGAATTCAGAGTCATTCTTTTGACAGGGGAAGACGACCAGACGTAATTTTGCTCTCTAGAGAGGATCTCTTGGATGCTTAGGCTCCTTTTCATCTTTTCTAGGGTTTGCTTTTCCATTCTTCTTCAATTTTTCATCTAGTTTCACCATGTCAATGGTGAACTAAATCCTATTATTGTTGGGGGAAACAATGTAATCTTTTGATACTCTCTTTTATTAAAACTCTTGATTATTTATATGGTTTCCATATGTTTGATTGTTAATTGTTGGGTTCTCATTGTGCCTAATGCCTTTATCGTTTAACTCATTCGATAACTGTTGTTTGTCTTTATTGATACAGGGACGTACAGTAATGTCATGAACTGGTGAGTAATTCCTTGATTTTGCAATACCACCTAGGGATAGGGGTAGGATGATCAATTGCGTTTAACTTCTGCACTATAATGTTGTATTAATTGCTAGGGGAGGCAAGGAATAGCAAGCCAATAGTTAATATTAGGCTCTTTACGCCGAGGGATCGGGTTAAGGGTAGGCTAAGAAAGTTGCATGACATTTAATTAATCAAACTAATAATTCAAGAGGAGTAGATAAGAGAGAACGGATAATGATGAAATTGTAAACCCCCAACAACTCCATTCATCCATTGTTTTCTTCTTGTCATTTGAATCAATCTCTTTTGCATGTTAATATTTTTGTTCTCAAATCAAATTAATTATTTTTATTTTTCAAGTCTTATTATTTTAATTCACGTGAACGAGAAAGCCTTTCGAGTCTCTTGGGAAGAACGATATTGGGTTAGTCCAATTATATTACTTGAACGATTTGGTACGCTTGCCAATCTGTCAACAAGGATAACTGGAAAAAACCTGTCATTATTAGTGCTTCATTATCTCAAGAGGAAGAAAGAAATTTGGTGGGAATTCTCAAAGAGAACAAAGTTGCCATCGGTTGGTCAATTGCTGATCTCAAAGGTATAAGTCCAACTTATTGTATGCATAGAATTCTGATGGAAGACGATTATAAGCCCGTTGCTCAACCACAAAGGAGACTTAATCCTGTCATGAAAGAAGTTGTGAGAAAAGAGGTATTGAAGCTATTAGAAGTAGGAATTATTTATCCAATTTCTGATAGCAAATGGGTAAGCCCAGTTCAAGTGGTACCAAAGAAAGGAGGGATGACTGTCATCCACAATGAAAAAAATGAGCTTATTCTGACAAGGACAGTCACGGGGTGGCGGATGTGCATTGACTATAGGAGATTAAATACAGTCACCCGGAAAAATCATTTTCCCTTACCTTTCATGGATCAGATGTTAGAAAGATTAGCTGGGCAAGCTTATTATTGCTTTCTTGATGGATATTGTGGATATAACCAAATAGTGATGGACCCTGAAGACCAAGAGAAAACAACATTTACCTGTCCCTTTGGTATATTTGCCTACAAAAAAATGCCATTTGGATTATGTAACGCCCCCGCGACTTTTCAGAGGTGTATGCAAGCAATCTTTGCTGATTTTATGGAAAAAAGCATTGAAGTCTTTATGGATGATTTTTCAGTTTTTGGAGATACTTTTCAAAGATGCTTGTCTAATTTGGATGCAGTTCTCAAACGATGTGTTCAAACTAATCTTGTCTTGAACTGGGAAAATGTCATTTCATGGTTACAAAAGGTATCGTGCTAGGCTACAAAATTTCTGCCAGGGGGATTGAAGTTGATAGAGCGCAGGTTGAGGTGATTGAAAAACTCCCACCACCGACAAATGTTAAGGAAGTCCGAAGTTTCATTGGTCATGCAGGATTCTATCGACGATTTATTAAGGATTTTTCAAAGGTTGCAAAGCCTTTAAGTAATTTGCTTGCTAAAGAGACACCATTTGTGATGAGTCCAGAATGTTTGCAAGCTTTTGATAGTCTGAAGCAGAGACTGATTTCTGCTCCAGTGATTGTGGCACCTGATTGGGATAAAGAGTTTGAACTTATGTGTGATGCTAGCGACTATGCTATAGGTGTTGTGCTGGGACAAAGAAGAGGAAAGGTTTTTCATGCTATTTCTTATGCTAGCAATGTGCTGAATGAGGCTCAATTGAAAAGGAATTCTTGGCCATAGTTTACTCATTGGAGAAATTTAGATCATATCTCGTTGGATCTAAGGTGATCATTTATACAAATCATGCATCTATAAAGTATTTATTGACGAAACCTGATTCGAAGCCAAGATTGATTAGATGGGTACTTTTGCTACAAGAATTTGACGTAGAAATTCGTGACAAAAAGGGGAGTGAAAATGTGATTGCTGATCATTTATCCCAGTTAGTCAATGAGGAAGTGACAAGAAAGGAGAAAGAAATCTGGGAATCATTTTCAGATGAAGCTCTTTTGTATATTCAGCAAAGACCTTGGTTTGTTGATTTAGCCAACTTCAAAGTTGTAGGTGTTATTCCGGAAGGATTCAACTGGCAACAGAAAAAGAAGTTTTTACATGATGCCAAACAATTCATTTGGAATGATCCATATTTGTTCAAGATAGGAGCAGATAGTCTGTTGAGAAGATGTGTCACTAAAGTAGAAGCAGAAGATATTTTGTGGCATTGTCACAATTCTCCTTATGCAGGTCATTATAATGGAGAACACACTGCCGCAAAAATTTTACAACCAGGATTTTATCGGCCGAATTTGTTTAAAGATGCTCATAATCATGCTCAAAGCTGCGACAAATGCCAAAGGACAGGGACCATCTCAAGGAGGCATGAGATGCCACTACAGGGCATTTTGGAAGTTGAAGTTTTTGATTGCTGGGGTATTGACTTTGTGGGTCCATTTCCTCCGTCATTCAATAATGAATATATTTTGGTAGGTGTTGATTATGTGAGTAAGTAGGTTGAAGCTGTAGCATGTCCTAAGAATGATTCTAACACTGTGATCAAATTCTTAAAAAGACAAATTTTTTCACGTTTTGGAACTCCCAGGATCCTCATCAGTGATGGGGGATCTCACTTTTGCAATGCTCAGCTAGCTAAGGTACTTAAGCATTATGGGGTGAAACATAAGGTAGCTGCGCCTTATCATCCGCACACAAATGGCCAAGCTGAAATTTCTAACAGGGAAATCAAAAGAATTTTAGAAAAGACTGTCACTTTTTCAAGAAAAGATTGGTCGCAGAAGTTAGACGATGCTCCCTGGGCATATAGAATTGCCATGAAAACTTCTATGGGGTTATCGCCTTTTCAGTTAGTCTATGGAAAAGCATGTCATTTGCCAGTTGAAATGGAACACAAAGCTTGGTGGGCATTGAAATTTTTGAATTTTGACCCTGATAAGGCTCAAGGGAAACGAGGCAACCAGCTGCTAGAACTTGAAGAAATGCGGTTGCATGCTTACGAGTCATCCAGGACTTACAAAGATAAGGTGAAGTTCTATCATGACAAGAAGTTGATTAAGAGAACTTTCCATCCAGGGGATTTTGTTCTATTATTCAATTCGCGGCTAAAGTTATTCCCTGGGAAACTGAAATCAAAATGGTCTGGACCTTTTGTGGTGAAACGTGTATTCCAGAGTGGAGCAGTGGAATTAGAATCTTCGACTGATGATAATCAGCAACGGAGCTG
Source organism: Vigna radiata var. radiata (assembly GCF_000741045.1). Classification (NCBI taxonomy): domain Eukaryota; kingdom Viridiplantae; phylum Streptophyta; class Magnoliopsida; order Fabales; family Fabaceae; genus Vigna; species Vigna radiata. The sequence continues at coordinate 1,023,545 of NC_028354.1, forward strand.
GATCGTGAATGGCCAAAGGCTCAAACACTATGTGGGAGGAGATGTGGAGCAATTTGCCTCAGTCATGATGTTGGTAGATCCATGAGGTTTGGCTTAGGCTCGTGACGTTAAACAAGCGCTACTAGGAGGCAACCTAGTTTTTTCTCTTTTACTTTTACTTTGTTTTTAAATTCCTAGAATAGGTTGAATTTTAATTTTAGTGTGTATTATTGGCTTGAATACTCTTTCTGAAAATGTTTGACTGACTGATGTGCATGATGGAACTATTTGATGATTCTTTCATGTGGATGATAATTAAGTTGTGTTGTGTGTGAATATCCACTGAAACAGATGTGTGATAAATTATGATTGTGGTTATGATGCTAAGCAGGGTGTATGAATGGATTTTGTGTGAGAAAGCATGTTGTGTGAGGTATTGAGCTCCAAAATTTTTATTGTTGTATGCATTGTTCACAGGAAAACATGAATGACATTGCCTTAATCTTGATGATTGATTGAATTGCATGTGAATGTCATATGATCAAGGCCATTTTTGAGAACCCTTCTCTAGCCAAATTTTCACCCAAAGTGCTTGAAAATATTATACCCTTTTTGAACCTTAGCCTTAAACAGCATGTGAACCCTTGTCTTGAAATTCTTTACCTTGAGTTGGGATGAGCTTAATTGTATGCGATGAAAAGGTTCAAGTTTGGGGTTGTATGGGGGAAAATTGAAAAGCAATTGTAAAGAATTGAGCTCAAATGTTGAGAAAGAAAAATGCATGATAAAAAGAAAAGAAAAGAAGAAAAGCATGAAAGTGAACTCAATGTAAAAGAAAAGGGAAGAAGTTGGGAATAAGTGGGATTGGTGAGGAAGAGAGTTGTCCTTACATTTTGAATACCATGGTAGCTCTCTTAACTCAAGGACTTTGTATTCCAGAAAAACCAATTTTTCTTGTTAGCCCAACCTCATTACAAGCATTGGAAAAGTCCTTTTGATGGCATTTGCATGTAAAGATATTGATTGTTTGAGATGAATGGCAATTTTATTTCTTGTGACTTGTGAATGATAGAGAGTTGGAGTGTTACCCTAAACACTTGAGTGATTGAGTGAAACACTTGCTTGCTATGAACTGTTAATTTTCATGAGTGCATTTTTGCTTAGTGGATTGGTCATTCATAATGTGTAACATCTGTTGTGCAATCTCAGGATTTAAAGCATGCATGCACCTTATTTTTTATTTCACTGAAGATTTGGGATTCAGTAGTGTTTGTCATGTACTTTGGGAATGTTGAAACAGTGGATGAAATAGTATAAAGCCAAGCTTTGTTTTGTGTGTTGTTTTGTTTTGTTTGCTTGAGGACAAGCAAAGTTCTAAGTTTGGGGTGTTGATGAAGGTTGAAAAACAGTTATTTTCATATGTCATTTTAGACCAAATTACTCCCTTTACTACTTAGACTGAGCTTAGAATCAAGCAAAACTCAATAAATGAGTCTGTAGAGAGTCAAAAGCTATTCTTAGCGATATTATGCTTGTTTTGCATTGTTTTGTAGCATTTTTGAGAAAGTGAAGAATGGAGTTCAAGATAAAGGTCGTAGACTCAAGAAAAGAGAAGAAAATTGAAGAATTGAAGAGTCGACGCACCGCCCAGCGGCAAATTCCACCGCCGGGCAATCCACGGCGAGGAGTAGGCACTTGGCGTGGGCACTGGGCGGATTTGCGATTAGAGGCAAACCGTCGGGCGGTAGACCCCTGCCGCCGGGCAGTAGTGCGATTCGAGGGAAACCGCCGGGCACCACACTGGTACCGCCGGGCGCTCCTCACTTATAAATAGCCCTATTGCGAGTTTAGATGCATTCTTTTGACAGAAGGGGGCGGCGAGACCTAATTTCACTCTCTGGAGAGGATCTCTTGGATGCTTAAGCTCCTTTTCTTCTTATCTAGGGTTTTCTTTTCCATTCTTCATCCATTTTTCATCTAGATTCACCAAGAAAATGGTGAACTAAACCCTATTGTTGTTAGGGGAAACAATGTAATCTTTTGATACTCTCTTTTATTGAAACTCTTGTTTATTTATATGGTTTCCATATGCTTTGATTATTAAATGTTGGGTTCTCATTTGTGCTTAATGCTTTTATCGTTTAACTCATTCGATAACTGTTGTTTGTCTTTATTGATACGGGGACGTACAGTAATGTCATGAACTGGTGAGTAATTCCTTGGTTAAGCAATATCACCTAGGGATAGGGGTAGGGCGATCGATTGTTTTTCACTTCTGCTCTATAATGCTTTACTAATTGTTAGGGGAGGCTAGGGAT
>NC_028354.1:1026544-1032561 GCF_000741045.1 Vigna radiata var. radiata
GGAAGATGAATGGCGGTCGGAGCAATGCAACGGTGCGGCACAATGGTGGAAGAAAATCGCAACTCAATCGCGGCGGAGATGAGGACGAAGGAAGGTTTTCAGGTTCAGGTTCGCGTGAAGAAGAAAACTGTTCAGACTTTTTGTTTTTTAGCATTCAGAAGGGAATCTGCCGCGATTCTACACTTAACCGCGGCATATTCCCCCTTTATGTCGCGGTTCTACACTTAACCGCGGCCTATTCCTTTAAAAAAAATTATCCAGCATGGCATTTTTGAATATTTATTTAACTTATATGCCGCGGTTGGGCGCTGAACCGCGGCATATGCTTTGAAAAATTATAAAATTTTACTCTGACCAGGGAATAGGCCGCGGTTGTCCAGGGAACCGCTGCCTATTCCCTAACGTTCAGAATCCCCCCAACTGCTCCCAACTGCCATTTGGGGAATGTCAGCAGGTTGCAGGGGGAATAGGCCGCGGTTCTCTGACCAACCGCGGCCTATTCCCCCTGGCACCTGCTGACATTCTCCATCAGTCAGCCCCTGCAATAAATTGACAGGGGAATAGGTCGCGGTTAACTGGGGAACCGCGGCCTATTCCCCCTGTAAATTTATTACAGGGGCTGAAACTTGGGGAATGTCAGCAGGTTGCAGGGGGAATAGGCCGCGGTTCTCTGACCAACCGCGGCCTATTCCCCCTGCAACCTGCTGACATTCCCCATCAGTCAGTCTGCAATAAATTTACAGGGGGAATAGGCTGCGGTTCCCTAGTTAACCGCGGCCTATTCCCCCTGCATTAAATTTTTTTTCTGACGTGGCGTCAAAGGGGTTGGTTCACTGGGGTATATGCCGCGGTTAAGTGGGGAACCGCGGCATATAAGTTAGTTTTATTTACAAAACTGCCACCGCGCAGCATTATGCTGCGGTTTCGGATGAACCGTGGCATAATGTGCGCTGTATATTGCTCTTTTTTTACTAGTGATCAGAAGTAACAGAACCTCACAGATGCACACTAACAGTGTTTCTCTCAAGTGTCTAAGGTAAACAATGTCAACTCAATGCACTCAAGAAAGCAAACACAAACAGACTTGGCAAGCCTCTAATATCAACACTCAAAACATATATGCATGTTCAAATCAAAAGGTCTTTTATGGGTGAAATGGGTCTAAGGACAAGGGAGGATAACATATGGATGAGAAGCTATAAACTAAAAGAAATATAGGAGCAATGGGGAACAAGTGAAACACAATCAAATCACACCCACAACCCTCTAATTCAATCCTCTTCTCGACTTCATCATTCACACAATATTTTTTTTAATTTTTCACATTTTTCTGTATTTTTTTTTTCTCTTTTTTTTTCATCTTGTCTCTTTTCTTTTCTCACTTTTTAGAACACAACTCTAAGACACAAGATACACAACATATTTACAAAAACAAAACCAAGAAGAGGAACCAACTAGCCAATTCATCAGAATCCCCAGGTGTTAGCAAAATGATGACGATGAAGTTTTGATGATGCCCAAATCAAGTCAAGATTTATCAAGATTCATGAAGATCCTTTGAAGACTTATTTTTTTTTATGAAAAGCTTTTGTAATAATTGTAGTTTAATTGTTTAGGACTTTGATTTGTAGTAGGTTTTGATTCTTTTACCTTTCTATTTTGTATTTGTTGTTTAGAATCAAAACTTCCCCGTTTTAATCGATTAATCCCTGATATAATCGATTAAAATCGCTGCAGAAGCCAAAACCCAATCAGCTTTGGAATAATCGATTAAAGCAAGTTTTAATCGATTAATTAATCGATTAATCCTGAGAATAATCGACTAATACTAGCCGTTGAAGGTTTCTAATTTGAAAAACTAGCCGTTGTACTTATTTTAATCGATTAACACTAATATTAATCGATTAAATGCGTTAGATGGCCAGTTTCGTAGAATGGAAGAGTTTTTGCTTAAGTCTATTTATAGGCTCTCTTTATCCATCAACAGAAACTCTTCCCTTGTGCTAAAACACTCAGAACTCTTTGAGAAGTGTGTGCTCTTGCTCGGCTTGTGAAACTCTTGTCTGTGGAGCTGGTGAAGTGNTCTCGTTAATTAAATCAATCTCTTTTGCATGTTCATATTTTATTCTCATACCCAATTAATTAATTTTTATTTTCAAGTCTTATGATCTTAATTCACACGAACGATAAGGCCTTTCGAGTCTCTTGGGAAAACGATACTTGGACTTACCATTTATTATTACTTGATACGATTTGGTACGCTTGCCAATCCGTTAACACACACAATTTGACCCATTTCACCCATAAAAGACCTTTTGATTTTAACATGCATATATGTTTTGAGTGTTGATATTAGAGGCTTGCCAAGTCTGTTTGTGTTTGCTTTCTTGAGTGCATTGATTTGACATTGTTTACCCTAGGCACTTGAGAGAAACACTGATAGTGTGCATCTGTGAGGTTCTGTTACTTTTGATTTTTCTCTCGAGTTGAATGATCATTTTGCCATGTCTTGAATTGCCTGGATGACTTCATGAGTATCTGCTTTCATTGATTTTGTGTTGTATACTGTCCACTTCCTTTCATCGTCCAGATTTCTTGAGAATTATGTAATTATGTTTGTTTCTTTCCTCGTGAGTCTTTGTTTTCTGTGTGTCGAGTCTGTGTCACTTCCCTGATGCCTTTTGAACTGTTCCCTGATTTTCGTCTTGATTTTGCCCAGGAGTGCAAAAGACTAAGTGTGGCCTATTTTGATGACTCGATATTTTATTGATTTCACTTAGTTTATTGTGCTAGATTTAATCAGGGAATTGTGTTTAATTGTCCGGTATTTTCCCATTTTTCCTAATTATGCTTAATTTGGTCGAAAATTCTAATTTTAATTAATTTGAATTTTCTGAGCTAATTATTTGCATTATTATTTTCATGGAAAATTTTGGACAAAAAATTTTGGAGCATTAGGATGGAGACAAATTAATTCAAGACTCCCCAATTAGACATTTAAAATTTAGTTACATTGTAAATTAATTGTTTACACTTTTTGGACAAGCTTGTGCACAATGGGCCATTGTTGGCAAAAATATGAGGGCCCAAAATTGTAGGACACTTGGCACCCTAGGGTTTTAGGATGGACCCCACCCTCGCTTTAGATGACACTCACTGTGCCTACCAAAATCATCCAGCCGCCACTTTCAAAAATATATTTTCTGCTAGAACGTTCTTTTGGAAAGGAATTTCTTGCTTGAACCATGTTTCAATTATTAGATTTTGGGTGAATGAAGAAGCTGAATCTTATTTTCCTTTTCTCTCTTTATGTTTTCAATTAGAAAAGTGTGCAGGATTGGGTTCACGGTTAGGAGCAGAGTTTTTATCTAGCAATTGTATTTGCTACAAGGTTTGGAGCATTGGAGAAATGATAGAACACTCATTTTTTTTAAGAGCCATGAAGACAAAGCTAAAAAGGGGTCAAATTGTGTCGCGCCCCATACAAATTTGATTGCATATTAGAAATGCAGTATAGCTAGGGAATGACCCCTAGGTTGTCTCCCAAAGACCAATTTTGCGGTTCGAGAATCGAGTCTAACACGAAGGGAGGGAGGGGTTTGAAAAGGTTTTGCAAAAATTAAAGAACTCAATAAAGACACATATGCAAACAAACTAATTTAAGCTACCATGGTAATTAAACTAACACTAATAAAAACTTTAGACAACATTCAAACAAAATAAAATAAAATACTAGACACCAACACTATTAGACACAACTATCTAACAAAGTTAAATTAATTTAAATGCAAAACTAAATTAAAAAATAATTAAAAACAACTCAACCTACAATCAAAACTAATTTAAAGCTAAAGACTAAACAACATATATTTTTTCTACCAATTCAAATGACACATGCACCTTCTAAAGAAAATTAAATTGAAAATGGCCTAATAGTTGACCTCTTGGTCGTGAAGGTGCTGCTTCCAAATTAAACAAACCCATTTAATTTTCTTCAATTAAGAATACCAAGAATGGCATAAGGGTGCTCCAGCCGAGACCCAATTTCAGAACTTGAATGAATATTTTTTTCTCCACCTCACAATCGTGCACCATCACCCAATGCCATCTAATATACTTTCATTTTTCAAAGTCAAATGAACCAAGAAACATCCCATCACCAAACCCCACAACCAAGAACCGTGTTCTCTTTCTTCAATTAAAAGCAATGCATCTTATTAATAAAACAAAGAAATTGGAAGTATATTTTCTCTCACCAGCGTGTTCACCCATCCAAGTCAAGCTATCACTTCAATTAAAAGGTGGAAAAGGTCTTGCTTTTTCCGCAACAGCAGTAGCAAGCAACGGAATCTCCTCATAATGTTACACCTCTTCTTTCCAAACCAATTACAAGTGTTACTTTTCAAGGCAAAGAAATGAACCAAAGTTTGGTAGGTGATGTGACCATCCAGCTTTTCCTACAAGAAAGGGAAGTAATTGCTTCTTCATTCAAAATGTGGGGCCATGAATTCCTAATCTATTTCCCAAATACCCATTCAAAAGTTAACCATCTTCATTCTACCTAAACATTGCATGTGACAGCCATCCCATCTACCCTTCACCAACTCACGGTACTTCTCCTCAATCAAAGCAATTAAAGTGGAAGAAATGCAACATGGCAAATAGGTGTCAGCTCCAGCTCTTCCATTTGATTCCAGCCACTGCTTCCCATAAAAAAAAATGTTGCAAGGCAATGCTCCTCTCAGCTTCTAGACGTGCTAGACCATAAGCATTTGAAAGCTAATTCCTAAAATGCAATGACCAAGTCCACATGATTGGACCATTACAGCAACTCAAAGGAAAACAACCACCCAAATACCAAATAAAATATAAAAAACTAGATGCCTTACAAAAGCCAAAGCTGACGTGACTACTCTTCATTTTTCAGTAGAAGAAATTCCCAAACATCAATCATGGTACTTTGCATTCAATGAGAAAAGAGAAAACATCACTATCTTTGCATCATTTCCGTTCCAGCAAAGACATGATGTATGCCTTCAATCAAAAGTTCATTAAAAGCAAAAATTAAAAGTGAATATCCTTCATTCATTCAACTATTCAAGAACCATGTACAAGTGAAGCAGCAAAGTTCCAGACCGTGAGCTCTCTCGGCAAAGAGAGTTTTCAGCCAACAACTCTCAAAATTCAAAAGCAAGTGGCGGCTCCCTTATCCCTAGGTCCAAGGATGTCTCAAAAAATGGGTGGGGTCCACCTACAATAAAACCCTAGATGCCATATCATGTTTTTTTTTACTATTGGGCTTAGTCTAAATTACCAAAAAATTAGCCCCACATTACAAAAATTCATCTATAAAATCTAAACTACTAAACTACGCTAGATTAATTCTAAATTGCTTTGTGGAGAGTCTTCACTTAATTGGTTCCCTTCCAAAAGTCTCACAGTGTGATTCCAAAATTGCCCTAAAAATAAAAATAGGAATAACTAAGCTCAATTAATTCAAATTAATTAAAATAAAAATTATTGGTCTAATTAAGACCAAATGGTGAAAATGAAACAATAACTAAGAATTAAGCACAATTCATCAACATAATTAGGCGCGAAAAACTAAGTGAATGGTGTAAAATATTGATTCATCAAAATAGACCATACTTAGTCTTTTGCACTCCTGGGCAAAATCAAGACGCAAAACAGGGACAGATCTGAGGACATCAGGAAGGTGACAGACTCAACATACAGACAACTAAGACTCATAAGGACAGGAACAGAATCACACAGTTCTCAAGAAATCTAGACAATGAAAAGAAGTGGACATTATCCAACACAGAATCCAGGAAAGCAGATACTCATGTAATCATTCAGGCAGTTCAAAGCATGACAAAATGATCATTCAGTTCAAGAGATGAATCCACTAGTGCAGCGAGGGGATTTTACCGCGGTTATTTTTCACTATAGGTCGCGGTTTACGAACCGCGGTATATTTTACCGCGGTAGTAAGTCAAAGACTTTAGGCCGCGGTT
>NC_028354.1:1038541-1054505 GCF_000741045.1 Vigna radiata var. radiata
GAAATGGGGAAAGTAAAGGCTCAAAGGGGCTATCAAAGGATCACAACAAGGTAGGCTCATTTGGCTAGAGAGGCTCAACAACAAAGTTGCCTTTATCACTTCCAAACATGCATATCAATCAAGAATCATCAACAAGAGTCAAGCCATGGCATATGTGCAAGCAATCTAGAGACATGTCACACACAAGGAAGAACATAAAGTGGATCAATTCTCACACAGGGTATTTCTGTCACAATCAATTCAACTCTCAAACATCATAATAATCTACCAAGCAAAGAAAAGCATGGATTTCAAATCAATCAGAGTATCAATGAAGTGAAAGAGAAACTGACAACCAAAACAAAGTCCAGAAATCAAGAAAAACATGCAAAACTGTACACAAAACACAACAAAAACTACCTAAAAAACAAAAAATTTAACACAGAAAACATAAACTAACAAAGAAAAATCAGAGTCTCCCCCAATAGACCACACTTAAACTACACAGTGTCCTCAATGTGTCACAATCATCAAATCAGAAATCAGAACAGTCAACAGATGATGGACAAGTGTAATAAAAGTGGGAAAGGAGGAGAAGGGAGAAAGGAAACTCCCCTGATCATGGTGGCAGTTGCCAATTTTGGACTTTCAGGGAGATATTCTCTACCATTGGAGTCAACAAGGAAGTCTTAAGGAAGAACTGCTTCAGTCTCCAAATTTGATCAAGTAGGGAGATGTCCTCCACAGCTGGATCTAAGAAGCAGTGATTGTTGATGAGCAGGTTCAGCTGATGCGTATTAATCTTCAAACTGTCAGCACCTTTGTCTTCCACCATGGGTGTGTGTTGGTCAAATTCATATGTACCTCCTGCAACATGGTTAGTGTACTGTGGCTCCAAAAAAATAACATGCGGGGGTATAACACCCAATCCCAATGTAACATGTTGAACATCAGATAAACCCTCAGAACATGAATCAATTTCCAATGTAGAAACAATATCAATAACAGTCTCAGATTCATGTTCAGTGCATTGAGAACAAACATTCATATGTGATAGCAAAAAGTGGTTCTTATCATGCAAATAGAGAGAATTAGAAGCATGCTCATCAACAATACAATCATCAACATACCTATCAATAGCATAATCATCAACAATAGAATCAATCTTAGGTATGCTTACTTCCACCTCCCTGGATGTGGCTAAAGTGGTGGAAGGTGAAACTAGTCTGCCTATCTCAAAAGTGGTGCTCATATCTGCCTGTTCTTCAACATATTTATCAGACTCACAGTTAGTATCACCAATCATGAAGTTGGGAGCTGGTTGTATCACATAATTGATTTCAACACAAATAGAACAAGAACTAGCTTCACAACTACATTTAAAATTTTCAGAAAATTGTGAAAGATCAAAATTTAATTCTAAGTCTAAAGCATCTTCAGTTTTCACAGATTCTATATCAAAATCATCACTAACATGTGAATCTGCAATAGAATCAAGAATATTTGAATTCATAAACAACTTAGGCAAAGCAAGTGGAATTTCAAGTTTAGAGAAAACCTGTGTTGATTCATGATTCATCTCACCAGTAACAGCAGAATGAGCAACTGCATCCTCAGGTGCAAGAGTGGGGAGATAGGATGATGGGGAAGTAGATGGCGTAGTAGTAAGCTCATGACTCTGCTCTCCATCTCCTATGTGAATGGCACTGACATCATCAAGAATGGAACAGTCTGAAATGGTGATCCCTCTAAAAATTGAGACTGTTCCTCGGTGCACTGCGTGGCCATCTGCTCCCACAACTCATTCAATGTAGGCTCAGAAGAAGTAGAAGATTTGGCAGGTGCCTTTTGCTGTTTTTGTTGCCTCTGATTTTTCTGATGTGGTTGCCTGTTATTGTAGATGTTGGTAGCATAAGCTTGAGGCTCATCATGAGAAACAGGGTGCTCTAAAGAAGGACAAGCATCCGTATAGTGGTCACTGGAAGGACATATAGCACACAACCGTGCAACAGATGCAGATGGAGGTGTTGATCTTTGGTTGGATGCCAGCTGTGTCACCAAACTCTCAAGAGAATCAAGTTTGCTTTCCAATTTCCTACCAACAACTGATAAAGAATGGGCAGGCTCATGAAACTGCAGCTGCTGAGGTTCTTGAACAGGTGGAGAAAGCATACAAGAATTCGGAAATGGTTGAAATTGTTGTGGAGCATCATACCATCCCAAGCTAGGGTCATTCCATCCAGGATCATTACTGTGACCATACAGAGCAGGGAAGAATTTATCCAAGAACGTATGCTTAAGATCTTCCCAAGAAGTGATGGATCCTGGAGGAAGATAATACAGTCAATCCCTTGCCGCTTCTTGTAATGAATGCGGAAATGCCCTTAAAATCCTGGAGCAAACTAACTTTGTTAACAACCAACCGGCTAATTTAAACTATCATCAGAATTAAATCAACACAATCAAACGGAATAGACAACACAGTGAGTAGAAGGAATAAACCAAACATAACAGACATCACAACTAAATTATCACTACCAATCCGACTAAACAACATTAAGGGAAAAGAAAATGCTAAACCCCAACACCACAATAGACAAATATCCATACATAATTAAAACTATGAAAATGCATTCAAGGAAAACGCATATAATCATTTTAAAATTCAAAAGCTTTATACTACTGAATCAAATAAAGTGCAGCTCTAAATTGAAAGAAAAATAAATGTCATTCTCTCCATTTTTCCTAATAGAAATTGCATAAGCACTTTTTGGAATGATAAAAAAAAAAAGCAAAGATTCCATTCAAATGGAATAAATCTCCATGATAAAGAAAGCAAAATTAAGCATCGTGGAGCTCTAAAATAACAAAGGAAAAAGCTTCAACAATTAATTAGAATTTTCCCTGCACCAGGCCGTGACAGTTGCTCAACGTGTGCACACTTCTTCAAATGAAATCAGCACCTTAGATAAAATCACCGTGCTACTAGCTTCTTAGCTCAATGTCCTTACATACCACTTGTTCCATAATAAAATAAACAATCACCGTGCCTATTCTCCAAAATAAATGCCACTAGCAGCTTAAAGCAAATCAGCTTCCGTGAAAGAAAGGGAAATGTGTGTTTCTTCTATAAATCACCGTGCACTAGCCAATAAAGAAAAGAAATTTGACGCCACCTCCTGCTGACCATGTCTGCACCGTTTTGATTTAACAAAGAAAAATAAAATACTAATATCACCACGCTACTTCATCCAGCGGAAGAAAATTCTAACACGCCTCTTAAAAAAATGAGTGTTTAATCATTTCTCCAATGCTCCAAACCTTGCAGCAAATACTATTGCTAGCTAAAAACTCTGCTCCTAACCGTGAACCCAATCCTGCACACTTTTCTAATTGAAAACATAGAGAGAAAAGGAAAATAAAATTCAGCTTCTTCATTCACCCAAAATCTAATAATTGAAACATGGTTCAAGCAAGAAATTCCTTTCCAAAAGAACGTTCTAGCAGAAAATATATTTTTGAAAGTGGCGACTGGATGATTTTGGTAGGCACAATGAGTGTAATCTAAAGTGAGGGTGGGGTCCACCCTAAAACCCTTGGGTGCCAAGTGTCCTACAATTTTGGGCCCTCATATTTTTGCCAACAATGCCCATTGTGCACAAGCTTGTCCAAAAAGTTTAAACAATTAATTTACAATGTAACTAAATTTAAAATGTCTAATTAGGGAGTCTTGTATTAATTTGTCTCCATCCTAATGCTCCAAATTTTTTGTCCAAAATTTTTCCTGAAAATAATAATGCAAATAATTAGCTCAGAAAATTCAAATTAATTAAAATTAGAATTTTCGATCAAATTAAGCATAATTAGGAAAAATGGGAAAATACCGGACAATTAAACACAATTCCCTGATTAAATCTAGCACAATAAACTAAGTGAAATCAATAAAATATCGAGTCATCAATGTGAGTGCCATAACCCTCAGATTAGGGAAGCAGATTCTTGTGCCTTCAGAGCCCGCTTCTACACCTACACTCGTGCCTTCAGAGCCCGCTTCTACACCTACACTCGTGCCTGCCACTTGTCCTAGAAAGGACGACCATGACGATCCACGCAGGGCATTTGAGGTGGGTGGATCTTCTTCTCTAGCCGATGGTTCTTCTTCAGGTGGATCTTCTCCCTCTTCCACCACCACCGCTGTCGCACCTTCTCTTTTGGTTGACCGACCTATCCCTCTTCCATTCCCTTCACGGGCACTTCCTAGCAAAATGACGGAAGAGGTGGATAGGGAAATTCTGGAGACCTTCAGGAAGGTAGAGGTGAACATACCTCTACTCGATGCCATCAAGTAGATACCCAAGTATGCCAAATTTCTGAAGGAGTTGTGCACACACAAAAGGAAGATGAAGGGCAATGAGAGAATTAGCATGGGAAGGAATGTATCAGCTCTTATTGGTAAGTCAGTCCCGCACATTTGTGAAAAGTGCAAGGACCCAGGTATGTTTTGCATTCCTTGTGTGATTGGGAACAGTAAATTTGAAAATGCTATGCCTGATCTGGGTGCTTCCATTAATGTCATGCCTTTGTCAATATTTACATCTTTGTCTCTTGGTCCCTTGCAAACCACGGGTGTGGTCATTTAGTTGGCCAATAGGAGTGTTACCACCCGACAGGTTACATAGAGGATGTCTTGGTTAGGGTAGGTGAATTGATATTTCCTGCTGATTTCTATGTTTTGGAGATGGAGGACGGTTTCTCTCATGGATTCGCCCCCATTATTCTACAGGCCATTTTTGAAAACTGCCCGTACCAAGATTGATATGTATGTTGGGACGTTGTCTATCGAATTTGCTGATATTGTTGTGCATTTTAATATCCTTGATGCCATGAAATATCCAGCTGAGGACCATTCTGTGTTTAGAATTTATACATTGGATGACATTGTGGATGAGTTCATTGTTGATGATTTTCGTTCTATGCATGAGAAGAAACATTTTTTTCTATGTTTTGTACATTCATGCATAGCATCTGGGATTGAATAAGGAATTAGAAATGTTGTTGAATTTGATGATGACATGGATGAAAACTGTGATGTCCAAGGTATTGATAATGTCCAGGTTATTGATGATATGCGTGTTTGTGATGATTTGGATGATATTAATGATGTTGTTGATATACCTGTGATGGATATTGATCTGGATTGTGATGAGATGGGTTTTCTGCCTTTACCTATTCATTCTTTAGAGTCAGAATGCATTAACAACGTTGCAGGAAGTACACTTGAATCTGACTTGCAGGAACCCACTCTTGAGCTGAAACAGCTCCTAAAAAACCTCAAGTACGTGTACTTGGAGGATGATGAGAAGAAACCAGTTATCATTTCCACCTCCCTTGATCCTGTTCAAGTGGAGAGGTTGCTTGATGTGTTGAGGGCGCATAAGAAGGCCATAGGTTGGAGTTTGGCGGACATCCCTGGTATTAGCCCATCCACATGCATGCATAGGATTCTGTTGGAAGATGGGGCAAAAACAGTGAGAGAGCCGCAGAGAAGGCAAAACCCAATGATTATGGACATTATCAAGAAGGAGGTGACGAAGCTTTTGCAAGTTGGGATCATCTACCCCATATCAGATAGTTAGTGGGTGAGCCCCATACATGTTGTACCCAAGAAGACTGGCCTCACGGTTGTGAAAAATGAGAGGATGAGTTGATTCCCACAAGAGTGCAGAATAGCTGGAGAGTCTGCATTGACTATAGGAGGCTGAATCAAGCGACCATTTCTGAAAGACCATTTCCCCCTGCCATTCATTGATCAGATGCTGGAGCGCCTGGCAGGTAAATCCCATTACTGTTTTCTTAATGGTTTTTCTGGTTACTTTCAAATAAACATTGCGCCTGAGGATCAAGAGAAAACCACATTCACCTGCCCCTTTGGCACTTTTGCCTATAGGAGGATGCCCTTTGGCCTATGCAACGCCCCTGGTACCTTCCAGCGGTGCATGCTTAGCATTTTTAGCGACTTTCTTGAGAGTTGCATAGAGGTGTTTATGGATGACTTTACTGTTTATGGATCTTCTTTTGATGCATGTTTAAACAGTCTGGAAAAAGTTTTGAAAAGATGCATAGAAACAAACCTTATTCTCAATTTTGAGAAATGTCACTTCATGGTTGAAAAGGGTTTGGTTCTAGGCCATATTATTTCTGAAAAGGGAATAGAGGTAGATCCTGGTAAGATATCTATGATTTTGCAGTTACCTTACCCCTCTTGCGTGCGAGAGGTTAGATCTTTTCTAGGACATGCAGGTTTCTACAGGCGCTTCATCAGGGATTTCAGCAAGAAGGCACTTTCCTTGTCCAGACTGCTACAGAAGGACATCGACTTTGAGTTTGATGACAGGTGCAAGCAGGCGTTTGACTGCCTGAAAGAAGCTTTGACCACCACTCCGATCATTCAGGCACCGGATTAGACAGCCCCATTCGAGCTCATGTGTGATGCGTCAAATTATGCCTTGGGAGCTGTCCTGACACAGAAAATTGATAAGCTGCCTTGAGTGATCTATAATGCTTCCCGCACTTTGGATGCTGCCTAAGCAAACTACACCACGACTAAGAAAGAGTTGTTGGCAATTGTTTTTGCCTTAGATAAATTTAGGTTGTATTTGTTTGGTTCTCCTATTGTTGTGTATACTGACCATGCAGCTCTAAAGTTTCTATTGAAAAAGGCTGAGTCAAAGCCTAGATTGATCAGGTGGATGCTACTACTCCAGGAGTTTGACTTGCATATTAAAGACCGGAGTGGAGCATAGAACTTGGTTGCAGATCACCTCAGCAGGATTGAGAGAGCTGGGGATCAGGCTCATGTGTTGCCCATCTAGGATGATTTTCCTAATGAGAGTTTGTTGATGATTTCTTTCTCTCACCCTACTCCTTGGTTTGCGCATATTGTAAATTACTTGGTTGCATCTGTTTGATGAGTCAATATTTTAGTGATTTCACTTAGTTTATTGTGCTAGAATTAATCAGGGAATTGTGCTTAATTGTCCGGTATTTTCCCGTTTTTCCTAATTATGCTTAATTTGACCGGAAATTCTAATTTTAATTAATTTGAATTTTCTGAGCTAATTATTTGCATTATTATTTTCAGGGAAAAATTTTGGAAACACAATTTTGGAGCATTAGGATGGAGACAAAATAAATCAAGACTCTTCCATAAGCATTTTAGAATTAGTTGTATTTTAATTTAGTAGTTTAGAATTTTTAGACAAACTTTGACATTGTGGGCCAATTTTTGGTATTTGTTGTTGAGTCCAATAGTAAAAAAAAATAGACACATGGCACCCTAGGGTTGGGTGGACCCCACCCTAAGTTTTGAGACACTTGATCCTAGAAAGAAAAGGAAGAACAGCCGTCACCCCAATTTTTTTGGGGGGGAGAAGCAGCGTTTTATATACAAGGGCTGGAACGTTTTTTCCTTATCTTTTGAAACCATATCTATGCATTTTGATATTGGATGAATGAAGAAGCTGCAATTTGTTTTTTTTCTTTTAGTTTTTATTAAATGATGAGTTGATTTAACACGGTGCTTTTTGCTTTTATTACATGGAAGAAAAGTGGATTTATTCAATTGCAATTTTTGAGAAGCTCACGATCATTCAATGCTTGATGGACTCACGGTAAATTTTGTTTTTTATTTTATTTTTTTGGAAGAAGCATTGTTACGTTACTTTATTTGGATAAAAGCATTTCAACAAAGCTTGGTGTCATGGTTTGAAAGCTGCACACGCTAAATTCATTGGAGAGCAAAGCATTTTGATTTTCTTGGAAGAAGAGCTGCAACGTGATTGATTTTGTTGGAAGAAAGCATTTTTTTTTTTGAGAATGAAATGGAAGATGGCATGAAGAGATGACACGACATGCGGCATGCGGCATTTCCTTATTTCTAATTGAAGAGTTCATTTGCTCTGCTTTGACCATTAGCGTGAGGTGCAGACAGTAGCATTTACAATTTTATTTTTTTTTAGTTAAGCACATTGCATATGCATGGTAGGCACTGTCATGGGTTTTTGTTGATTTGAGAGGAAGAAGAATATTTTAATATAGAAGCATCACGATGTGGAAAAGGGAGGCGCTGATTCCATTTAGCACACGACAATATTTGCCTTTGGTGATTTATATCTTCAATTGGAATACGCAAAGGTGGTGCCATGTTCACGGGAGAAGAACTCTAAGGATTTTTTTTATTTAGCAACTTCATTTTCAATTGATGCCTTTTCTTTTATTTGTCTCCTGTAATGTGCATTTTTAATTATTACCTTAACCTTACAATTTATTGTTTCCTTAATGTGTTTTGCTCGTTGCATTTTAATTTGGTTTAAGCACTTTTTGCATATGTTTTTAATTTCCATAGCTTTATGTTTCAATTAGTTTCGTCCTTTAGCATTAAAGCTTTATTCTTGTTACAATGTGCATTTCATCTTAAGTTAAATGTTTCTTTAACGGTCTTTATGTTTTCCAAATTTCTTCCAGCATTTTCAATTCTGCTTGGTTGTGTTTAATTTCCATGCATTTTTAATTGAGTTAAATTCTCGTATCAAACATCTTCAAACTCCCCCCCACTGTGTTAGACCTGATTCTGAACCGCAGTTGGTGCTTGTGAGACGACCTAGGAGTCACTGCCTAGCTATACTGCACTTTAAAATGCACATCAAATTTGATTGGGCGGCGACACCCATCACATCTATTTTTCCTCCCTTAGCATCACGTGCTCAGATTGCTAAAATTAAGAGTGATGCTAAGTATTATGTTTGGGATGACCCATGTCTATGGAAGTTGTGTAGTGACCAGGTTACTAAGAGATGCATTTCGGACCATGAGATTGACTCGGTCCTGCAATTTTGTCATGCCTCCTCACCTAGTGGTAATCTGGGGATTCAACGAACAGCTCGCAGGGTGCTTGATTGTGGTTTGTACTGGCCTTCCATCTTCAAGGATGCGGAGAGGATTTGCAGCACCTGTGAGCCATGTCAGAGAGCAGGCGGACCTATTTCACAAAGACAGGAGATGCCTCAATAGCCTATGCTGTTCTATGAGGTGTTTGACGTCTAGGGTATAGATTTCATGGGTCCTTTTCCTATTTCTTTTGGTTTTTCCCATTATCTCCTTGTAGTGGATTATGTTTCAAAATGGGTGGAAGCTAGAGCCACCAGGACTAACGATGCTCGGGTTGTGGTAGATTTTGTTAGATCTCACCTCTTTTGCAGGTTTAGAGTGCCTAGAGCAATTGCTAGTGATCAGGGAAGCCATTTTTGCAACAGATCCATGCAAGCCTTGCTCAAGAAATATGGGGTGACGCACAGAGTTTCTACACCTTACCACCCCCAAATAAATGGGCAGGCTGAGATCTCCAACAGGGAGATTAAGAGGATTTTGGAGAAGATTGTCCAGCCAAACAGGAAAGATTGGAGTAATAGGTTGGACGATGCTCTTTGGGCCCACAGGACTTCCTACAAAGCACCCATTGGGATGTCTCCCTATCGGGTTGTCTTTGGAAACGCATGTCATCTACCAGTTGAAATTGAGCATCGGGCATACTGGCTGTGAAGACTTGTAACTTCTCCATTGACCAAGCTGGAGAGGAAAGGAAGTTGCAACTGAATGAATTGGATGAGATTCGATTGGAGGCCTATGAGAACTCGAAGTTCTACAAAGAAAGGACCAAGAGGTTCCATGATAGTTCCATTGTTAGAAAGGACTTCGAGGTTGGCCAGCAGGTTTTGTTGTATAACTCTAGGCTCGGACTCATGGGTGGTAAGTTGAGATCAAAGTGGACTGGACCTTTAGTTGTGACTAATGTTTATCCTTATGGTGTAGTAGAGATCCAGGGTCCATCTGTAGCTAAAAGCTTCAAGGTGAACGGGCATAGACTGAAGCCTTTCCTCAGCAATCCTTCTTTGTTGGATGTAGTGGTGGAGGAGACGTCTTTGGTCCACCCCACCTGCCCTCCCATCTGACTTAGGGAGTTTCTTTTCTCCTTGCCTCCTCACTTTTATTACACTTTGTCTACATCTGATGACTGTTCTGATTGTTGATCTGCTGATTGTGACACACTGAGGACATTATGTTGTTTAAGTGTGGTCTATTAGGGGAGGTTGTTTCTTTGTTTATGTTTCGGTTTTTATGTAGTTTATTGTGTCTTATGTACAATTTTGCATGCCTTTCATGAATTTTGGACTGTGATTAGGTTGTCAATTTTCCTTCACTTCATTGATACTTTGATTTGTTGGATTCCTTGCTTTTCTTTGCTTGGAAGATGATCATGATGTTTGAGAGTTGAATTGATTGTGACCGTATTACCTGTGTGAGATTTCACTTCATTGATACTTTCATTTGTTGGATCCCTTGCTTTTCTTTGCTTGGAAGATGATCATGATCTTTGAGAGTTGAATTGATTGTGACTGTATTACCTATGTGAGATTTGAGCCACTTGATATTCTTTCTTGTGCGTGATATGTCTCTTGATTGCTTGCAATTATGCCTTGGCTTAACTCTTTTTGATGATTCTTAATTGATATGCATGTTTGAAAGTGATTAAGGCAGCTTTGTTGTTGAGCCCTTCTAGCCAAATCAGCCTACCCTATTTTGATCCATTGATGACCCCTTTTGAGCCTATGCTTTCCCCATTTCTTTGTTTTGAAGCTTATACACTAGCCCTAAGTGAAAAACCATGTTTACCTTAACCTTAGGGAATTTTGGACTTTGGAATTGTTTTGGGAATAAGTGTGGTCTCCTGGGAGATTATGATGAATTGGCTAGATTGGTTCCTCTTCTTGTTTTGTTTTTGTATATATGTGTGCATCTTGTCTCTTACAGTTTTGTTTATAAAAAAAAGGAGAGAAAGAGACAGGATGAGAAAAAAAAAATACAGAAAAATGAGAAATATTAAAAAAAATTGTGAATAAAGGAGTCAAGAAGAGGATTGAATTAGAGGTTTTGGGTGTGATTTGAATGTGTTTACACTTGTTCCCCATTGCTCCTCTATTTCCTTTGGTTTCTAGCTTCTCATCCATATTTATCCTCCCTTTTCCTTGACCCCATTGCATCCATAAAAGACCTTTTGATTTGAACATGCATATGTGTTTGAGTGTTGATATTAGAGGCTTGCCAAGTCTGTTTGTGTTTGCTTTCTTGAGTGCATTGAGTTGACATTGTTTACCTTAGACACATGAGAGAAACACTGTTAGTGTACATCTGTGACGTTCTGTTACTTCTGATTCACCTCTTGAACTGATTGATCATTTTGTCATGCTTTAAACTGCTTGGATGATTACATGAGTATCTGCTTTCCTGGATTCTGTGTTGGATAATGTCCACTTCCTTTCATTGTCCATATTTCTTGAGAACTGTGTGATTCTGTTCCTGTCCTTATGAGTCTTAGTTGTCTGTATGTTGAGTTTGTCACCTCCTGATGTCCTAAGATTTGTCCCTGTTTTGCCTCTTGATTTTGCTCAGGAGTGCAAAAGACTAAGTGTGGTCTATTTTGATGAATCAATATTTTACACCATTCACTTAGTTTCTCGCGCCTAATTATGTTGATGAATTGTGCTTAATTCTTAGTTATTGTGTCATTTTCACCATTTGGGCTTAATTAGACCAATAATTCTTATTTTAATTAATTTGAATTAATTGAGCTTAATTATTCCTATTTTTATTTTCAGGGCAATTTTGGAATCACACTGTGAGACTTTTGGAAGGGCACCAATTAAATGAAGACTCTCCACAAAGCAATTTAGAATTAATCTAGCTTAGTTTAGTAGTTTCGATTTTATAGATGAATTTTTGTAATGTGGGGCTAATTTTTTGGTAATTTAGACTAAGCCCAATAGTAAAAAAAAATATGATATGACATCTAGGGTTTTAATGTAGGTGGACCCACCCATTTTTTGAGACATCCTCGGACCTAGGGATAAGGGAGCCGCCACTTGCTTTTGAATTTGGAGAGTTGTTGGCTGAAAACTCTCTTTGCCGAGAGAGCTCACGGTCTGGAACTTTGCTGCTTCACTTGTACATGGTTCTTGAATAGTTGAATGAATGAAGGATATTCACTTTTCATTTTTGCTTTTAATGAACTTTTGATTGAAGGCATACATCATGTCTTGGCTGGAACGGAAATGATGCAAAGGTAGTGATGTTTTCTCTTTTCTCATTGAATGCAAAGTACCATGATTGATGCTTGGGAATTTCTTCTACTGAAAAATGAAGAGCAATCACGTCAGCTTTGGCTTTTGTAAGGCATCTAGTTTTTTTTATTTTATTTCGTATTTGGGGGGTTGGTTTCCTTTGAGATGTTGTAATGGTCTAATCATGTGGACTTGGTCATTGCATTTTAGGAGTTAGCTTTCAAATGCTTATGGTCTAGCACATCTAGAAGCCGAGAGCAGCATTGCCTTGCAACGCTTTTTTTTTATGGGAAGCAGCGGCTGGAATCAAATGGAAGAGCTAGAGCTGACACCTATTTGCCATGTTGCCTTTCTTCCACTTTAATTGCTTTGATTGAGGAGAAGTATCGTGAGTTGGTGAAGGGTAGATGGGATGGTTGTCACATGCAATGTTTAAGTAGAATGAAGATGGTTAACTTTTGAATGGGTATTTGAGAAATAGATTAGGAATTCAGGATCCCACATTTTGAATGAAGAAGCAATTACTTCCCTTTCTTTTAGGAAAAGTTGGATGGTCACATCACCTACCAAACTTTGGTTCATTTCTTTGCCTTGAAAAGTAACAATTGTAATTGGTTTGGAAAGAAGAGGTGTAACATTATGAGGAGAGTCCGTTGCTTGCTACTACTATTACGGAAAAAGCAAGACCTCTTCCATCTTTTAATTGAAGTGATAGCTTGACTTGGATGGGTGAATACGCTGTTGAGAGAAAATATACTTCCAATTTCTTTGTTTTATTAATAGGATGCATTGCTTTTAATTGAAGAAAAAGAACACGGTTCATGGCTGTGGGGTTTGGTGATGGGATGTTTCTTGGTTCATTTGACTTTGAAAAATGAAAGTATATTAGATGGCATTGGGTGATGGTGCACGGTTGTGAGGTGGAGAAAAGAATATTCATTCAAGTTCTGAAATTGGGTCTCGGCGGGAGCACCCTTATGCCATTCTTGGGATTCTTAATTGAAGAAAATGAAATGGGTTTGTTGAATTTGGAAGCAGCACCTTCACGGCCAAGAGGTCAACTTTGAGGCCATTTTCAATTTAATTTTCTTTAGAAGGTGAATGTGTCATTTGAATTGGTAGAAAAAAATATATGTTGTTTAGTTCTTTAGCTTTAAATTAGTTTTGATTGTAGGTTGAGTTGTTTTTAATTTTTTTTTTTAATTTAGTTTTGCATTTAAATTAATTTAACTTTGTTAGATAGTTGTGTCTAATAGTGTTGGTGTCTAGTATTTTATTTTATTTTGTTTGAATGTTGTCTAAGGGGAATTTGTTAGAAAATAGTTAAAATCAACCTCAACTCTCTTATTCACACAATTTACTGAAAATATATGAGTTCAAGCAAGTTTATAAGTGAAAAAGGGTGCTTTTAGTATCAAAATCGCATAGCAAATAATGGTGTTTTAAACCGTTATAATTTTATTATCAATACACAAAATAATTCTCAACTTAACTCAAGGTAAAGATTTTCAAAAGGGTTTTCTCATACTGTTTAAGGCTTAGGTTCAAAAATGGTATAACACATTGTGCTCTTTTTAATTGGGATGAAACTTTTTTGCATTGGCTAAGAAAGGGCTAAATCAAAAATGACCTATATCATATGACACATGCAAGCAAGTGATTTAATCGTAGAAACCTAGGCAAAGTCATTCATGCTTTCAAAGTAATAGCAATCATTCAATCAAAAACTCTGGAGTTCAAAACCTCACATATGATAATTTCAAGTTCCAATATATAAATACACATCCTACTCAATATCACAATCACAATCATGTTATCATGCATCTGTTCACACATATTGTGAACAACCAACTATATATAGCATCTCATATAACATCTCAACCTCAATCAATATAAAAGCCTCATCAAGCATACTCATCACAAATCATCATTAACCCATTGTACCAGATATAAGTTTTAAACCAAGTACATCACGCCCTATTCTAAAAACAAAAACAAATAAAGCATAAATTAAAAAGATAAGTTTAGAAAACTGGGTTGCCTCCCAGATAACGCTTGTTTAAGGTCACGAGCCTAACCCAAACCTTTCTAGCACCCATCAGTAGGTGCAAACCTTACCATCAGCCATCACTAGGTGTACCTTCCTATATCCTTCAGTAGAAACATATCTGTCTGATGGGTGTCGCGGCCCATACAAATTTGATTGCATATGAGAAATGCAGTATAGACTAGGAAGTGACTCCTAGGTCGTCTCTCAAGGACAAACTGCGGTTCGAGTCTTAGGTCTAACACGAAGTGGGGGGGTTTGAAAGTGTTTTTGTGAATGCAATTAGACTAAATTAAAACACTCAAATTAAACCATGGAGTTCTTATGAGTTAGGCTACCGAAAAGCAAATGCATTAGTTGATATGAGTAGCCAAATCAATTCCTTTAAGTTATCCTTCAACTGTATAGTCCCATACCTATACAGTCTCTAGATCCCTCTCATTCTGGTGTATGTTCGATTCGTCCACGTGTCCCTTCCACTGGAAGCCTGCCAGGAGCCACTCCTTGTCCATGCCTCTTGCACCGGCGTGACACCCGAGCATTGACGAGTTGAAACAATTGCAATGCTGAAATCAGTGTGTCTCGGCTTCAATAAAACAAAATGAAAATGTATGCTTGCAATCTTTCAAAAGCAAAATAAAAGGAATGCAAAAGTGGTGGCTGCATCTATCCCTATGTCATGACAACACTTTCAAATATCTGAAAGCTGAATAAAAAAAAAAAACTTTCGTGAGCAGCTACTTTCCAAAATGAAAAGTGCAATTAATAAACATCATGCAACAAAATGAAAGGCAAATGAAATGTGTGCATTTCTTCCACAGGATGAGAACAACGTGCTTCTCTAATTTATTCCTCCAAAAAGAAATTCAAAGCAAAAAAAAGAACTTGAATAATAAATGGCAGATGGCCTTCTCATTCAACCATTATCCATTAAATGAAACATTGTTCAAAGAAAAGAGAGCTTCCAAACGTTGCAGCCTTCCTCCAAATTGTTTCAGCCAAGAGTTATGTTCCAAAGTGTGACGGCTGCTGCAATGTAGGGCATCGTGAGCTTTTTATGAGGGTGGGGTCCACCTCCAAGAAAACCCTAGGGTGACAAGTGTCATCCTTACACTTTGGGCCTAAACTATTTTGCCAAAAATTGGCCCAATGTTTACAAGTTTAATTAAAAACTATCTAGACTACTAAGTTTCAAAGTAATTAAATTTGAAATGTCTATGACAGGAGTCTTGAATTATTTTGTCTCCCTCCCAATGCTCCAAATTGTTTGTCCAAAATTTTCCCTGAAAATAATAATGCAAATAATTAGCTCAGAAAATTCAAATTAATTAAAATTAGAAATTCCGATCAAATTAAGCATATTTAGGAAAAACGGGAAAATACCGAACAAATAAACACAATTCCCTGATTAAATTCGTTACAATAAGCTAAGTGAAATTAATAAAATATCGAATCATCAAAGATAGAGATGGAGAAAAAAATATGAAAAATGGTGAGGATGATGAAAGGAAAGAAGAAGTTTAAAACTTGAAAGAGTATGTTAAACCTTTGCCTTATCCAAAAACATACTCAAGAAGGGAGAAGGAAAAGCAGATTGAGCGCTTTATGGAGATTTTTAGAAAGTTGGAAATAACCATACCATTTTCTGAGGCACTTCAGCAAATGCCCTCATATGCTAAATTTCTAAAAGAATTGCTTATGAAAAAGAGGAAGTATGTTGAGAAGGAAACCATTGAAGTGCAAGGAAACTGTAGTGCAGTCATAC
>NC_028354.1:1056145-1058023 GCF_000741045.1 Vigna radiata var. radiata
AGTATCAAAAGATTACATTGTTTTCCCCAACAACAATAGGATTTAGTTTACCATCGTCATGGAGAAACTAGGTGAAGAATGGAATGAAAGAGATAAAAACCCTAAAAAGGAGAAAAGGAGAGTTATCACCATCTCCAAATCTACCCTAAAGGGGTTAAAAGTGTGTTTTTGTGCCTAAGTCATCAAAAGATACAAACCCTAAGACGTTATGTCCTTTAAATAGGGCATAAAAATGACATAAAACAAGTCCAAGCCCAAACAGATCATAAAAAATAACATAAAACAGGTCCAGGCCCATCTGACAACCGCCCGAGGCCACATTTCACCGCTGGGTGGTTCTGCGGCTTGAGGGAAACCGCCCGGCGCCACGGTCTACCGCCTGGCGCTGGTCAACTGTGCTCTAGTTGACTGGTTGACTTTTCCTGGTTGACTGGTTGACTTTCCTGGTTGATTGGTTGACTTTTCTGGTTGACTGATTGACTTTTCTGCATATCTTCAACCTTTCTTTCCTTTTCTTGAGTCTAAGACCTTCATCTTCAATTTCATTCTTTACTTTTCTCAAATTAGCTACAAAACAATGCAAAATAAGCATAAAATCGCTAAAAACAACTTTTGACTCTCTCGAGACTCATTTATTGAGTTTTGCTTGATTCTGAGCTCATTGCGAGTAGTAAAGGGTGTAATTTGGTCCAAATTGACATATAAAAATAACTGTTTTTCAACCTTCATCAACACCCCAAACTTAGAATTTTGCTTGTCCTCAAGCAAAACAAAACAAAATAATACACAAAACAAAACTTGGATTTATACTGTTTCATCCAATGCCTCAACAATCCCAAGGTACATGACAAAACCACTCAATTCAATATCCTCAATGAAATCAAAAAATAAGATGCATGCATGCTTTCAACCCAGAGATTGCACAATAGATGTTATCCACTATGAATGGTCAATCCACTAAGCTAAAATGTACTCATGAAAATTAACAAATCATACCAAGCAAGTGTTTCACTCAATCACTCAAGTGTTTAAGGTGACACTTCACTCTCTATTGTTCACAAGTCACATGAAACAAAATTGTCATTCATCTCAAACAATCAACATCTTTACATGCAAATGCCATCAAAAGGACTTTTCCAAGGCTTGTAATGAGGTTGGGCTAACAAGAAAAATTGGTTTTTCTAGAATGCAAAATCCTTGAGTCAAGAGAGCTAACAACATACTCAAAATTTAAACACAACTCTCTCACCAATCTCTCTCATTCCCAACTTTTCCCTTTTCTTTTTCTTTTGCATTGAGCTCTTCTTCATGCTTTTCTTCTTTTCTTTTCTTTTTCTCATGAATTTTTCTTTTCACATTATTTGAGCTCAATGCTTTTCATTTGTTTTTTTTTTTTCGATTTTCCCCCATACAACCCCAAACTTGACCTTTTCATCACATTCAATTAAGCTCATCCCAACTCAAGGTAAAGAATTTCAAAACAAGGGTTCACATACTGTTTAAGGCTAAGGTTCAAAAAGGGTTTAATAATTCAAGCACTTTGGGTGAAAATTTGGCTAGAGAAGGGTTTTCAAAAATGGCCTTGATCATATGACATTCACATGCAATTCAATCGATCATCAAGATTAAGGCAATATCATCCATGTTTTCCTGTGAACAACACATGCAACAATAAAAACTCTGGAGTTCAAAATCTCACACACATGCTTCCTCACACAAAATTCATTCATACACCCTGCCTAGCATCATGACCACAATCATAAATTCATCACACATCTATTTGCTGGATATCATCATGCATTACAACTCAATTCTCATCCACATCAAATAATCATCAAATAGATCCATCATGCAAATTAGTTAGTCAAACATTTTCAA
>NC_028354.1:1063304-1064624 GCF_000741045.1 Vigna radiata var. radiata
CCATCAGAAGCAATGCATAACCCAAAAAAAATAAAGAAAATAAAATAAAATAAAATAAAACCAAATCAAATAAAATCAAATAAAATAAAAAAAAATCAAATAAAAGAAAATAAAATAAAAATAAAAATAAAATAAAATAAAATCAAAACGAAATTGAAAAAAAAATTCAGAAACTGGGTTGCCTCCCAGCAAGCGCTCTTTTAACATCATTACCTTGGCCCGGTAAAGCCCAAACACCCCTCAGTAGGTGTTGATTTTTAACGTTGGCGTTCTTCCTTCCTTCATGACACCAACAATCTTCTTGTCACCAACTCTAAGGATCCTCAATCTCAAGAGCTCTGCTTGCTTTAATAGTCTTGACAACCCATAACCTAATCTTGAATTTCATTGATGTGCCAGGTTAGGGTTTGTCACTTTTCACATCAGGGCGTTGGTGAACAAATTCTCCTTCCTTATCTGCCTCCTGATGAACTTGTGCTCCTAGTACAAAAAATTTTATCCTGCATACACTAAAGAACATTGCACTAGAGCAGAATTAGCCCAAAAAATAAAAATAGTAAAAGATAATTTTTATTTTTATTTTCATTTTTTATTTTCATTTTTTTAAGAAAAGATAACGGGGAAAATAAATAAAAAATAAAATAAAAAAGATAAAAAGAAAAATAAATAGAAAGATAGAAAGGTAGAAAGATGGAAAGATAAGAAGAAGGATGAGGGAAAGAATGTGAAGAAGAATAAAGAGAAGAATAAAGAAAGATATTATTTTATTTTATTTTCGTTTTTTTCTTAAAAAAAAAAGAAAAATAAAAATAAAATAAAATAAATAAAAAAAATAAAACAAAATCAAATCAAATCAAATCAAATCAAATCAAATCAAATCCAATCAAATAAAATCAAATAAAATCAAAACAAATCAAATCAAATGAAATGAAATCAAATTCAATCAAATCAAATAAAATAAAATTAAATTAAATCAAATCAAATCCAATCAAATCAAATCAAATCAAATCAAATCAAATAAGACAAATAAAATAAAAAGACAGTCTAATCGATCAAGAATCGCACACATAGAATAGTTCTACCATGAGTCCCCGGCAACGGCGCCAAAAACTTGTTGACAAATTGGCAAGTATACCAAATCGTTCAAGTAATAATAAAATGGTAAGTCCAAGTATCGTTTTCTCAAGAGACTCACGGCACTAAACTGTTGTGCTTTTGCTTAACTAATCAAGACTATAAAAATAATATTTTGGGATTTTTATAAAGTGCAGAAAAATAAACATGAATGCAATTTGATCAATTGAGGTTAAACACAAAACA
>NC_028354.1:1065244-1107391 GCF_000741045.1 Vigna radiata var. radiata
AAAAGATTACATTGTTTTCCCCAACAACAATAGGATTTAGTTTACCATCGTCATGGAGAAACTAGGTGAAGAATGGAATGAAAGAGATACAAACACTAAAAAGGAAAAAAGGAGAGTCGTCACCATCTCTATATCTACCACAAAGGGGTGAAAAGTGTGTTTCTGTGCCTAAGCCATCAAAAGATACAAACCTTAAGACGTTTTGTCCTTTAAATAGGGCATAAAAATGACATAAAACAAGTCCAAGCCCAAACAGATCATAAAAAATAACATAAAACAGGTCCTGGTCCATTTGACAACCGCCCGGCGCCACATTTCACCGCCGGGCAATTCTGCGGCTTGAGGGAAACCGCCCGGCGTTGGTCAACTGTGCTCTGGTTGACTAGTTGACTTTTCCTGGTTGACTGGTTGACTTTCCTGGTTGACTGGTTGACTTTTCTAGTTGACTGGTTGACTTTTCTACATATCTTCAACCTTTTTTTCCTTTTCTTGAGTCTAAGACCTTCATCTTCAACTTCATTCTTTACTTTTCTCAAATTAGCTACAAAACAATGCAAAATAAGCATAAAATCACTAAAAACAACTTTTGACTCTCTCGAGACTCATTTATTGAGTTTTGCTTGATTCTGAGCTCATTCCAAGTAGTAAAGGGTGTAATTTGGTCCAAATTGACATATGAAAATAACTGTTTTTCAACCTTCATCAGCTATAGGCTGGTCAATCACGGATCTTAAGGGAATAAGTCGTACATATTGCATGCACAGGATTCTTATGGAGAGTGATTATCGAGCAGTGGCTCAACCACAAAGAAGATTAAATCCAGTTATGAAACAAGTTGTGAGAAAGGAAGTGTTGAGATTGCTAGAGACAGGAATTATATACCCAATATCTGATAGTAAATGGGTGAGTCCAATTCAAGTGGTACCAAAGAAAGGAGGTATGACAGTAATTCATAATGAAAAAAATGAATTAATTCCTACGCGAACAGTTACTGGGTGGCGGATGTGTATAGATTACAGGAAGCTAAATATAGCTATTAGAAAAGATCATTTTCCTTTACCCTTTATGGACCAGATGCTAGAAAGATTAGCTGGACAAGCATATTATTGCTTCCTTGATGGTTATTTTGGATATAATCAGATTGTGGTAGATCCTGAAGATCAAGAGAAAACAGCTTTCACATGTCCTTTTGGTATATTTGCCTATAGAAAAATTCCATTTGGATTATGTAATGCACCCGCCACATTTCAAAGGTGTATGCAAGCCATCTTTGTGGAATTTATGGAGAAAAGCATAGAAGTCTTCATGAATGATTTTTCGGTATTTGGAGATTCTTTTCAGAGGTGTTTGAACAACTTAAATGTAGTTCTTAAAAGGTGTGTCCAAACAACTCTTGTATTGAATTGGGGAAAATGCCATTTAATGGTTACTGAAGGAATTGTGTTGGGACACAAAATTTCATCTAAAGGGATTGAAGTTGATAAAGCCAAAGTGGAGGAAATTGAAAAGCTTCCACCACCATCAAACGTGAAAGGAATCCAGAGTTTTTTAAGTCATGTTGGTTTCTATAGGAGATTTATCAAAGACTTTTCAAAGATTGCTAAGCCATTGAGTAATTTGCTAGTGAAGGATACACCATTTGAGATAAGTTCTGAATGTTTGCAAGCTTTTGATGTCTTGAAGAAAAGCTTAATTTCTACTCCAGTAATTGTAGCTTCAGACTGGACTAAGGATTTTGAACTTATGTGTGATGCTAGTGACTATGCTTTAGGTGCAGTACTGAGTCAAAGAAGAGAAAAAGTATTTCATGCTATCTACTATGCTAGTAAAGTCTTAAATGAAGCCCAATTAAATTATGCTACCACAGAAAAAGAATTTTTGGCCATAGTCTATGCACTAGAGAAATTTAGATCTTGTGTTGAGGGCATCTACTGATGGATGCTAGCATTTGGAGAGGGATTTTTCTTTTTCTTTTTCTCTTGTACTTTGAATTAGTAGTATAGGTTTTATCATTGTGTCTATGCTTGGCTTGTACACTAATTCTGATTATGGTTCAAATTTATTGCATGATGAGTTATTCACTACTGATGATTGATTGTGGATGATGATTGAGAATGTGTGAATGCTGATATCCAGGTTAATGTTTCACTAACTATGTGAACAAATGAGTAAGTGATTCATGATTGTGATTGTGATGCTACGCAGGATTCATGAATGAGAAGTGAGAAATCATTTGTGGGAGGTATTGAGCTTCAGAGTTTTTATTGA
Organism: Vigna radiata var. radiata; assembly: GCF_000741045.1. Classification (NCBI taxonomy): domain Eukaryota; kingdom Viridiplantae; phylum Streptophyta; class Magnoliopsida; order Fabales; family Fabaceae; genus Vigna; species Vigna radiata. The sequence goes on from NC_028354.1 coordinate 1,067,513, forward strand.
TATGTGCACTGTTCACAGGGAATCATGAATGATATTGACTTAATCTTGATAATTGATTGAATTGCATGTGTATGTCATATGATCAAGGCCATGCTTGGAAAGCCCTTACTTAGCCAAATTTTCATCCAAAGTATTTTAAATAATATACCCTTTTTGAACCTTGGCCTTAAACAGTATGAAAACCCTTGTTTGAATTGATTTACCTTGAGTTGGGTTGAGAATAATTGTATGTGTTGAAAAGGTTCAAGTTTGGGGTTGTATGGGGAAAGTAAAAGGCAAAAGAAAAAGAAAAAGCATTGAGTTCAAAAGTGAAAAAGAAAAATGCATGAGAAAGTAAAGAAAAGAAGAAAAGAGAAAAAGCATGTAAAGTGAACTCAATGTAAAAGGAAAAAGGGAAGAAGTTGGGAATGAATGAGATTGGTTAAAAAGAGAGTATGCTTGAACTTTGAATGATAATTTAAACTCCCTTAACTCAAGGATTTTGTATTCCAGGAAACACCAATTTTTCTTGATAGCCCAGCCACATTACAAGCCTTAGAAAAAAGTCCTTGTGATGACATTTGCATGTAAAGATTTTGATTGTTTTAGATGAATGACAATATTGATTTATGTGACATGTGAACAGTAAAGAGTAGAGTGACCTCCTAAACACTTGAGAGATTGAGTGAAACACTTGCTTGGTGAGAACTGTTAAATCCATGTTTACATCTATGCTTAGTTGATTGATCATTCATGAACGAAACATCTGTTGGAAAAAGATTAATTATGTAAACTGAATTGGATTGAAAGCATGCATGCATCTTTATAGGATTCCACTGAAATCTGAATTGTATAATAACTTGTTGTGAGAAAAAGGAATTTTGAAAAGTTTTGAATTGTCTGATGAAGAAGTGGAAAGCTAAGTTTTGTCTTGTTTGCTTGAGGACAAGCAAAGTTCTAAGTTTGGGGTTGTGATAACGGTCTAAAAACCGTTATTTTCATACTTAAATTTGATATCAAAACACACCCTTTATGGCTTAGAATAAGCTTAAAATCAAGTAAAACACTTAGTTGAGTCTTGTGAGAGTCAAACGTTGGTTTTAGAGATATTATGCTTGGTTTTACATTGTTTTGCAGGGTTTTAAGGTGAATTGAAGATGGAAGTAAAGTAAGGTGGACTTAGACCCGTGAAAGAGGAAGAAAAATGATGAAAAGAAGGGTCAAGTGAGTCGTTGAGCGCCAGAATGGATCGCTGAGCGCTCAGAACGATTAGAGGGAAACCGCTCAGCGTCAAAACTAACCGTTGAGCGGTCAAAGCGGCAAGAGGGAAACCGCTGAGTGCTGAACTTAGGCGCCTGGGCAGTTGTCTGTTTTTATTAGCTAGCTTATGTAATCTTTAGTGAATGGTGATTGAATTGTTTAAAATGATTAAATATTATTAAATCACTTTTATGATTGTAATTGTCCAATTTAATTTTACATCATTACATTGCATGCAGCAGTATATGTTATTATTTCTTTTTAAAATACCAATATTACGTCGAATGATAAAGCTAATCGACATAATATTAGGATATGAACGTCCAACAAAAGGAAGTCCACATATTATTTAATATTACGACAAAGGTCTCTCATTTTTTTTACTTTTATCTTTTTTTTCTTTTTCCGTTTTAACCTGAAATAACACGTGGATTTTGAAAATATTCAACGTCTTCTATTAATTCCTAGAAGGAGTTTATGAATTTTATGATTTGAAGTTGTAGCGTTTTGAAAGGCCTTGGAGTTGCTACAAGTTAACACAATTGTTGTTACAAGAAATTTTATAAATTGATGTCTACTTAAATAATTACTGTTGGGAAAGGGCTGATATGGGTTTCAATAATAAAAGGCAGTCTACTTAAATGATATATGGGAAAATGCAGTTTGCTGCTAGAAACGAAGATGTTGACGTCAATTTCTCCAGACTTCCTAAGTGTCTTTTTAGTTTAATTCTTTTTTCTTTTAATCCAACAATAAACGTTGAATTTCTTTAGCATGTGACGTATTATTCGTTATCCGAAGGCAAAGGTCGATCTTTTTTTTTTCTTTTTCCTTTTTAAATTCCCATAAATTTATCCATTCTCTAATCTTATAAATGGATAAATGACATAAAAATTATAAATATTATAAACTTATTTATTCGCTTTTTGGGTTTGCTTTTGGATTACATTTGAGTTGTATGTTAATTTTTTTTATTTTGAATTGTCTTTGGAGTTTAACATTATTATAGGATGAAATTATTTAAATTTGAATTAGAAAAAAATTGTAATTTTTTGTTTTGGATTTAAAAAAAAAAAAAAACTTGTAATTAAGTGAGTCAATGAACCAACTCATTTAATCCACCGTCCTGTCGTGGACTAGGCGAAGTTTGAATTTTTTCGTTTTGCTAATAAATGAAAAGGGTTGATTTGGCTTACTAAGTGATCAACCCCTGGTGGACTAGGCTAGATTGGATCCGGTGATCCGTTTTGATAACACTAACTATACTGTTAGCATTTTTAACGCTGATGACCAATTTAAACCGTTTTTACAAAATATAAAATAACCACGAAATATAAGACAGTACCACCTTCAAAGAAGGGACTAAAATAACCGTTAAACCTAAATTTTTTACATATCAAAGTATTGTACATTAATATTTTTGTTTCAATAATTTAACACGTGAGTATTAATTAAAAATATAATTAAGACATAAAAAGTTAACATAATTAAATTAAAATAGTTATATTTATTTATTTTTAACTGTTAAAGATTTAAATAAATTAAAATTTTAAATTCACATTAAAATTTAAAAACTAAAAATATATTTAACTTAATAATAACATTAATTTTAATTGTATTTTATTTTATTAATTTTAAACAATTATATTTTTATGTTATACCAATTTTGAGCATATAATTATAATTCTAAATTTTGATTCAATAATTCAATTTTTTTATCTTAATACTTTTATCCCAATAAAAGAAACTCTATACACTACTTTTCTCGATCTTTCTCTTCAAGTCCATCCATTTATTTTCCACAAAACCAATCCATATCTCCTTTACTTGTGTGACAAGGGCTGTCATGTCATAGAGTGGACCACCTACTATCCTTTTCAATGTTCGTTATAATAAATAAGTTAAAATATTGCTTATAAAATGGTTGATAAATGTTTGAATTATATATATAGAAAAAGAGTGGCAGAGAGTTAGAATATGTAAAATTTAATCAATTCAATTTAAAAAATATATATGTTTGATTTTATATTTTCTCAAACAATACTGTTGAGCGTTGAGAACCACTCAAAACAAAAACAATACCTTATATTATTAATTATTTATTCAATTGTCTGAAACACTGATGAACCAGAAAAAACCTGTCAATCTATCTTTACCAGCTTTTTTGAGTGGACAAGTCCTCCTCCAATAATGTCCTTTCAATTATAAAAAAGTTAGTTAAACATTGATATTAAATACAAGTTCAATAATTTTAGCATGGATATAATAAATGATAATCTTTTTATATTGAAAAATTGCAAGCTGAACTTTATTTTACGTTTTTTTTTTCTCAAAAGATTGTCAAACTGAAAAATAAAAGTAAATAATGAGAGATTAATTTTAATAATTATAAGTAAAAGATAATTTTAGTAACTGTATGGTACATTATCTAATCCATCTTGCATTATATAAGCTCTAATGACAAATACGGTATATTAAAAATATATTCAGGATGTTTCGACCTACTCTTTGAAGTATAAGTTAAGCAGGTTAAGTGATTTTGTGGTGTCATTGGAGTAATAAATTGGATATACAAGCAGTTAACAACTTAATAATAGAATGATTAAGATATTAATAAAAAATTGACAGTTAATGAAAATTATTTATTGATAAAAGGTAAGTCCATTTTAATATATATGATGTTATCTAAGATCTATAAAATACTTATAAATAAAAAACTAAGTATTAAGTAAGATTATTTGAGTTCTGTATTTAATTATGAATTAAATTCGGGACTTGAGTAATGCTTTGATAGATATTTACTCAAAAAACTTGAAACAAGTTATTCAGAAACAAAAAATTAAGATGATAATATAAAAATTGTTTCTTGATCTACTCAAATATTATAATCATGATAGGTCATTTAAGATAATAATAGATTTATGATTTTTTATGAGTTTATTTTATCATATTTAATTTTTTTTTAAAAAACACAAATTTAATATTAAAAGAAGGAAAAGACAATGATGATTTTTTGTTTTACTTCGTTTTACAGATGAATTATCTACGAAACGAAACTGTAGATTATTCGAGATTAATATTCTAGTGAACTCAGATTTTTATTGAAATTTTTTACACTGTTTTTAAATCTTAGATACACAGTGTTGGTAATTAATGACTTTTGTTTCGGTATGAATATTTTGGGGATCGAATGGACTAACCTGGATGACGTGGTGCTTCCGCTGTCTTCTAATTTTCAATCGTCCGGAATCTTCAAGCTTCGACCGGAGGGAGGTACCTGCAATGGCACTCTGACGTCGCATCCATATTTTTCGGTGGAAATTTTCTTCTTTGAAAGATGAGGTTCGATTGTAGAGCTCGTTCCAACACCTTTTCTCTGGGGGCAGTAAGATGCGCATAGCGGTCGTATCTGGGGTTTAGATTCACGATTGGTTTCTGTTCCCGGACGTTGTCATTTTTTCGCTTGCCCTCTTTTTTGTTAACACTTACCGGATGCTCCTCGTGTTGTTGCTTCTGGAAAATCCTTTGATCTTCCATTTTAATGAACTTAGCCATCTTTTGTTGTAGCTCCTCCAACGTGCGGGGTAATTTGGCATACAGGCTTTCAGAGACGAATCCTGCCTTAAGGCAGTTGGGCAGACTGCTGATGATGAATTCGGGGCTAGCTCCCTTTATCCTCCGGGCGGCGTAGTTGTATCGATGCATGAAAGCTCTGAGAGTTTCGTCTTTTCCCTGCCTGAGATTGACTAGCTCGGCAACAGTCACCTCTTCATATCGGTTGGTGGAATATTGCTTTGTGAACATGTTCGTCAGCGTGCGGAAATTATCTACCGAGTTGGGTGGAAGGGTATAATACCATTCTAGGGCTTCTCCCCTCAGTGACTGGGAGAACGCCCGGCATTTTACTGGGTCACTTTGAGTGTAGAAGGCCATTGAATCGACAAAGTTCCACAAATGATGTTCTGGATTTGTTGTGCCGTCGAATTTCTCCACCTGAGGTGGAGGCCGATCAGGCATAGGGGCCTGCATGATGGTATCCGTGAATGGCAAGAAATCTGGGGACCGGGGGGAGGAGGCAGATTATGATTCTGACTGTCTTCAGATGCCTCCCGGTCGTGTTGTCTTTCTTTGCTACGTTCGACATCATCAGTCTTCTTCTGTTGTAATTCCTGCTGTAAGGTTGCAATAGTTCGGGCTTGCTCCTCTAACTGCGCCTGCAGGTCTCTTATCATCTGGATTGGATCTGGATTCTCCATGCCTCTTGTGGTCACCATTGGGAGTCTTGTCCTTTCGAGCCCCATGGTGGGCGCCAAAATGTTTCAGTATGAATATTTTGGGGATCGAATGGACTAACCTGGATGACGTGGCGCTCCCGCTGTCTTCTAATCTTCAACCGTCCGGAATCTCCAAGCTTCGACCGGGGGGGAGGTACCTGCAATGGCACTCTGACGCCCAAGTCAGGGTGAGTGGTGATGAGTCTTGAAAGCAAGGCTAAAAGTTCTCAATATGAGAATGCAGAGTGAAATCACTTAAGAATATTGTAAGCCAAAGTGGTGTATATGAGAGCGTACCTGGTATGCGATTCCAGCCCTGTATATATAGATTATTATCAAATATAAACAGAATATAATATAAACGGCTGTACCTGAATATCCGGTTGTTCATATCTTATTTGATATTTTCTGATATAGATTGTTAAGATATTATTTGCGATGGATTATATTCTCATGATGGACCGTTGGCCCAATAATGGAAATGATAATGACCTATCATTAATATGATCGAGGCCCATTAATCATGTTGAACCGTTCGGCTACTAATTGCAACCGTTCGGCCCAAATAGCATATCATACAACTTTAAAATTGAAATTCATTTGTGATAATTTATAACTATTTTACTGGTATCGCCAAAGACAGACCGCCACAGCTGGCAGGGCCAATTTTTCATCTTCATCAGATTCAGGCACGTTGTTCTATCGGAAAATCCGACAGAAGTATACAAGACAGAGACATTTACCATTTTAACAAGTATCTTATATATTTTATTAAATAATTTTCTTATATTAAAATTTCGAGAGAAAATATATTACAAAGATAAAATAATAAATTTATGAGTTTATTTTATATTTACTTTCTCAATTTTACAAGCCCAAATTTACTATGAATTTCTAAAGGTTATTTGTTAGCTTTTTCGCGATGAAGGTTGAGACTTAATATATCGATGAACTGAAGGATCTTTAAAAAATATTTTTTAAATATTAATATTGATAAAAACTTTAAGTATATAAAATATATTAAATAAAAAAAATTATTGGAAAATAAAGCTCCGCTACCGTATAAAACATGATTAAATGACGTGGAATTGGTGCACGGGGTGGGTGGTGCATAATTTGATTTGTTTGGTCTCATCAATCGTCCTTTTCTGTCGGTTGTTGTAATGGGTTTGGTTTTACGTGGGGCCGCTGTTTCTGGGATGTTTTCTATCAGTTATTTTCTTTTCTTTTGCTTTTCACACACATACTGCTATTGTAATTATTATAAAAACTACATTATAACTGGAGTATTTAAGTTGATTCTTAAATAGTTGATGTAATAAAAGTTGGGTAAATTTTGAATTACATTTCATTTCTCAATTTAATAGATATAAATTGGTTTTTTAATACATCGTTATTTTGACATATAACCTTTTTCTCCATAAAATTTGATAACAATTTTTTTATTATAATTATATATTTTTAAAAATTATTTGTGTTATTAAAATTTCATTTTATAAATTGTTTTGACTAACATAACATCTATCTTAACATGTCTGAATTTTGTTATTATTTTAATTGTGATATAACTTTTTTTTTATTAGTATAAATCAATATTAGTAAAAGATACTTTTTTTAGCTGTAAAAATTGTATCTTAAAGTTAATAATTATTATTTTCATAATATTGTAGGATCTAGAAAATAGCTAAAATAGCAATGCTCTTAAAATAAAAAAAAATATTTAATTATTTTATTATTAAATTATATTATAAATAAAAGTTTTTATTATTTGATTTTTATTTTATAAGACATTATTTCTGTAAAATAAATTATATATTTTTTTTTTTGTTTTTTTCTATGGATTATGACTTCATCTTTTCTGTTTGAAAATAGAAGTACGATATATTAGATTCTTAATATTAAAGTCTGCCACCTGATTAGAAGATAAAGCCTATAGGTCTATCTGCATAAACATATCTACAAACAGGAACACAAAATTTAATTTAAATAAAAATTTCATAAAGTTAACGGGCTTCGGGACCTCTAGGTCTACTTCTATGTATACTTAACAAAAGTGCATGTAATTTTTGCTAAACATTGCAAACCTTCATATAATTCCTTTGATAAAAATTTCAAACCTATACATACAATTATTTTTTGGAAAAATTGTAAACTTTCTAATTAAAAACTTAAATATCTCATTCACTAAATAAACTTAATTAATTATAATAACAAAGTTTAAATTCATTATTCAAGTTTATAATACCTTCCTTCTTTTTTTTTCATATCGTTAATAGAAAATGACAAGTGTATCTGTGTCTCGTAATAAATATCGTTATGTTTTAAGAAACTTATATAACACTTGATAATACTTACTTAATCACTCAATTAGATTTAAAGTTCATAAAAACTCCTTTTGAATTTTTATAAAACAATTAATGTGTAAAAGAATATTTAACAAATTATTTATAATTGTCAAAACTAGATTTTATCAACTTCATTCTCATACATTCACAAACATCTCAATTCCATCTTCAAGTCAAAATCAACTCACCTGCATATTCAAATCTTATTTTTAGAGACTTTGAGCATATGATCACTCATCAAGTTTCAATTACTTTAATCCTCAACAAGTGAAATCATACATTAATGTCAAGAGTCTAAGATTATTAATGAATCAATTTCTATTCCTAGATACAAGCATCCATTAAATATTCAATTTCAACTCTTGATTCTAAAATTATTTTACAATATCGAAAGAATCACAAATCAAGCATGTGAACAATCCAAATCGAACATTAAGCACACTGGTACAAAAACAGCCAATTAAGTCGTTTATTTTTGGCCTTTAACGATGCTTTTGTTAGTGACGTTATAGCGGGTGACGTTATTATTTTTAAGTCCTATTTAAAGGCCAGAACATCTTAGGGTTTGTATTTTTTTGATGACTTAGGCATAGAAACACACTTTTTACCCCTTTAGGGGTAAATTTGGAGATGGTGACAACTCTCCTTTTTCTCCTCTTTAGGGTTTCTATCTCCATTCTTTCATTCCATTCACCTAGTTTCTACATAACGATGGGGAACTAAACCTTATTTGTTGCTAGGGAAAGATGTAACCTCTAAAATATCTTATATTGAAATTCTTATTTTATTCATGTGCTTGCATATGCTTATATTATCAATTGTTGGGTTTCTTATCTATGCTTAATGCTTTTATCGTTTAACTCATTCGGTAAATGTTGTTTGTCTTTATCGATACGGAGAAGTACGGTAATGTCATGAACTGGTAGGAAAGTCCTTGATTAAGCTAATACCACCTAGAGATAGGGGTAGGACAATCAATTGTATTTTGCTTTTGTTTATAATGCATTGCTAATTATTAGGGGAGACTAGAGATAGTAAGCTAGAAATTAGTAATAAGCTTTTTTCACCAAGAGATTGAGTTTATGGTAGACTAAGAAAGTTTGCATGACAGTATGATAATAAAGCGAATTTAATAAGAAAAGTAGATATATGAGAGTGATTGGGTGAAATCTGAACCCTAGCAACAAATCCATCTCATATTATCAACATCATCCATCCACTTTTGTGTTTAACCTCAATTGATCAAATTGTATTCATGTTTATTTTTTCATACTTTATATTCAAAAACCCCAAAATATTGTTCTTATAGTCTTGATTGGTAAAGCAAAAGCACAACAGTTTAGTGCCATGAGTCTCTTGGGAAAATGATACTTGGACTTACCATTTTACTATTACTTGATACGATCTGGTACACTTGCCAGAGTGTTAACAAGTTTTTGGCGTCGTTGCCGGGGACTTGTGGTATTACTATTCTATGTGTGTGATTCTTAACTGATTAGACTTTCTATCTTTCTTTCTATCTATCTTTCTGTTTTTTTTTTCTTTCTGCTTTTATTTTTCTATCTTTATTTAAAAAAAAACGAAAAAATATTTTTTTCTGTTTTTATTTTTTTGTTTTTATCTTTCTGTTTTTTTTTAAAAATGAAAATGAAAATAAAATAATATCTTTTCCTTATTCTTCTCCTCATTCTTCTCCTCATCTTTCCATCTTTCTATCTTTCTCCTCATTTTTCTCCTCATCTTTTCATGTTTCCATCTTTCTATCTTTCTATCTATTTTTCTTTCTGTCTTTTTATTTTATCTTTCTATCTTGTTATTTAAAAAAAACGAATATATATATATCTTTTACTGTTTTTATTTTTGGGCTAATTTTGTACTCTAGTGCAGTGTTCTTCATTATGTGTAGGATAAAATTTGTACTAGGAGCACAAGATCATCAAGAGGCATATAAGGAAGGAGAATTGGTTCACCAACATCCTCATGTGAAAAGTGACAAACCTAAACCTGGCACACCAGTGAAATTCAAGAATAGGTTATGGGTTGTCAAGATTTTGATGACCAAACCGACCATTTTCGAAAAGTTTTGAAAGAATATCAAAGCAAGCTCTGGTACCAATTGTCGGAAAACAATCGATATCCGTTATAGAGTTGCGCAGTGGAATAAAAAATAAGATAGCAAAAAGTGTGTTCGGTCACAAGTTAAATTAAAATGGTCCATTTTAGAAAATTTATTTTCTTACAGAAAATTTATCAAACAGTTGATATGCGTGAAACGTAAAGAGTGTAGGGAATAGAAAATGACACACTGGAATTTTTATATTGGTTCGATTCAAAAGAATCTACGTCCAATTGTTAATCACTATAAAAGGTGATTAACAGTTTCACTAAATTGAACTAGCTTTTTAGAACTTCCTCAAACAAACTGTATTCTTAAAAAGCTCAGAGTTACCCTCTTAGGGTTTGGAACAACTATATATAGCTTACAGGTCTGAATATGATCGTTAACATTACAACTGCCAATGATAATCGATTATTGTAAGTGATAATCGATTATTTGCGAGACTTGGAACAATTTGAGCATTGTCTCTTCAAACCGGTCAACTTTAGTTCTTCAACTCCTTCTACCGTTCGACTTGGTTCTTTACAGCTTTTCAGCGTTTGGTCATGCTCTCCACCGCTTGGTCCGAACTACTTGGTCAAGTCTTAAACCGTTTGGTCATGCCTTGTTTGATCACTGTCATCACTTGTTCAGCCTGTTGGAAGTCGTTTAGTCATTGGCTGTTAGTGACTGTTTGGTCTTCAGCTTCTCTACTCTTCATGTTAACCCTTTGCCTAATACATATCATTCGGTCTTTGACTGATAATGACCATTCGGTATTTGAAGTGTTCACCCTTTAATTGTTGTAACCGTTCGGTGTCCATTCGGTCTTGAACTGCTATACACCGTCCAACCTTCAACTATTGCATACCGTTTGGTCTTTATTGATAGTTTAGTCTGGTCCTTCTTCTGACTGTTCGGTCTACACCTGTTAGTGACCGTTCGGTCTTCAACTGTTTTCTTGTTCCCTTTTCTCATGGACCAACGTGCAGGAATGCTTTTAAACTTAAATCAAGAGTTTTCATATTCTTCATTTTATAGCATCATCAAAATCATTTATCTTCAAAATATCAATGTTCCTAATTGGTAACAAAATTGTCATCTTTATTCAAAGAGGAGAAATTTGATTACTAAAAACAAAGAATGATTGCATTCTTTGAATCCTATGACACTGATTCATGAAGTGTTGTGGAAATGGAAACTATGTATCCCTAGATAGAGAGGAAGAGACCCTGCCTAGAAGCTCATGGTCAGATGATATAACTTAAAGTACCTTTTAAATTCTAAAGGTAGAAATGCACTAATGTGCGTTCTAGGTGAAAATGAGCATAAAAAGATACAAACATACAAAAGTGTCAATATGTGGCGTATATTCCTAAACACTTATGAAAATTCCAACCAATTTAAAAAGAAAGCACTCTGAAGTACATGGAAAAATCTAGATTCGTCGAGAAGAGGAAGAAACCAATTTATTTTTTTATGACAGATTTTATTAAAAGCATCTTAAACGACTCTAACGAGGAAGTAAATTTATTTATTTAAGATTGATAAATAGTATACACAACTTAAAATTAAATTTTTATATATTTGATGAATAATATTATTTATTTAAGAAATTTAATTGATATTTTATTATATTGAGGAAATAATAGTGGATCTCATAACCATTTAGCTTGCATAACAAGTATAAAAAAAATTGAAAAATATTTCCTTTTAATTAATTGGCTCCTTTAAAAAAAAGTTATACGAGATTTATATATCAACTTATGCATACTCAAATATCATTAATTAACTCCTTTTCAATTCTAATTCATCTTGATATAGACGTGAATTCATAAATTTTACTAATTGACACAAACAAAATCAAATATTCGCAGTAAAATAAAATAAAATCGCGCATAAATATTATTTTTCTAACATTGAATTCAAAAAGAAATTTAAGATAGAATATAACTTATTATATTACTGTTAAAACTTTCTTATATATGGACTACAAAAATTCCATTAAAGTAACTATCAGTAATATTAAAATTGATAATTTATGTTTATAATTTTTATAGTATTGTCTGTAATTGTTTGACTTCTCTTACATTTGTTAATCTCAATTATACTTATTTTATTAAGTTTTAAATAAATTAATCTTGAATTTTTAAAATAAATTTTTATTCTTTTTCTCTTCTTCGTTATTTTATATTAATTTTAGTTTATAAATTATATTTGAATTATTTATTTTTCATACAAATATATATGGATATGATTTTTTAAAAAAGTGTAAGGGGAGAATGTTATATGTTACTGTTGAAATAAGTGTAATGTGAAAAATATAAATTTAGTCTATTATTTTTTATTTTGTTTAAAATCAGTCTCAATTTTTTGTTTAAATAGAATAATTTCATTATTCTCTAAATTAAAACTAAATTTAAATTTTATAAAAATGTAATAATAATTATTTTATTAAATTAAAGTTTTTATTAAATATTTTTAACTACATTAAATTTATTTAAATTTATATTTTACTTTAAATTTTATTTTAAATATTTATATATATCAATAATTTTTATACAAATTTAATATTAGAGTTCGATTAAAATAACAAATTTATAAATTTAAATTTAAAATTTTAAAACAATTTTATAATAATTTAAAATAAATATAATTAAAATTTTAATATTTAATGTAAAATATAAATTTAAATAAACTTAATATTGTTACAAATATTTAATAAAAATATCAATTTTAAGGAAAATATCATCGTGAAATTTATATAAAATTAAATAGAATTGAATGGAGGGTTTTACAATATGACAGAGTGAGAGAAAAATATTGATAGATAAATATTTAAAATAAAATTTATTATAAAATATAAATTTAAATAAAATTAATATTGTTAAATATATTAATAAAAATATCAACTTAAAAAATTTATCATTGTAATGTTAATATAAAAATTAAATTTAGTTTCAATTTGGAAAAAGAAGAAATTACTTTAGTTTTAAAAAAAAGAAATTGAATTATGATAAAATAACAAATTGATAGATTAAATAGAGATGTTTCACGTATAGGTGACACAAGTGTCAACATAGTTAGTATATTACTAACAAAAATATCAAATTAAATCAGATTTTAGAAAATGAATATTCAATTGAGACCAATTAAAATTTGAAGACTTAATTAAAATTTCAAAATAAGAATTAAACGAGGTTTTAAACCAAAAACATATTATCATATTTTAATTTTTTAAAATTAATATATATATATATATATATATATATATATATATATATATATATATATATATATATATATATATATATATATATATGGATTTGTTAAAGGTTAAGAGTATTTTAATCATTTTATTTTCAAAACTAAAAAAAAACAAAAAAACCTCAAAATTCTTTTATCTTTTCTCTTTTATTTCTTTTATGGATAATGATATTTAGACAACATTTTTTTGACAACATTTGAACATTGATTACGTGTTAATCTGTCATTGGTCAAAAATTACTCCACAATCAATAATAATAATCATAAACATTATTGTGGAGTAATTTTTGGCCAATCACATATTGACACGTAATCAATGTTCAAATGTTGTCAAAAAAATGTTGTCTAAATATCATTATCCTTCTTTTATTGTAATTTTCTCTGTCATGTTTATGATAGTCACAAGTAAAAAAATTAGAAATATTTACCTAACTCTGATCTACTTTAAAATTTATAATATGAACAAAATTAATTTTTAAATAAGAAATTTTAAATAGAAATAACAAAAAAGATTTGGAAAGCTTTCCATGATACAAAGTCTTTTAAATAACTCTACTAATTTTACAAAATTAATACTAATTTCACAAACATTTTATGACATGATCATTAGGGACTTGAAATAAAATTAATTAAATGAAAATATTATCCTTTTGCATTTACACTTATGCCGTCATATGTATGAAATTACATAAAATTCAGCAATTATAATACCAGGGAAAATGTTAATTAGGTTATAATCGACGAGTTTTACATCCGAATGAACGGTGGCAGTAACGGACAAACAAAACATGATGTTGACAGATCAAACTACGCAAACTGACGGACACGTTTTGAGCTTTTGTGACACTCATTTTAGGATCTCACCCGTTTTCACACTAATTATTTCTGGAAAAGAGAAAACTAAAACAATATCTCACAAACTAGTAAAGCAGAGAAATGGCAGAAACAAAGTTGAGCTGCATCAAAGACCAAAAATGGTCACTGCATGGAATGACTGCGCTAGTTACAGGAGGCACCCGAGGAATAGGGTTTGTTCACTTCTATAATATCTTCTACCTTCTTATTTAGCATTGATTTCTCTGTTACTACTTTTTCAATTTTTTATTCTGTTGCCAATTAGATACGCCATAGCAGAAGAATTGGCAGAATTTGGAGCATCTGTGCATATATGTTCTCGTAATCAGCAAGACGTTGATAAATGCTTAGAAGAATGGAATAGAAAAGGATTTCGTATAACAGGGTCTACATGTGATGTACTGTCCCCTGACCAACGTCAAAATTTAATCAAAAATGTTGCTTCCATCTTTGACGGAAAACTCAACATTCTGGTATCACCCTCTTACAATTTTATACCACTGTGTGTCTGCATTATATGCAAAAAATATACCATGATAATTATTCATTTGAGAAAGTTCTGACTGCATAATTGATGGTAACAGGAGAATAATATTTCTAATTGCAAAACTTTGGTATAGAAGCAATTGTTGAGTACTGTTATTACATGTTCGGTAAAATAGAAGACATAGAATATAATTGAAATTTGTAATTGTGTGCATTTCATTGATGAATATCATGTCTTAAATAACCTTAGAAATAGAGATAAATACAATCATCTTAATGGTTTAAGAGTATAAATTCAGTAATAATAACAATTAAATCATAATGAAAAAAATCAATTAAAGCATATTGCGACAGGAATTAAAAAGGGTAACTTGATAATCATGTACTAAATATACTATGATTCAAATGAAATTACTAATAAACCCTTTAGATTTAATTTTATTCAACAAAACTCCTCCGTAACTTTAAATCTTTTCATTCTTATTTTTCTACTCCATTCCATGTGTATCATCTCACATCAGATTTGTTTCTTCCATTAAGAGTTGGATTCTTCATTTTCTTCATGTTGGTTGTATTGTTTTTCATCTTAACTGACCTCTATAATGTTTATTCTGATTTGTTTTTCATTATGGTCGACCTCTTCATCACCTTGATCAACATGGGTGATATCTTCTTTGCTCTGACCAACTTGTTCTTAGCATTGTCCGACTTCTCAGTAACCTCGACCAACTCGTTTTTGCTTTGGCCAACCTCTCAATGACCTTGGCCAGCCTCTCAATCACCTTGCCCAATCTCTCAACCATCTTCTCCCAATCATCTTTATTGCTTCAAAAATTTGACTTGTCAGTGGTGACTTTGTTATGATAATGGTTCTTCTTGCTAACATTGGCAAGCTCCTATCTATGCCAACTCCCTTCATATATGGTTCTCCATACTGAGACTCTTCACCCTTTCTTGAAGCATCCGATTGAGCTTCCCTAGATAATTTTCACCATCATTTCTTATTACCTCACTTGCTACTCTTCGAACTCCAATATTTTATCGTGCTTCATCCTTGCCAATTCTATTTCCAAGTTTGCCACTCTCCTCGTCATGACCTCTAACATCTTTGCTAATCTATGTGTCATCGTAGTCCGGCTATGCTTGCATTTTCCCTAGCTACTCACGTTTTCCACTAAGTTGTATAGTTGATTCAATTAGGAAAACTGAGCTCTCTAATTTCTCGTTTGAGCTCACAACCTCTTCTTCTTTTGAGCTTTCCACTCGCTCTTGGCTAAGTTTCCTACTAGCTCTACGTTGTCAATGCTCTCTGCCAAGCTCACTGTTAAGCTCTTTGCACAGTTTGTCGAGTTCTTCACCTCCACCAAGTTCTCTACAAGAACTTTTGAGCTTTCCATGGCAACTTATGGGCTCTCCACACACGAAACCAACCTCTCCATGAACATTTTTAGGCTCTCCATGTACCTTGTCGAGCTCATTGGACTACTCAGTATTGTCAAGGTCTCCTTGTTGGCTTACACACTCGACTTCAAATCTACACCTCGTCTGCTTGGCGTCTAACCTCCAATTCGGCAACTCGACATCCGAGCTCTTTGCCATCAATAAAATTCCTATCTCTTCCTTTGCTTCTTCAATAAGGAGATTTGTCCCTCCTTTTGTCTTAGCTCGACAATACTTCGCAGTGTGACTGACCTTCCCACAATTATAGCATTTTCATGATCTGAATTCATTTGCATAGTGGTCGTGCTTACCACATTTATAACATTTCACTCATTATCAACCTCCTTGGCCTTTCCCTTGTGTTAACCATGTCAATTCTGCTGACCAATTTGTTCTTTGCTGCCATCTCCAAAACCACCTCTGTGACGTCCTCTACGACCTTGACCTTAAGTGTTCTGAGCTATCCTTTGAAGTCAAGTTGTGCTTGAAGTACTTGATCAAGTTGCTGATAATTCTTGCTTATTTGTTGTTCATGGGCCTTAAGTGACCCAACTAATTCAACTAAGAGGACAAGCAAGTCATTTGACTCCTCGATGGCACACATAATACTCTCAAAATCATCTATCTATGATCTCAAGATTTTCTTCATAACCTGGTTGGTTGGTATTGGTTCTTCATTCCTACTTGAGTTATATACTCGATCACCCTTTCCTTGTCCTCCATGTTTAAATTTTCAAATTCCTCATTGAGAGTTTGAAGCAACACTTGTTTAACGCGGTTGTTCCCTCTATATTCAATCTCCATGATCTCTCACACTTCTTTTCAAGATGCAACTTTTTCTATCTTCTCAAAGTCTGCTTTATCCATCACTCTGTAGAATAGGTACAAAGTCGATCTATCTTTTACTCGTGTCTTTTTCAAAGTAACAATCTGGGTCACCTTCTGCTTTTATCCTCCATGGGTTCTTGGTATCCATTTTGTACTACATCCCATGCATTTTAGGATCCTATGAGAGCCTTCTGCAAACTCCATTTATCATAGTTAGCTTTCTTTGACAATTGTAGCATAAACATACCATTCACAAGATTTGTCATCTTACTCACCTCTATTTCTCACAAGCACTCAAATACATTGTTTCACTCTTTTTTTTTTCCTCTCACACTCAAACACTCAATACATAAAACTCTGATGCCAATTATTAAAATAGAAGACGACACACAGTATATATAATTGAACTTTGTAATTTTGGGTATTTCTTTTATATTAATTGAAATTTGTAATTCTGTGTATTTCTTTGATAAATATCATAGCCTTAAATAACTCCAGAAATGGAGATAAGTACCGTATAGCTCTAATGATTTAAGAGCATAAAATCAGAGTGTGACTAATTAAAAATTATATACCAAATAAACTATGTTTTAAATAAAATTACTAATAAATTTCTTATATTTAAGTTTATCCAACATATTCCTAGGATAGGATAAAAATAATTTATATTAAAAATTATTTCAATTTATTCATTGCTCCACTGTTAGTCGTGTAAATTTCATGACATTACCTCAATTCTCTTTTTCTTTTTCTGGTTTCAATTTCCCCTAGCTAGAATTACATGGTAAATGGTTTTCTATAGATAAACAATGCTGGAATAACTACACCTAAGAAACTCGTAGATTATACTGGAGAAGATGTAAGTAGAATAATGGGAACTAATTTTGAGTCTAGTTTCCACCTATGTCAACTAGCACATCCACTTCTCAAGGCCTCTGGATATGGTAGCATAGTATTCATATCCTCCATTGGAGGTCTTAAAGCTTCCCCCTTATGTTCTGTCTATGCTTCCTCTAAAGGTATTTTTCCTATCTTTGAGTCCTTTTAATTTAAAAGCAAATTGGGGTTTCAGAGGATAATCAATATCTGTATATAAACATAATTCAGGAGCTATGAATCAATTCACCAAGAACGTGGCATTGGAATGGGCAAAGGATAATATTCGTGCAAATTCCGTAGCACCTGGACTTGTTAAGACTGCACTTACGGATTCTATAGCAGTATGTATGCTGTGTTATATTAAGCTTATACATTCTTGAAAATTGGTGCAAAGTATGTATTAGTTTTATCAATCGGTAACCAATCTTAGCAAAAACGATTATTATTTTCGGTGAAATTTCTCTTAGCACTCACATTTTTCTGTGTAACTCATTCCAAAAGGCCTATTAATGATTGATATAAACTTAATAAATATTCTTTATTTATATTTATAAATACTATATACTTTTCCATCTTATAGCAACCATGCCCAATATTTTTGTGTATTGCTTTTGCTACAGGAATCTGTTGATGAAGGGAATAAACTGTATGAAGATATGATATCTCAAACACCAGCTGGTCGTATAGGAGAACCTAAGGACATATCAGCAATAGTTGCTTTCCTTTGCCTTCCAGCTGCTTCATACATCACTGGACAAATTATAATTGCAGATGGGGGTTACATAATCTAATCTCTTAAGTAAAAAATTATTACCAGTATGAAATAAAATACATAACTTCCCCCAAAGACAAATCTCCTCGTCATCCTGGTTGGTCAGAAGCTCCAAAACTGATCAACATTTGCATCGTTTAAAGTACAATATTTAGAGTGTTATCTATTTCCTTTTTGAAGTTCTTTTTATCAAGTATATATACTTTAAAGAACAATACTTATTTATATATATATATATATATATATATATATATATATATATATATATATATATATATATATATATATATATATATATATATATATATATATATATATATATATATATATATATATATATATATTTATTGTTTCTTTTGTTTCTAAATATTAATTATTGTATTGACACTGATTGTTTAGCCCACTCTTGTCTTTTTTAGTATCTGCCTGTAACTTAAAGACCCAGACATTTATTAAAAAGTATGATAAAAAAAGAAAAATTTGGGAACTAAAAAAGATTTTAATTATATATTGCTTACTAGATGCGGGGAAATTAAATGTCATTCTATATGTTTGTGTACAGAAAATAAGCAATGGGAACTAGTTTATAAACTTCGTGTTATGTTGTTGTCTGGTGTGCGCAAACTAGAGGTAAAGGGGATGATATTCAAGAAAGTTGAAAATTTACTGGTTAAGATGTTTATGCAGAGTGTTATGGCTCAAAGCTACATTGATGTATAAAAAACTATCTCTGTATCGGTAACTGTCTTTAACAGTTATTAAATTATATATATATATATATATATATATATATATATAAGGGAGGACGTCCGGTCCTCTGCCTCAGGGGACGTCCGGACAACTAATTTGCGTCCGGCATCAGACCCCCAGGTGACACTTCCCGAAGTTCGTCCGGTATGACCGGACGTCGTCATTAATAGACGAAGGATCATTTATTGATAGTTAGCGAGGGATGATCAGGTCACTAATTAATACCAAACTAAATAGGATTACGAGCATTGGGCCCGATCTTGGGCCGTGATTAAGGAAGGTTAATTCTCGGCCCATCTAGAAAACTATAAATAGAGGTCAAAGGTAACAGTAGGTAGGAACATTTATTGCGCATTTATACTGTTTGATAGCTTTCTCTTTCTATCTCTACAAGTGGAACTGAGAACTGACTTGGGCGTCGGAGTGCTTTTAACAGGTACCCGGCCGGTCAAGGCGAGCAGCAGGAGACGAAATCCAGGACGGACGAAGGAAGAGTGTTCAAGTCCAGTAATTGTAGAGGAAGACCCCACCAATCCGAAACATTTGGCGCCCACCGTGGGGCCGGAGGATTATACCCAATGGTGACCACAAGAAACACTAACACCGAAGATCAGACGAAGATGTTGAGATTGATGGAGCAAAGGATGATGGAAATGCAGCGAAAGCATGAGGAGGAGATGGCAACCGTGAGGGCAGAATGTTTGGCCCAGATCGCGAGGAGTAAGAATGGGGCGGTTGGAGGTGAGCAGGGTGAGAGGGCAGGGGAAAAGCAAATACCATTAGAAGGGGAGAATAGTAGTGCTCGAACGGATGGGAGAGAGGAGAAGGGGAACAAGGACAGCCAGTCTCTGGTTAAAGTAGAAGAATCAACCACCATGGTGCCGTTCGTACGGGAAATCATGGAAGTACACATATCAGAACAGTTCATACCCCCTCAATTCAAGATGTACGATGGGACGTCTGATCCGACCGCCCACGTCAAGTCATTCATCAATGCCATGACCTTCCATACCGGATATGACGCCATTTGGTGTCGGGCGTTTTCATTACCGGTTAACTCCATTGTAAACTTCAAGAGCTTGGGGGAAATGTTCAAGAAACAATTTGCTGCGTGCAACGCGGAGGATGTGACGGTGGTGGATTTGATGAATCTTAGGCAAGGGAAGGAGGAACCATTGAAAGTCTTTATGGATAGGTACCAGAAAATGGTACGGAGAGTTAAGGGACTCGGCCTAGAACTCGCCCTTCAATACGTTATGCCAACACTCAGACCAGGGCCATTCAAGGACAGTATCTGCCGGAACCCCCCTCGAACGATGGAGGAACTCAGACAGCGGGCGACCGACGAAGCTAGGGTGGAAAATATGAAACAACAGTACCGGAAAGATGCTCAGGAGGCTAGGATGGATAAAACTGACGGAAAAAGGTCGGACGGTCAAGGAAGTCGGCAGAGCGGGCAGAAGAGCAGAGAGGGACCGAGGGGCCCGCGTTTCCAACAATATACCTCTCTCAACACTCCTAGGGCCCGGATATTGCAAGAGGCGTTGAGTGCGCAGATCATGCAAGCTCCCTTGAGACGTCCTACTCCTCCGGGAGCGGACCTAACCAAACACTGCTTATACCACCAGAACTCGGGCCACGACACGAAGGAATGTGTGACGCTCAGAGATAAGATCGAAGAGTTGATCCGTGCAGGGCGTCTGCAACGGTACATAAAAATGAATGCACCCGACCAGTATACTGATAGGCCGTCCAGTCCCAGGCAGATGAGCCCGAGGCGAAACCATAGACCCAGAAGCCCTAGAAGGCAAGAGCAAAACACGAACGTGCGGAGCCATAGGCCTTCACAGGATGTTGACAGACGTGAGAGAAGAAGCCGAAGTCGCAGCAGGGATGGAGATCGGAGACGTCCGTTGCGAGGGATAATAAATACAATATCAAGAGGATTGCGGGAGGAGGACCTACCTCCTCAGCGAGAAAAAGGAGTATCCGGACGTTACGGTCCATACATGCCGTTGATGTCCCAAAGCGAACCATGCCCCCCATCACATTCACGGACGAAGACTTTCATGCGCCTGACCTGGACCAGGACGACCCAATGGTGATAACCGTAGAAATTGCTCGTTATGAAATCAGCAAAGTGCTCGTCGACCAGGGGAGCTCGGTCAATATCCTTTATTGGTAAACCTTTTCCCAGATGGACATATCGGAAGACCTCATAGTACCGTACAATGAGCAAATAGTGGGTTTTGCTGGAGAGCGGGTAGACACAAGAGGTTATATTGATTTATGGACCCGCCTGGGAACCGGAAGAGAGAGCGAGGAAATGAAGATAAGATACCTGCTAGTAGAGGCTAACACAACCTATAACGTCCTCTTGGGGCGTCCGTGTTTAAACGCATTCGGAGCTATAGTGTCCACACCACATCTGACCATGAAGTACCCGACTCACCGTGGGACGATTTGTACTATACGGGCGAATCAGAAAACCGCCCGAGAATGCTATGCGGCCGGTCTGCGAATATATTCGCAGGAAGGCCGACAAAAAGTACCTAGGTCGGAAGTAGCTATGGCCGATTTGGACCCTAGGACTAATACAAAGGACCGCTTGGAACCTATGGGGGAAACACAGCCCGTCGTGTTTGGACGAGATCTTTCGCAAACCACGTCCGTAGCCACAGGGATGGAGCCCGAAACAGAGAAGCAGCTAAGAACCACCTTATGGCGGAATCGAGATCTTTTTGCATGGACGACGACGGACATGCCGGGTATCCATCCGTCCATTGCATCCCATAAGTTGTCGTTAGTCAAGAACGCTCGACCAATATCTCAGAAGAAATGGAGGATGGGGGAGGAAAAGAGGAAAGCGGTGAATGAAGAAGCTAGAAATTTATGCGAAGCCGGCTTCATCCGGGAGATCACATACACCACTTGGTTGGCCAATGTGGTCATGGTAAAGAAGTCAAATGGTAAATGGCGGATGTGTACAGATTATACCGGTCTCAACAAGGCGTGCCCCAAGGACTCTTACCCGCTTCCGAGCATCGACGCTTTGGTCGACGGGGCCTCCGGACATCAGATGTTGAGTATCCTGGACGCATACTCCGGATACAACCAGATCCTAATGTATGCACCATATAGCGAGAAAACCGCCTTTATGACAGAGAAGGCCAACTTCTGTTACGAAGTAATGCCGTTTGGTTTGAAAAACGCCGGTGCTACGTACCAGCGGTTGATGGATAGGGTATTTTCCGAACAGATAGGATGTTGTATGGATATTTATATCGATGATATGGTGGTACGTTCATCAGATGATAACCAACACTTACGTGACCTGGAAAAAGTGTTCCATCAGATCAGAAGATACGACATGCGATTAAACCCAGCGAAGTGTACGTTCGGCGTCGCCAGAGGGAAATTCCTAGGCTTTATGCTCACCTCCCGAGGGATTGAGGCCAACCCCGACAAGTGCGAGGCCGTGCTGAAGATGTCGAGTTCCAGCACACTCAAAGATATCCAGAGGTTGGTCGGGCAACTAATGGCACTATCCCGTTTCGTTCCAAAATTGGCCGGGCGTATTCGGCCGATAATGAAGAAAATGAAGAAGGACGCACCGGGCAAATGGGACGCGGAATGTGAACAAGCGTTTACTGAAATGAAGGAGATCTGATGAATCCTCCCGCCATGAACATACCGATAGCAGGGTACAAATTGCAAATATACTTAGGGGTGTCGGACACGGCAATCAGCGCAGTCTTAACGCAGGAAGAACCATCCCCCAAGCTTATATATTTTGTCAGCAGAACGCTTCAAGAAACGGAGGCCCGTTACCAGCAAGTGGAGAAGGTGGCGTTGGCGCTCCTCCACGCCTCCCGTAGACTTCGCCAATATTTTCAAGGGTACCAAGTTGTCGTTAGAACCAATCATCCGGTGGCTAAGGTACTTAGGAAGCCCGACCTAGCCGAACGAATGGTGAGTTGGGCTGTCGAGTTATCGGAATTCGGCCTCCGGTACGAACCAAGGGGTTCCATTAAAGGGCAGCATCTCGCTGATTTCGCAGCCGAGTTACCAGTTGTCGGGAACGATCAATGGAACCTTTATGTCGATGGTGCGTCCGGACGGCAGACCAATGGAGCCGGAATAGTGCTGGAGGGACCCAACGGTTTTCTGCTCGAATATTTGTTGATATTCAAATTCAAAACGTCCAACAATCAGGCCGAATACGAAGCCCTGGTGGCCGGATTAGGGCTCGCCAAGGATATGGGAGCGCGAAAACTTGTATGCCGAACAGATTCACAACTGGTCGTAGGTCAGATGAACGGGGAGTTTCAAGTGAAGGAGGACCATATGCTCAAGTACTTTCACCGAGCGTCGTCTTTAGTGGCGACCTTTGAAAAAGTTGAGATCCAACATATACCCCGAGAGCAGAATACGCGAGCAGACGTGTTGTCTAAACTTAGCTCTGGCAAAGAAAAGGGTCAACTCACAACCGTTATTCGCCAAGTCTTGCTACAGCCCTCCGTAGAATGCTACGTAATAGCTTCGGGCGACACTGATTGGCGGGACGAGATAAGGAGGCTGATAAAAAGGCAAGAGGATGAACTATCAGTAGATCCGGCTGATTCGAGGAAGATCGCCCGATTTGTAGTAATTGGGGACGACCTATACAAAAGAGGTTTCTCCACTCCGTTGCTGAAGTGCTTATCAAAGGAGGAAGCTCAGTACGTGATGGACGAGCTTCACAATGGAGTGTGTGGATTTCATTCCGGCCGAAGAACGTTGAAGGCCCGCATTCTACGAGCCGGATACTACTGGCCGACAATGGAAGACGATACCCGGACTTTCACGCAACGTTGCCTCAATTGTCAAGCACATGCCAACGATACTTGGGTTCCCCCCATACGCTCCATTCCATTACCTCCCCATGGCCGTTTGCCCAGTGGGGCATGGATATCGTCGGACCTTTCCCCCAAGGCCAGGGTCAAAAGAGATTCCTCTTAGTCGCAGTAGATTATTTCACCAAATGGGTCGAAGCCGAACCCCTGGCGTCCATCACTGCCATGCAGGTCCAAAAGTTCTGCTGGAAGATAATATGCAGGTTCGACCTTCCAAAAACTATAATAACGGATAACGACAGGCAATTCATGGATAACAAGCTGGAGGAATTTTATACGAGCTTAGGCATCAAACTCTTCACGAGTTCGGTAGAACACCCACAAACGAACGACCAAGTTGAAGCTGCTAACAAAACCATAGTGGCGGAATTAGAAAAGAGGCTGGGAGAGAAGAAATCGGCTTGGGTAGAGGAACTGCCGGAGGTGCTATGGGGCTACAGATGCACACCGCACGGCACCACGGGGGAAACCCCCTTTAACTTGACTTATGGGATCGACGCTATGCTCCCGGTTGAACTAGGCGAACCATCGCTGCGCAGAAGGCTGGATGATATGCAGCTAAACGATGAAGTGTTAAGGGTGGAGCTCGATACCATTGACGAACGCCGGGATCGAGCGGTGCTCAGAGCTGAAGCATGTCGGCGACTGATAGAGCGTCGATATAACACCAAGGTCCGCCCCCAAGAGTTTCAAGAAGGCGACCTTGTCTGGCAGAAGACCGGGGAAGCCAGGCGCGTGCCCCAGCATGGAAAATTGACAGCTAAATGGGAAGGCCCCTTCAAAATTGTCACGACGCTGAAAAACGGAGCATATCGCCTCGCCCGACCGGATGGAAAGCTCCTTCCCAACACATGGAACGCAACACACTTAAAGTTTTACTTCAGTTAATCATGTTTAGCCGATGTACTCTTACTATGAATTTTTGAATTAATGGCAGTCTTTTTCATCCAATTTGAGTGCCTTTCGATAGTTGGAAACGACCGGACAAGCCGAACAACACCAAGGGATCCGTCCCACTAAATTCATGGGATCCGTCCCCAATTAACAGGGATCCGTCCCAAATTATTCTTAAGGCTAAGGGATCCGTCCTGCCGAGAGATCTGTCCCCATATGGAATCCATCCCACCAAAGAGCCCGTCCTGAACAAACCAGTACGGGCCGATAATAAGTAAAAATACATGTAAAAATGTTAACAACGGAGTAGTAAAAATAAGTTAACATCCTTCGGACGCGAAATAAAATAACATGGTGATAGAAAAAACCAAATTCATTATAACACGTAAAGTATAGACCAAAAGCCGGACGGGCCGACCACGCAAACAAAAGCTATGCCTAAGTGTTTGCAAGTCGACCTCACAGACCAAAAAATACATGTATTGACTAAATTAAGCTTCCTTGTCGGCCTCAACAGCAGGACCACCATCCGTCCCCACGACAGTTTCCTCATTCAGAACCCCCTCCACTGGTCGTATCTTGCCCCGATAAACGTCCTTATACAGGTCAAACCCGGAAGCGACCGGATCTACCTTCAGCAAATATTGTACCTGACACAGAGCCTTATTGAAACCTTCCTTATGCTCGTCGATCATGGTTGCGTCCAGCTTGTCAAAAGCTTCCTTCGCCTCCTTCAGTTCGTATTCGAGGCGTTTCTTGTCGGCATTGGCGGTCAGGAGATCTTGGGATAGCCGCTCACTCTGTTCGGCCAACTCGCCCCCCCTCTTAGTCAAACGGCGAACCTCAAGTTTCTGTTTCTCAACGTCTTCTCTCAAACTGTCCTCCACCAGCTTGGCGTCCGCTAGGGACTTGTTCGCTGCGGCTAGCTTAGAAGTAGCAGCATCCAAGTCCGCTTGCAGCTTTGAATGCGTTTCAGGACAATGCTCGTGTTCCTTAGCCAGCGCCTCTACGCGGCGGCGGAGACCGGCGGACACGTTTTGTTCGTCCGCCAACTCGCGAAGTAGCTCTCGACCCTCGTGTCCTTTGCTATGCTTGCGAGCTCTACGAGCCAACATAACGCCCCAGCTCATCAGCTCCACGGCCGCTCCAAGCAATTCTTCTTCCGACAACGGTTCTATGACCGCCAGTTGAGAGGAGCTGGGCCGAGACTCTATCTTCGATGCCGCATCAAAAGCGATATCGAAGACGCCGGCCGGTAGGGGTTTCTCTTGCGCAGGCCCAGCCAACACCTTTTCAGGGCGAACCACAGCCACTGGATCCGCCGTAGTCACCTTCACGGGAACACCTGTAGGTATCCCGGACGAAGTCGCCCGGCTAGAGGCCGCAGACGGCTGTGTTACGCCCTTCGAACTACTGCCCTTGCGCCGTTGGGTGGACGCAAGCCATCCGGATTGGCGAGGCTTGGGTAGCGACATATATCCTGAAAAGAAAACAAGAATTTAGCTAAGTCAAAAATGAACATAAAGAAGCCGAACCGGCCATAGGCATACCAAAGGCAATTTGGTCATAGTCCTCGTATTTCAAGCAGTCGACGAAGCCGCGGGCGTTGAGGCGGTGGGGCAGGTCCTTTATGATCCGAACGGCGTCACGCTCCAACTCGTTCATACGGCTTACGCCGTACGCCTTTATCTTGGGAGGATCCTCTGTCCAATAAAAGGGGAACCTAGGGGCACCATCGACATCAAAGAATTCCGACTTTTGCATCCAAGTTCTCAATGAGTATTATCATAGCTTATGCGGTATGCATTTGAACTTTGAAAACAAATCTCCCCAAAAACAGCTTTGAAACAAAATTGACAATTTAATCATCAAATGTCTTAATCATCCAGAAATGCCAATGAAAATCTATTAGTCAGATCACTCAAATGAATTTTTCATTGCTTTTAACAAAAGATATATCAAGGCTTACTTCAAAGTATTCAGGAAATTGAATACTAAACCAGTTAAACACAGATTCAATTTATAAACAAAAACAAATCATTGAAATAACAATTGCACATGACTAATCATTCCAAAAGACTAAATTTAGCACATGAATATTTCAAATAGATTAATTTCATTGACTAAAATGTGCAAGCAGACAGGAACACACCATAGAAATAAAGAAACAGTGATGTACATATTATTTGCCCAAACAGAAATGAATTCAACAGTAATCTCATAATGGAAGATTAAGCAAATCAATGTGCAACATCAAAGTTTAAATACTACTTAGCTGAGCCACTTGGTGCTTGAACCAAGGCTTTTGATATCACTTGATGAAATTACTTCTTGGCTTGGAGCATCAATTCCAAAATCAGAACATCATAAAAATTCTCTTCTCCTTTTGAAAACTTATTCTGCAAAACAGAGCAATGGAGCTTTTGGTACCCATAATCTTATTTGGGTCCTTGAGGTTAGAGATATATTACTTTATGACAGGAATCCAAGCATATTTTCCATTTTGAACGCCAAAATGTTTAATGTTGCATTTGTTAGAAGTGTGTCCCTTTTTCATGCAATAAAAGCAACAAACATCATGCACCTTGTTTTTCACAAAAGTTCCTTTTTTTACCCAAACTCTATGAGTTCTTTTAATTTGGTTCTTACCTTTAAAAACTCTTTTGTTTTTAAAATCCTTTTTAACAGGTAGAGGCATTTCAGCATTATTATTTCTTGTTGCAATTTCAAGCAAATTTTCAAGAATATTTATATCAAGCACATGACTCTTACATGACAAACATTCAACAGGTTCAGTAGTGACATGTGCATCTCACAATTTTATTTCTAAAGTATTAACTTTATTTCTTAAAACAACTTCATCATCAAGCAATTTATCATATTTCAATTTCAATTCATTGTGCTATTTCTTAAGCTTTTTATGATCCGCATCTAATTTCTCAGATTCATTTAACAATTCAAGAAAAGCTTTTTGTAAATCAAACTCACTAGTGTCAAGGCTAGGGCCACATACTTGGCTTGTAGTGTCATCGGTAGCAACCGTCAAACATAGGTTTGCTTCTTCAACAGAATCACTTGAACTACAAGTGCTTGATGCAGTATCTTCCCAAGCAATGTANGCCTTCTTCTTTTTGTGAGATTTCTTTGCTTTTCTTTTGTTGCTTGAACAATCAGCTTTCACATGGCCTCTTNCACCACATCCATAGCATTTGAAGCTTGAAGCGGATCCTTGATTGTTCTCCTTCTTCTTCTTCTTCAAGATTTGGCTTTCACTTTTTGCCATTAAGCATATATTTTCTTGCTCATTAAAATCACTTGAGCTTGATGTAGAGCTTGAATCACACGGTGTCAACTTATCTACATCTATGACTTCATTATAACTGTGCCTTAAAAATTTCCACATTTCCTGTGCACTTTTATAAACAAAAACTTTGGAGAATTCATTTGGGGTTAGTGCAAATAGTATTATATTTCTAGCCTTAAAATCAAATTGGGCTCTTCTATTTTCCTCATCAGTGCAATCAAAATATGATTTTTCTACTTCTACACCATCAACTGTAATTTTTGGAATATAAGGACCATTTTGTACAGCTTCCCAGATGCCTCTATCAACAGACCCCATGAAAATCTCCATTCTCACTTTCCAAAAAGCATAGTTATCACCAGTAAACAATGGAGGTCTGTTAATGGAAGCACCTTCGGCATATTCATGGTTTTGATTGTGATCGGCCATTTTTGCAAATATTTTGAAAAACTATCAAAGCAAGCTTTGATACCAATTGATGGTATCACAGGGGGTAATTTTCGAAGAGTATTGTGCAGCGGAAATAATACTCAGAGAGCGTAAAGTGTATTAGGTCACAGTTAAAATGATTTTAGCCCTTTTTAGCAAAAATAATTTTCTTTTAGAAAATTAGCCAAACAGTTGATGTGCGTTAAATAAAATGAGTGTAGGGAATAGAAAAATCACACAAGTATTTTTATATTGGTTCGATTCAACAGAATCTATGTCCAGTCGTTAATCACTACAAAGAGTGATTAACAGTTCCACTAAAAAACAGTTTTACAAATTACAAGATAAAGAACAGAATATAGAACGAAAAGAACCACTCTACCAACTTGAAGAGAACCGCTCCGGCAATCGACCAACGATTCGCGAGCTTCTCCTTTCACAAGACCAAGCAGAGTACCTTGCTAACTTGAAGAGAGTCTGCTCCGACTATAGACACACGATACACGAGCCTCTCCTTTCACAAGACCAAGCAAGGGAACAATGAACAAAACGCTCTCAAGAACGTTCCTCTGACACACAGTGTTCTAAGCTTTCTCAGTTCACAAAAAGTTCAATTTCTGAAGTTCTCTAAAACCCAATATATAGGCAGCTGCTCTGAATATCAAAGGTCAAGTCCCAACTGCCACAAATAATCGATTATTGTAAGTGATAATCGATTATTCAAGTCCGTTACAGGTTTTTCAAAAAGTGATAATCGATTATATGAAGTGATAATCGATTATTCAAGTCCGTTACAGGTTTTTCAAAAAGTGATAATCGATTATATGAAGTGATAATCGATTATTCTTGTATAACTTGTGATAATCGATTATTGCTCCTTGATAATCGATTATTGCAGGTAAAAATGTAAGTGATAATCGATTATAGCTTGTGCATAATCGATTATTCCAATTAAAAATACAATTTAATACTTCTTGCAGCATCATCAAAATAATTCTTCAAGTTTTACCAATGCTTCTTATTGGTAACATAGTAGATCACTTTAGGCAGCTTGTTAATCTTCCGTGTCAGGACAACTCCCAAGGCATAATTTGATGCGTCAAACATGAGCTCAAATGGGGCTGTCCAATCTGGTGCTTGAATGATCGGAGTGGTGGTCAAAGCTTCCTTCAGGCAATCAAATGCCTGCTTGCATCTGTCATCAAACACAAAGTCAATATCCTTTTGCAGCAGTCTGGACAAGGGAAGCGCCTTCTTGCTGAAATCCTTGATGAAGCGCCTGTAGAAACCTGCATGTCCAAGAAAAGATCGCACCTCTCGCACGCAAGAGGGGTAAGGCAACTGGGAAATCACAGATATCTTAGCAGGGTCTACCTCTATTCCCTTTTCAGAAATGATATGCCCTACAACCAAACCTTGTTCAACCATGAAGTGACATTTCTCAAAATTGAGAACAAGGTTTGTTTCTATGCATCTTTTCAACACTTTCTCTAGACGATCTAAACATGCATCAAAAGAGGATCCATACACAGTAAAATCATCCATAAACACCTCTATGCAACCCTCAAGAAAGTCGCTGAAAATGCTAAGCATGCATCGCTGGAAGGTACGAGGGGCGTTGCATAGGCCAAAGGGCATCCTCCTATAGGCAAAAGTGCCAAAGAGGCAGGTGAATGTGGTTTTCTCTTGATCCTCAGGAGCAATACTGATTTGGAAATAAACAGAAAAACCATCGAGGAAGCAATAGTGAGATTTACCTGCCAGGCGCTCCAGCATCTGATCAATTAATGACAGGGGGAAGTGATCTTTCTTGGTCGCTTGATTCAGCCTCCTATAATCAATGCAGACTCTCCAGCTGCTCTGCACTCTAGTGGGGATAAGCTCATCGCTCTCATTCTTCACAACAGTGAGGCCAGTCTTCTCAGGCACAACATGGATGGGGCTCACCCACTGATATTTGAAATAGGGTAGATGATCCCAGTTTGCAAAAGCTTCGTCACCTCCTTCTTAATCATGTCCATGATCACGGGGTTTTGCCTTCTCTGTGGCTGTCTCACTGGTTTTGCCCCATCTTCCAACAAAATTCTATGCATGCATGTTGATGGGCTAATACCAGGTATGTCAGCCAAACTCCATCCAATGGCCTTTTTGTGCCTCCTTAGCACATCAGGCAACTTCTCCTCTTGAACAAAATCAAGGGAGTTAGAAATGATCACAGGTTTCTTCTCATCATCCTCCAAGTACACGTACTTGACGTTTTCTGGGAGCTGTTTCAGCTCAAGAGTGGGTTCCTGCAAGTTAGATTCAATTATACTTCCTGCAACGTGGTTAATGCATTTTGACTCTAAAGAATGTACAGGTAAAGGCAGAAAACCCATCTCATCACAATCCAGATCAATATCCATCACAGGTATATCAACAACATCATCAATATCATCCAAATCAACATAAACACGCATATCATCAATAACCTGGACATCATCAATACCCTGGACATCACAGTTTGCATCTATATCATCATCAAATTCAACAGCATTTCCAATTCCTGATTCAATCCCAGATGCTATGCATGAATGTACAGAAGATTAAAAAGAATGTTTCTTCTCATGCATAGAACGAAAATCATCAATAATGAACTCGTCCACAATGTCATCCAATGTATCAACTCTTAACACAGAATGGTCCTCAGTTGGATATTTCATGGCATCAAGGATATTAAAATGCACAACAATATCAGCAATTTCCATAGACAATGTCCCAGCATACACATCAATCTTGGTACGGGCAGTTTTGAAAAATGGCCTGCCTAGAATAATGTGGGCGGATCCATGAGAGAAATCGTCCTCCATCTCCAAAACATAGAAATCAACAGAAAATATCAATTCACCTACCCTACCCAAGACATCTTCTATGTAACCTGTCGGGTGGGTAACACTCCTATTGACCAACTAAATGACCACACTCGGGGTTTGCAAAGGACCAAGAGACAAAGATGAATATATAGACAAAGGCATGAGATTTATGGATGCACCCAGATCAAGCATAGCATTTTCAAATTTACTGTTCCCAATCACACAAGGAATGCAAAACATACCTGGGTCCTTTTACTTTTCAGGAATGTGCGAGACCGACTTGCCAATAAGAGCTGATACATTCCTTCCCATGTTGATCCATTCATTGCCCTTCATCTTCCTTTTGTGTGTGCACAACTCCTTCAGAAATTTGGCATACTTGGGTATCTGCTTGATGGCATCGAGTAGAGGTATGTTCACCTCTACTTTCCTGAAGGTCTCCAAAATTTCTCTATCCACCTCTTCAGTCTGTTTGCTAGGAAGTGCCCGTGAAGGGAATGGAAGAGAGATAGGTCGGTCAACCAATGGAGAAGGTGCGGCAGTGGCGGTGGAGGTGGAGGGAGAAGGTCCACCTGGAGAAGATCCACCGGCCGAAGAAGAAGATCCACTGATGAGGTGTCGCAATCCACACAAATTTGATGTGAAAATAAATGTAGTATAGCTAGGGAATGACCCCTAGGTCGTCTCCCAAAGACCAATTTTGCGGTTCAAGTATCGAGTCTAACACGAAGCGGGGGGGGGGGGGGTTGTGAAAAGGGTTTTGCAAAAGTTAAAGAAGTCAATAAAGACACAGATGCAAACAAACTAATTTAAGCTAGCATGGTAATTAAACTAACACTATTAAAAACCTTAGACAACATTCAAACAAAATAAAATAAAATACTAGACCCCAACAAGACAACAAACAACTACCCAACACAGTTAAATTAAATTAAATGCAAAACTAAATTAGAGAAATCATAAGCAACTAATCCTAATATGCAAATTAATTTAAAACAAAAAAGCAAACACAAATTTTTCCTAGCAATTCATGTGACCAAGTGTGCACCAAATAAAGAAATTGAAAATGAAAATGGCCTAAGAAGACCCCTTTTACGTAAGCCACTCCACCACATTCTAAATTGACTTTCTTCCTTCAATAAACCATGCATATGTTGCCTTCTTTTGTTCCATGTGCTTCATTCTCCAAGAAAATGCTTCCTTCTACCTTTCTACCATACAAAAATGTGCTTCTCTCTCTCCATCAATGCAAATTGCCAAACCCACACTCCTCACCAAGTAGAAAAAGTGATTTCCAACCAAGATGCCTAATGAAAATGCTTTTAAT
Organism: Vigna radiata var. radiata; assembly: GCF_000741045.1. Lineage (NCBI taxonomy): Eukaryota > Viridiplantae > Streptophyta > Magnoliopsida > Fabales > Fabaceae > Vigna > Vigna radiata. The sequence goes on from NC_028354.1 coordinate 1,100,447, forward strand.
GCTTCTCCCAATGTGCCACATGTGCAAAGTCAAAGGGAACAAACAAAAAACAATCATAATACATTCTCTCCTTCATGCAATTCTAGGTCAAGCTAGCAAAAGGGCAAAGACCAAAATGGCAATATTCCTTCCATGGTAAATGAGCCCTTCATGTGCATGGCCAAATGAGGTAAAAATTAAATGAACCCTTTCTCTCTCCCTTCCATTGCTTTTCTCGGTTTTCCTCACCCAAACAAGCATCCAAAACCTTTCTTCACCTATTACCACCAAGAATGCATTAAGAAAACCAAGTTTCAACTCCCAAAGAAATAAAAGAACAACAAAGTCAACCTCCCACTTCTTCCAAACCGTTCCAACACACACCTTTGCTTCAAACTTTTAAGAAAAACAAAATGAAATCTATAACCCACATTGCAGCACCGTCCAGCTCTCCCAAAGTTAAAGAATACACTTCACAAATTTCTTTCATCCATCAAAGTAAAAGCACAAGAAGAAAAGGGTTAAAGCTCCCAACAACCATGCATCAACTCAAGCTTTCTTCACTTCAAAACTCAATGGGAACCATATTCTTTTTCATTCAACAATGGAAACTCAAATATAATCACGAAATTGGTGCAACAAAGAGGAAACGAAAATGCAAAATGGGTCTTCATTCAACCAAAGAAACCATTATGAAAATGCAAAGAACCACCTCTAAGCTCAAGCTTTCAACATTCAAATGGAAAATGCAAGAAGAGAAATGATAGATCTCCATTCCATTAAGCAAGAACAAGCATGTTTGCAAGAAAGAGAAGAAGAAAAACGAAATCTTTTTCATTCTATAGCTCAAAACCGAAAAGGGCACACCAAAGCTCCCAAGAGAGAGTTCATACAAGGCAAAGCAAAATGAAAGTGTAGTATGAAGTGTGCTTAGTGAATGGTCGGCCTTTCCTACTCAAAATACCGTCCCACACTAAAAATGGTTGGGTCCACCTCTAAGAAACCCTAGGGTTTGGTGCCAAGTGTCCCACACATTGGGCTTCTACAAAATTTGCCACAAAAAGGGCCCAAATGCACTTAATCCTAATTAAAGTTTCTAAAAACGAAATTACAACTTAATTAAAATGGAAATGACTAAATGTTGAGTCTTGAATGATCACGCCACCTTCCCTAATGCTCCAAATGATGTTTCCAAAATTTCCCTACACCCAAAAATGCAATTAATCAACTCAGAAAATTCAAATTAGGTAAAACATGAATTTCCGACCAAATTAAGCAAAATTCGGAAAAATGGGGAAATAACAAACAATTAAACACAATTCTCTGATTTATTTAACTGCAATAAATTAAATACAGTCAAGAAAATAACGACTCATCAAAATAGACCACACTTAGTCTTTTGCACTCCTGGGCAAAACTAAGACGAAAACCAGGGAACTACTCAAACATCAGGGAGGTGACACAGACTGGACAGACAGACAACGAAGACTCACAAAACAGAAACAAAGTTGCAAAACTCTCACAAAATCTGGACAGTGAAAGGCATAGGCAGAATCCCACACAGAGTCAATGAAAATAGATACTCAGAGGATCATCCAAACAGTTCAGTACATGGAAAATAGTCAATCAGTTCAAGAGATGAATCGAAAGCAACAGAGTCTCACAAATGCACACAATCGGTGTTTCTCTTAAGTGTTTAAGGTAAATCAATGTAACTCGATGCACTCAAGAAAGCAACACAAATAGACTTGGCAAGCCTCTAATATCAACACTCAAGCACACATGCATATTCAAATCAAAAGGTCTTTACATGGTTGTAATGGGGCCAAGGCCAAGGGAGGATACATCTGGATAAGAAGGTACAAACCATAAGGAACAGAGGAGCAATGGGGAACAAGTGTAAACACATTCAAACACACCCACAACCTCTAATTCCATCCTCTTCTTGACTCCATTATTCACAATTTTTTTTTTCTGTATTTTCTGTCTCTTTTTTTTTCTAATCAACACACAATTCAAAAGACAAGATACATGATATTTACAGTGCAACCGCAAGAAGAGGACTCACTAGCCAATTCATCTGCAACTCCTAAGAGACCACACTTATTCCCAAAACAATTCCAAAGCTCCAAAATTCCCAAGGTTCAGGTGATCATGGTTTTTCACTTAGGCTATTGTATGAGCTTCAAAACAAAGAAATGGGGGAAGTATAGGCTCAAAGGGGCTAACAAAGAGATCATAACAGGGTAGGCTATCTGGCTAGAGAGGCTCAATCAACAAANTGCCTTTATCATTTTCAAACATGCNCATGAATCAAGAATTATTAACAGAGTCAAGCCAAGGCAAATGTGCAAGCAATCCAGAGACATATCACACACAAGAAAGATCATCAAATGGCTCAAATCTCACACAGGTAATCGGTCATAATCAATCGAACTCTCAAACATCATGATCATCTTTCAAGCAAAGAAAAGTAAGGAATCCAACAAATCAAAGTATCAATGCAGTGAAAGAAAACTGATAACCTAATCACAGTCCAGAATTCACGAAAAGCATGCAAAACTGTACACAAGACACAACAAACTACATAAAAACCGAAATATAAACAAAGAAACAACCTCCCCTAATAGACCACACTTAAACAACACAATGTCCTCAGTGTGTCACAATCAGCAGATCAACAATCAAGACAATCAGCAGATATAGACAAAGTGCAATAAAAGTGAGGAGGGAAGGAGAAAAGAAGCTTCCTGAGTCAAAGGGGAGGGTAGGTGGGGTGGACCAAAGACGCCTCCTCCACCACTGTATCCAACAACGAAGGGTTGCTGAGGAAAGGCTTAAGTCTGTGCCCGTTCACCTTGAAGCTTTTAGCTATGGAAGGACTCCATATCTCAACTGTACCATAAGGGAAAACATTAGTAACAAAAAAAGGTCCAATCCACTTTGATGTCAACTTACCACCCATGAGGCCGAGCCTAGAGTTATACAACAAAACCTCCTGGCCAACCTCGAAGTCCTTTCTAAGAATGGAACTATCATGGAACCTCTTGGTCCTCTCTTTGTGGAACTTCGAGTTCTCATAGGCTTCCAAACGGATCTCGTCCATTTCATTCAGCTGCAACTTCCTTTCCTCTCCAGCTTGGTCAATGGAGAAGTTGCACGTCTTCACAACCCAATATGCTCGATGCTCAATCTAAACTGGCAGATGACACGCCCTCCCAAAGACAACTCGATAAGGAGACATCCCTATGGGTGCTTTGTAGGCGGTCCTGTGGGCCCAAAAAGCATCGTCCAACCTATTGCTCCAATATTTTCTCTTGGGCTGGACAATCTTCTCCAAAATTCTCTTAATCTTCCTGTTGGTGATCTCAGCCTGCCCATTTGTTTGGGGATGGTAAGGTGTAGAAACTTTGTGCGTCACCCCATATTTCTTGAGCAAGGCCTGCATGGATTTGTTGCAAAAATGGGTTCCCTAATCACTAACAATTGCTCTAGGCACTCCAAACCTGCAAAAGAGGTGAGATCTAACAAAATCTACAACAACCCCAGCATCATTAGTCCTGGTGGCTTTAGCTTCCACGCATTTTGAAACATAATCCACAGCAAGGAGAATATAAGAGAAACCAAAAGAAACAGGAAAAGGACCCATGAAATCTATACCTCAGACATCAAACACCTCACAGAACAACATAGGCTGTTGAGGCATCTCCTGTCTTTGTGAAATAGATCCTCCTGCTCTCTGACACGGCTCACAGGTGCTACAAATCCTCTCCGCATCCTTGAAGATGGAAGGCCAATAGAAACCACAGTCAAGCACCCTACGAGCTGTTCTCTGTATCCCCAGATAACCACCAGGTGAGGAGGCATGACAAAACTGCAGGACTGAGTCAATCTCATGGTCCGGAATGCATCTCCTAGTAATCTGGTCACTGCACAACTTCTACAGATATGGGCCATCCCAAACATAATACTTAGCATTACTCTTAATTTTAGCAATCTAAGCACGTGATGCTAAGGGAGGAAAAACAGAAGCAACCAAATAATTTACAATGTGTGCAAACCAAGGAGTAGGGTGAGAATACGAAATCATCAACACACTCTCATCAGGAAAGTCATCCTGGATGGGCAACACATGAGCCTGATCCTCAACTCTCTCAATCCTGCTGAGGTGGTCTGCAACCAAATTTTGTGCTCCACTCCGGTCTTTGATTTGCAAGTCAAACTGTTGGAGTAGTAGCATCCACCTGATCAATCTTTGCTTTGACTCAGCCTTTTTCAACAGAAACTTCAGAGCTGCATGGTCAGTATACACAATAATAGGAGATCCAAGCAAATACGACCGAAACTTATCAAGGGCAAAAACAATTGCCAACAACTCTTTCTCAATCGTAGTGTAGTTTGCTTGGGCAGCATCCAAAGTTCGTGAGGCGTAGTAGATCACTCTAGGCAGCTTGTCAATCTTCTGTGTCAGGACTGCTCCCAAGGCATAATTTGATGCGTCACACTTGAGCTCAAATGGGGCTGTCCAATCCGATGCATGAATGATCGGAGTGGTGGTCAAAGCTTCCTTCAGGGAATCAAATTCCTGCTTGCATCTATCATCAAAAGCAAAGTCAATATCCTTTTGTAACAGTCTGGATAAGGGAAGCGTCTTCTTGCTGAAATCTTTGATGAAGAGCCTGTAGAAACCTGCATGTCCAAGAAAAGATCGAACCTCTCGCACGCAAGAGGGGTAAGGCAACTGCAAAATCATAGATATCTTAGCAAGGTTTACCTCTATCCCCTTTTCAGAAATGATATACCCTAGAACCAAACCTTGTTCAACCATGAAGTGATATTTCTCAAAATTCAAAACAAGGTTTGTTTTTATGCATCTTTTCAACACTTTTTCCAGACTATCTAGACATGCATCAAAAGAGGATCCGTACACAGTAAAATCATCCATAAACACCTCTATGCAACTCTCAAGAAAGTCGCTAAAAATTCTAAGCATGCACCGCTGGAAGGTACCAGGGGCGTTGCATAGGCCAAAGGGCATCTTCCTATAGGCAAAAGTGCCAAAGGGGCAGGTGAATGTGATTTTCTCTTGATCCTCAAGAGCAATATTGATTTGGAAATAAGCAGAAAAACCATCGAGGAAGCAATAGTGAGATTTACCTGCCAGGTGCTCCAGCATCAGATCAATGAATGACAAGGGGAAGTGATCTTTCTTGGTCGCTTGATTCAGCCTCCTATAATCAATGCAGACTCTCCAACTGTTCTGCACTCTACTGGGGATAACCTCATCCCTCTCATTCTTCACAACAGTGAGGCCAGTCTTCTTAGGCACAACATGGATAGGGCTCACCCACTGACTGTCTGAAATAGGGTAGATGATCCCAGCTTGCAAAAGCTTCGTCACCTCCTTCTTGATAACGTCCATAATCACTGGGTTTTGCCTTCTCTGCGGCTGTCTCACTGGCTTTGCCCCTTCTTCCAACAGAATCATATGCATGCATGTGGATGGGCTAATACCAGGGATGTCCGCCAAACTCCAACCTATGGCCTTCTTATGCGCCCTCAACACATCAAGCAACCTCTCCTCTTGAACAGAATCAAGGGAGGTGGAAATGATCACCGGTTTCCTCTCATCATCCTCCAAGTACTCGTACTTGAGGTTTTCTGGGAGCTGTTTCAGCTCAAGAGTGGGTTCCTGCAAGTCAGATTCAAGTGTACTTCCTACAATGTGGTTAATGCATTCTGACTCTAAAGAATGAACAGGTAAAGACAGAAAACCCATCTCATCACAATCCAGATCAATATCCACCATAGGTATATCAACAACATCATCAATATCATCCAAATCATCAAAAACACGAATATCATCAATAACCTGGACATCATCAATACCCTGGACATCACAGTTCCCATCCAAATCAACATCCAATTCAACATCATATTCAAGTCCTGATTCAAACCCAGATACTATGCATGAATGTACAGAAGATAGAAAAGAATGTTTCTTCCCATGCATAGAACGAAAATCATCAACAATAAACTCATCGAAAATGTCATCTAATGTATCAATTCAAAAAACAGAATGGTCCTCAGCTGGAAATTTCACGGCATCAAGGATATTAAAATGCACAACAATATCAGCAAATTCCATAGACAGTGTCCCAGCATACACATCAATCTTGGTACGGGCAGTTTTCAAAAATGGCCTGCCTAGGATAATGGAGGCGGATCCATGAGAGAAACCGTCCTCCATCTCCAAAACATAGAAATCAGCACAAAATATCAATTCACTTTCCCTAACCAAGACATCCTCTATGTAACCTGTAGGATGGGTAACACTCCTATTGGCCAACTGAATGACAACACCCGTAGGCTGTAATGGACCAAGAGACAGATATTTATTACCAATCACACAAGGAATGAAAAACGTACCTGGGTCCTTGCACTTTTCAGGAATGTGCGGGACCGACTTACCAATAAGAGCTGATACATTCCTCCCCATACTGATCCGTTCATTGCCCTTCATCTTCCTCTTGTGTGGGCACAACTCCGTTGACAAATTGGCAAGCGTACCAAATCGTTCAAGTAATATAATTGGTAAAACCCAATATCGTTCTTCCCAAGAGACTCGAATGGCTTTCTCGTTCACGTGAATTAAAATAATAAGACTTGAAAATAAAAATTAATAAATTGGATTGGAGAACACAAATATTAACATGCAAAATAAAGTTGATTCAATTGTCAAAAGAAAACAATGGATGAATGGATGTTGTTGGGGGTTTACAATTTCATCAAATCCGCTCTCTCTTACATACTCCTCTTGAATATTAGTTAGATTAATTAATTGTTATGCGACTTTCTTAGCCTCCCCTTAACCCGATCCCTCAGCGAAAAGAGCCTAATATTAACTACTGGCTTGCTATCCCTTGCCTCCCCTAGCAATTTATACCGCATTATAAACAGAAGTTA
>NC_028354.1:1109150-1111770 GCF_000741045.1 Vigna radiata var. radiata
AAGACAAACATCAGTTACCGAATGAGTTAAACGATAAAGGCTTTAAGCACAGATGATAACCCAACAATTATCAACCAAAACATATGGAGACCATATTAATAATCAAGAGTTTCAATAAAAGAGAGTATCAAAAGATTACATTGTTTCCCCCAACAAAAATAGCGTTTAGTTCACCATAGACATGGTGAAGCTAGATGAAAAATGGAAGAAGAATGGAAGAGCAAACCCTAGAAAAGATGAAAAGGAGGCGAAGCATCCAAGAGATCCTCCCCAGAGAGCAAAATTAGGTCTGGCCGTTCTCCCCTGTCAAAAGAATGACTCTGAACTCGCAATAGGGGTATATATAGGTGAGGAGCGCATCAGAAAACAGGCCCAGGCCTAGCGAGCCACCGCCCGGCGGTTTAAGTGTGCTGCCCGGCTGTTTCCCGTAATCTTCCAAACCGCTGTTGACAAATTGGCAAGTGTACCGAATCGTACAAGTAATATAAATGGTAAGACCAAGTATCGTTTTTCCCAAGAGACTCATATGGCTTTCTCGTTCGCGTGAATTAAAATAATAAGAATTGAAAATAAAAATTAATAAATTGGATTTGGCAACAAAAATATTAACATGCAAAATAAAGTGGATTCAATTGACAAAAGAAAACAATGGATGGATGGATGTTGTTGGGGGTTCAAAATTTCATCTAATCCGCTCTCTCTTATCTACTCCTCTTGAATATTAGTTTGATTAATTAATTGTTATGCAACTTTCTTAGCCTCCCGTTAACCCAATCCCTCGGCGAAAAGGGCCTAGTATTAACTACTGGCTTGTTATCCCTAGCCTCCCCTAGTAATTAATACCGCATTATAAACAGAAGTTAGCGCAATTGATCGTCCTACCCCTATCCCTAGGTGGTATTGCAAAATCAAGAAATTACTCACCAGTTCATGTCATTACTGTATGTCCCCATATAGATAAAGACAAACATTAATTATCGAATAAGTTAAACGATAAAGGCCTTAAGCATAGATGATAACCCAACAATTATCAATCCAAACATATGGAGACCATATAAATAATCAAGAGTTTCAATAAAAGAGAGTATCAAAAGATTACATTGTTTCACCCAACAACAATAGGGTTTAGTTCACCATAGACATGGTGAAGCTAGATGAAAAATGGAAGAAGAATGGAAGAGCAAACCCTAGAAAAGATGAAAAGGAGCCTAAGCATCCAAGAGATCCTCTCCAGAGAGCAAAATTAGGTCTGGTCGGTCTCCCCTGTCAAAAGAATGACTCTGAACTCGAAATAGGGGAATATATAGGTGAGGAACGCATTAGAAAACAGGCCCAGGCCCAGCAAGCCACCGCCCGGCTGCTTAAGTGTGCTGCCCGGCGGTTTGCCATAATCCTCCAAACCGCCCGGCGGCAATCCCAATGCCTACTCCTCGCCCTGGGCCGCCCGACCATTCAAGTGTGCCGTCGGGCGGTGCGTCGACTCTTCAAATCTTCATTTTTCTGTTATTTTCTTGAGTCTACGACCTGTATCTTTAACTCCATTCTTCACTTTCTCAAAATAGCTACAAAACAATGCAAAACAAGCATAATATCGCTAAAAACAGCTTTTGACTCTCTACAGACTCATTTATTGAGTTTTTCTTGATTCTAGGCTCATTCCAAGTAGTAAAGGGTGTAATTCGGTCCAAATTGGCATATTTTGGTATCTGCTTGATGGCATCGAGTAGAGGTATGTTCACCTCTACCTTCCTGAAGGTCTCCAGAATTCCCCTATCCACCTCTTCCATCTTTTTACTAGGAAGTGCCCGTGAAGGGAATGGAAGAGGGATAGGTCGGTCAACCAATGGAGAAGGTGCGGCAGCGGTGGTGGTGGAAGTGGGAGAAGGTCCACCTGAAGAAGAACCACCGGCTGGAGAAGAAGATGCACCCACCTCAAATGCCCTGCGTGAACCGTCATGGTCGTCCTCTCTAGGACTAATGGCAGGCACGGGTGTAGGTGTAGAAGCGGGCTTTGAACGCACAACAATTTGCTTCCCTGTTTTGAGGGTAATGGCACTCACATTCTTTGGATTCTGCACAGTCTGGGATGGTAACTTATCAGAATTCTGAGATTGCGCCTGGTTCATATGAGTAGCCATCTGACCTATCTGGTTAGTGAGTCTCTGTATGGAAGCTCTAGTCTCCTGCTGAAACTGCAGGTTTCGCATAGTCATCTGTCTCACTAACTCTTCCAATGAAGTCTTAGAAGAAGTGGAATGTTGAGCAGCTGGTTGGGCAGATGCCTCTTGCTGTTGTTGTTGTTGTTGTTGCCTCTGGTGGTTTTGCATAGGTGGAGGCACATATCTGTTAGGTGCTCTAGCATTTTGGAAAGGTGGCGCATTGTTCCACCTACGATTGGGGTGATTCCTCCACCCTGGGTTATACCTGTTGCTGGACAAGTCATAATTCTGCTGCTGTGGCTGCCTATTGTTGTAGATGTTAGTAGCATAAGCCTGAGGTGCATCAGAGGCAGCTGAGTGCTGCAAGGTAGGACAAGCATCAGTGTAGTGGCCACTAGAAGTACAAACAACACATAGTCGTGCAACAGATGCGGATGAAGCTGTAGGTTTCTGGTTGGTTG
>NC_028354.1:1113110-1117086 GCF_000741045.1 Vigna radiata var. radiata
GGGGGGGGGGGGGGGGGGGGGTTGGAAGTGTTTTTGCAAAGAAAATTAATTTGAAATAAATCTGGAAATCAAATACAACTAAACATAATTAAAAACATTAAAGTGAATGAAAACAGTATAAAGACCGAACGGTCCTACAAATGACCGAACGGTGCTACATTCTGACTGAACGATCTCTAAAGCAAGTGAGAAAAATTGAAATGCATGAAGATAAAGAAGTCAAACCCAGCGTGTGCATCTCAAAAGTTAAGTAACGTGCGCTTGCCTTCTTGCATGACCGTAATATTGCATTTTCTCCAATATAAATCCAAAACAAATCATTCCTTGCACCGTTCTACCAAAATGAAATAGCGCTTCCTCCAACCATGAATGCTTCACCGTGACAACTCCAAAATAAAATCAAGCACCAAAAGAGAAAAATGAAATCAGCCCTTGCAAAAAAAAAATAATAAAACCGAATGCAGCGTAATGATGAGTCCGTGTGTCTTTCTAAAATATATGAATTCAGCGCATGAAAGAAATCCCATGAATCATTGTGTCTTCTAAATTGCTCCAAAAAGTAAATCAACCATGTGCCATCCTTGGACGTCACCGTGCACAATTAAAAAATGAAAATCAGCGCTTGTTACCAACTCACGACACACTCTTGAATTCAATGAAAAGCATCTAAAGCCATTTCTCATCATTTCAACGTAATAGCAAGTGAATAAAAAGGATTAAAACATGTAGCAAAGTCGTGAGCTCTCCTTCCAGCTGCTGAATCTTTAAAAGTAAGGAAAGAGAAACCGAAAATCCTGCAACAAGTGGCAACACCTAACTAATACTAAAGAGAAGAAAATTAAATTTACTCTTCAAAAGCTAAATGTGCTGCAGGTTAGATGATGAGACAATGCTTGCTGGAATTTAAATTCAATAGAATAAAAGTGCATGAGAAGTCAACGTAAATAACATTCAAGGTTCATCTCAAATAAACATCCAAAGTAAAAGCTAGTAAATAAGTGACGGTTGAACTCCATGCTAAATAAACAACGTTCTCAACCTTTTTCCAAAGATTCTCCTATGCATTTCTCCATTTTTTTCTTCCCCACTGTAGCTTCCAAAAGAACTCCCATTCTAAGTGTGGCGGCTGGTCCTAGGAATCTCCTCTAGGGTAACGTGCCTAAGTTGGACCCACAAATTCATTTTTGTCCATGGGCTGCTTGGTGCCAACGTTTTTCTCCAAGCACCAAATGACGTTTCCTGTTGCAGCCCCTTGCTCGACCGTGGGTGCTGATTCCTTTATCCAAGTTGCTGGAATTTCCAAGTGCACCTAGCTCTTTCAAAATTTTTGCTGCACCTTCAAGCTACTTGAACGTGTGCTATCTCCCATTCTGCTGTTGCACCTCTCCAAAATTGCTATGAGCCGTGATGTGAGAGAGTGCTGGAAGCTTCCTGGGTCTGCTGCTGTGCGTGGAGGTGGCGTTGCACTCCTTTCTTTTTTATTCCAGCTTTCTTGTATGTCAATGTGTTGCATCTAGACGTGTGAAGCCCAAATGGATGGCAGCTGCTTCGTATTTTTTTTTTATCCAACACCTCAGAATGAATCACTACTTTCTTCACGTGCTTTACCTAAGTGCCCCTAGACATGTGCTGCTGGAAGCTACTTCATTTGCTGAGGTGTCTTTGCTTAATTTCTGCTGCCACCACGTGATGTGTTGCTGGGCTGCGGTGCCAAGTGCTGAACGAATGAAGTTGGATGCTGTATGAAGGTTGGGCTGCTTCAAAACTGGACCGTGGAGATAGATGGAAATTGGTGGACGGTTATGCAGGCCCGTGAATGTGGAGCTGGTTACTTCAACGTGTTGAATTGGGTCGCGGAGCTTTGATGTGTGAAGGTGCAACCTGTTAGCTGCAGGCCGTGGATGTGGAGTGCAGGCCAAGACCGTGACTTCTCCAGCGTGGGCAGCTGCTGTGTGCAAAGTTGTTGGACCATGGAGGATGCATTGTAAGATGAGAGTCTTTTTTTATTGAATCCATGCAACAGAATTCACGTGCAGCAAGTGGGTGGCAGATATTTCCTTTTTGTGTGCACCCCCAAATTCAACATGTTGCACCCCCTTCTCATAAGCCCAAAGGGTAAAATCACCATAGTGCCCTTCTTGTTGTCCACACTTCTTTGTTGAGAGTTTTGAATTGTGTGATAACCCTTCCAAATGTTCCTAAATTGCGTTTCCAAAATTTTCCTTGAAAATAATAATGCAAATAATTAGCTCAGAAAATTCAAATTAATTAAAAATAAAATTTCCGGTCAAATTAAGCACAATTAATAGAAACAGGAAAATACCGGACAATTAAGCACAATTCCCTGATTAATTCTAGCACAATAAAATAAGTGAAATCAATAAAATATCGACTCATCATCCACCAACCTCAAATGCTCTGCGCGGACCGCCATGGTTGTCCTCTCTAGGACAAGTGGCAGGCACGGGTGTAGGTGTAGAAGCGGGCTCTGAAGGCACAACAATCTGCTTCCCTGATCTGAGGGTAATGGCACTAACATTTTTGGGTTCTGCACAGTCTGGGATGGTAACTTATCAGAATTCTGAGACTGCGCATGGTTCATCTGAGTAGCCATCTGACCCATCTGGTTAGTGAGACTCTGTATGGAAGCTCTAGTCTCCTGCTGAAACTACAGGTTTTGCATAGTCATCTGTCTCACTAACTCTTCGAATGAAGGTGCAAACGAAGTGGAAGGTTGGGCAGCTGGTAGGGCAGGTGCCGCTTACTGCTGTTGTTGTTGTTGTTGCCTCTAGTGTTGTTGCATAGGTGGAGGCACATATCTGTTAGGTGCTCCAGCATTCTGGAAAGGTGGCGCCTGTTGTTGATGCTGTGGCGCATTGTTCCATCAAAGATTAGGGTGATTCCTCCACCCTGAGTTGTACCTGTTGCTGGACAAGTCATGATTTGGTTGTTGTGGCTGCCTGTTGTTAAATATGTTGGTAGCATAAGCTTGAGGCTTATCAGAGGCAGCTGATGGCTGCAAAGTAGGACAACCATCTGTGTAGTGGTCACGAGAAGTACAAACAACAAATAGTCGTGCAACAGATGCGGATAAAGCTGTAGGTTTCTGGTTGGTTGCCAACTGTGTCACTAACTTTGCAAGAGATTCAATCTTGTCTTCCAACTTGCTTTCAATGGCTGATAAAGACTGGGCAACAACATCATGTACGCCCCTCACCACAATGGCATCATTCCTGGCACTAAACTGCTGGGAGTTGGAAGCCGTCTTCTCAATCAAATACCAGGCCTCAGCAGGTGTGGTGTCTCCAAGAGCTCCACCACTGGCAGCATCAATCATACCCCTATCCATTTTGTTCAAACCCTCATAGAAATACTGGATAAGGAGTTGTTCAGGTATCTGATGGTGGGGCCAGCTTGCACACAATGTCTTGATTCTCTCCCAATAATCCCAGTGATGTCTTTCCTGATAGCTGTAGTCCGGGATGTTGGGAAAAATTTCTCCGAGAACAACCTCTTTAGATCATCCCAGCTAGTGATGGATCTAGGCGCCCAAGCGTACAACCAATCCTTAGCAACACCTTCCAATGAATGAGGGAATGCCTTCAATAAGATGTGCTCTTCAGGAACATCATGCGGTTTCATAGTGGAACAGACAATGTGGAATTCCTTCAAATGCTTATGTGGACTCTCACCTGCAAGACCATGAAACTTGGGCAACAAATGAATCAGTCCAGTCTTGAGAACAAATGGAATGTCCTCATCAGGATATTGGATGCAATAGCTTTCTATATCGAAATCAGGTGCAGCCATCTCCCTAAAAGTCCTCTCACGAGGTGGAGGTTGGGCCATGTTGTTCTCAGTATGAAAAATAACAGAATCAAAATCAGAATACAGTGCAGATGCAACAGATGTACTGGATGTAGTATGCACAAAATACTTAGCACTGGGATGCACAATATGTAATGGAACAGACTCA
>NC_028354.1:1117852-1123788 GCF_000741045.1 Vigna radiata var. radiata
CCCAACAATTAACAATCAAAACATATGGAAACCATATAAATAATCAAAAGTTTCAATAGAAGAGAGTATCAAAAGATTACATTGTTTCCCCCAACAACAATAGGGTTTAGTTCACCATTTTCATAGTGAATCTAGATGAAAAATGGAAGAAGAATGGAAAACCAAACCCTAGAAAAGATGAAAAGGAGCCGAAGCATCCAAGAGATCCTCTCCAGAGAGCAAAATTAGGTCTGGCCGTCCTCCCCTGTCAAAAGAATGACTCTGAACTCGAAATAGGGGTATTTATAGGTGAGGAGCGCAACAGAAAACAGGCCCAAGCCCAACGGACCACCGCCCGACGGAACAAGTGTGGCGGCCGGCGGTTTCCCACAAACCTTAAAACCGCCCAACGCCAACGTCAATGCCTACTCCTCGCCCTGGACCGCCCGACGGTGTAAGTTGCCACCGGGCGGTGCGTCGACTCTTCAAATCTTCAATTTTCTTCTCTTTTCTTGAGTCTACGACCTTTATCTTCAACTCCATTTTCATTATCTCATAAATGCTACAAAACAATGCAAAACAAGCATAATATCGCTAAAAACAACTTTTGAATCTCTACAGACTCATTTATTGAGTTTTGCTTGATTCTAAGATCATTCCAAGTAGTAAAAGGCGTAATTAGGTCTAAAATAACATATGTGTTTTTCAACCTTCATCAACTCCCCTAACTTAGAACTTTGCTTGTCCTCAAGCAAACTAAACAACACACAAAACAAAACTTGGCTTTATCCTCTTTCATCCAATGTTTCAACATTCCCATAGTACATGACAAAACTACTCAATTCAATATCCTCAGTGAAATCCAAAATAAGATGCTTGCATGCTTTCAATCCAGAGATTGCACAACAGATGTTACACATTATGAATGACCAATCCACTAAGCAAAAATGCACTCATGAAAATTAACAGTTCATACCAAACAAGTGTTTCACTCAATCACTCAAGTGGTTAAGGTGACACTCTGATGGGTGTCGTAGCCCATACAAATTTGATTGCATACGACCCTAGGTCGTCTCTCAAGGACTAGACTGCGGTTCAGAATCAGGTCTAACACAGTGGAAGGGGGGGGGTTGAAATGTTGTTTGTGGATGCGGAAAAATTAAAATGAAATTAAATGAAAATGCAGACGTAAAAAAAACATAATTAAATTCAATTAAAATGAAATTAAATGCAACAACACATTTCACCATGCATGAAAATGAAATTAAAACAGTAAAAACGAAACTGCTACAGTAAATACGAAAATTCACGCTGGAACTGGACAACTCTGACCTTTGCTCAATGTTTTACCCATAACTTTTTCTACAGAGCTCTAAATGAGATGAGGTTTTTTTTCCTCGAAAATAGACTCAAATATATTTCATGTGACCTATAAAACGTAGCATTTGGACCTCTGGTGTGGTTGCAGTTATTTTTTTTAAAATCGAGTCCAGAGAGTGAAAATGCTAAACCCAATACTAGAGCAAACAAATATCTAGCACAGTTAAAATTATTAATATGCATCACTAAATTAAAAACATGAAACCCAACTCAACAAACTATGTGAAATTAAATTAAAGCACAAGAAAATAAAATGACTAATTTATCTAACTACTCACGTGACCACATGTGTTTCTAGCAAAGGAATTTAAAATGAAATTGCTTTTCTTTCTCAAAAATCATCATGGCCGTGACCTTGTGCCCCTTGGACGTGAGAGTAAGCCTTGCCTAAAGCATCTAAAATTCGTTCATCCCTCCCTTTACCAAGTGCAGTGGTGCTTTTCTGCGGTTCACAATTAATGAAGAGATAAAGTTCTATTTGCTAAATGAAAAGAAATTGTAAATCTATTCGCACATCAAGAACTGTGCACAACATTAGCTAAGAAACTCGTGCCTCCAATTCCTCCAAGCATTGACCGTCTCTCACCTAAAAATCCAAGGGCATTCGGTGCTACTCAAGGAAAGAGCTAAATGGAAATGTTTCTTGTCAAAGTAAATGAATCAGCTCCACACTAGAATAAGGTAAGTAAATGTTTCTCACTCCAACTTAAATGGTCCGCGCTGCACCTTTTAAGAGAAGAAATAAATGGCTCAAAACAAATATAATCCCAACAGCCACCGTACCATGGTACCTACCCCATCTAATCATCATTTTACTTCTTCAAAATGAAATGAAATCTTAATGCACCTAGCCACTGGACCTCGCTGTTTCAATCAATTAAATCTAGATGAAAAGCTTGTAAATTCCAAATCAAAGAAGTGACATTGCTGCACCAATTTTCTCGTGAAATCAGCATATTAAATTAGCCATACCTTTTTGCTAAAGAAATTAATTGAAATGTGCTCTACAAATGCTAGTTGACATGACTACTCTTCAATCTTCAATGAAACAAATCTCCAAGCATAAATAACGGTATTCAATGAAAAGAGAGAAAATATTGCTTCCAATAGAAAATGAACATGTTTTTCGTTACAGCCAACAAGCAAAGGAAAAGAAAATTCTTTCCTTCATTCACCCAACACCATTTACAGAGAACCTAGCTTCAAAGAAAATTGCCATGCTCAAAAGAAGTTCCACCTGAGAGTGAATATGCAATGTGACGGCTGGTAGCTTTTTTCAATCCCTAGGCTGTGAATCCCATATAATGAGGTGGGGTCCACCCTAAAAAAAAAAAACTAGGTGCCAAGTCATCCTACTCTACAATTGGGCTTAGTCTACACTACCAAAAATTGGCCTAAAATTACAAAACTTGGTTTAAAAAGCCTAATCTACTAAATTAAAATTTGATTAATTCTAAAGTGTCTTTGTGGAGAGTCTTGAATTTATTTGGTGTCCTCCAAATGTCCCAAATTGTGTTTCCCTGAAAATAATAATGCAAATAATTAGCTCAGAAAATTCAAATTAATTAAAATTAGAATTTTCGGTCAAATTAAGCATAATTAGGAAAAAACGGGAAAATACTGGACAATTAAGAACAATTCCCTGATTAAATCTAGCACAATAAACTAAGTGAAACCAATTAAATATTGACTCATCACACTCCAACTCTCTATTGTTCACAAGTCATATGAAACAAAATTGCCATTCACCTCAAACAATTAACATCTTCAGATGCAAATGTCATCAAAAGGACTTTTCCAAGGCTTGTAATGAGGTTGGGCTAACAAGAAAAATTGGTTTTTCCGGAATACAAAGTCCTTGAGTTAAGAGAGCTATCAAAATAGTTAACAAATTAAGCACAACTCTCTTCCTCACCAATCTCACTCATTCCCAACTTTTTCCCGTTTTCTTTTTCATTGAGCTCTTCTTCATGCTTTTCTTGTTTTCTTTTCTTTTTCTCATGAATTTTTCTTTTCACAACATTTGAGCTCAATGCTTCACATTTGCTTGAGGATTTTCCCCCATACAACCCCAAAATTGAACCTTTTCATCGCATACATTTAAGCTCATCCCAACTCAAGGTAAAGAATGTCAAAACCTGGGTTCTCATCCTGTTTAAAGCTAAGGTTCAAAACGGGTATCATATTTCAAGCATTTTGGGTGAAAATTTGGCTAGAGAAGGGTTGTCAAAAATGACCTTGATCATATGACATTCACATGCAATTCAATCAATTATCAAGATTAAGGCAATATCATTCATCTTTTCCTGTGAACAATGCATACAACAATAAAAACTCTGGAGCTCAAAATCTCACACACATGCTTTCTCACACAAATTCATTCATACACCATGCTTAGCATCATAACCACAATCATAAGTCATCACACATCTATTTCACTGGATATTAACATGCAACACAACCTAATTATCATCCACATCCAATAATTATCAAATTGCATCATCATGCACATCAGTCAGTCAAACATTTTCAGAAAAAGTATTCAAGCCAAGAGTACACACTTAAATTAAAATTCAACCTATTCCAGGAATTTAAAATGCAAAAGTCTAAGAAGAAATCTAGGTTGCCTCCTAGTAGTGCTTGTTTAACGTCACGAGCCTGCCCCAAACCTATTTAGCACTTGTCAGTAAGTGCAATCCTTCCACCACCCATCAATAGGTGTACCTTCTTGGAATCCTTCAGTGGATTTAAAATTTTTAGCATCCCTCAGTAGATGCTACCCAAAAATTGTTCCAAAAATTAAAAAAGAAAACATGTTCCAATGAAAATAACTGAAAATTAAAATTGTTCTAAAAAATACAATAATGATTTCCAGCAAGTTCAACTCTTCTTCTTCACGTTGGGATCTTCATCATCCCAACGGCTCAATTTTCTTCGGTCCACCCTCTTGATCACTGTGGAATATGGTCTTCTAATCTCCACCATTCCTTCATCTTTCAACCTCCTGTTGACAATCCACTTGTTGTTTTTGAATCGCACTGAAAAGCCCCGCAAGAATGACGTCTCCTCTGAAGAGGTTGATTCCTTCTAGCACACCTTCCCTTTCTCATGAATCTGCAAAACATTACAATCGTAATGAAAATTAATACCTGTGGATTTTTCTTCCTCTGCAGCTTCACTTTTGGCCCTTTTATACTTGACTTTCCTGACTGCCCTCTGTACAATTTCTTTAGAGCCATAAATCAACACTTGGTCATGATCCCTTAGCTTTATTCCTCCATCATGGATACGTATAACCATCTTAGAAGTCTGCATGAACGGTCTTCCTAAGATTATTGGATTTTTTTCTTCATTGGTCATACCCACAACTATAAAATCAACCAAAAATTCCAACTCCTCAATCCGAACAATTGCATTTTCCACCATTCCAACTGGTTTCTTCCTAGAGTCATCCGCCACTATCAAGACCACTTTGGTAGGCTTTAATTCTACCCCTCTATTCTTTTTAAAATCACCGAGAGGCATCAAATTAATGCTTGATCCTGAATCAATCAAAGCTTTTCCTAAATCCACATCATTGATGACGCAAGGAAGAGTTAAAGCTCCTGAATCCTCCATTTTCTGTGGATGGTTCTTCTTCCTGGGTTTAACCAACTGCTCCTGATTTTCTTCATAGCCCATATCAATTAACTTTCCCAGATAGTATTTGATCCTCTCATCATATTCAGAAGTTTGCGAAGATGTTCTAGGATTAATGGGTCCTTACTGAGAATATTATGGATTGATTCTTTAATACCTTCCTTCTCTTTTTCTCTTTCTGCTTTCTTCTCTTCACCTCTCTTATGCTCATTATGAATCCTCTCCTCCTCTTCGTCCTCACTACTTCCGATCTCAATTATTTCCTCCTCTGGCTTCCTTTTTCTTCTTGTTGTAACAACTTTGCACTCCTCCTTTGGGTTAACGTCAGTGTTAGCCCGAAATTTATTTTTCTCTGTGATTTCAACCCTCTTAGACAGCTGTCCAATCTGTGTCTCTAGTGATCTAAAGCTGGCCTGGTCACTCGCTTGTTGAGACTCATAAACTTTCAAAGATTTATCAAATCTGTCAGTTAATTCTCTGACTGTCTCAGTCAAGCTACTTACCTGCTGCCATAAGGGAGAAGGATGCTGCCGGAAGTTACCCACTTGTCCAGATGCATTATTCTGGTTCTGCCCAATACTTGGATGATTTTTCCAACCTTGGCTAGAATTACAGTTAACGGATTGACAAGCGTACCAAATCGTATCAAGTAATAATAAATGGTAAGTCCAAGTGTCGTTTTCCCAAGAGACTCACGACACTAAACTGTTGTGCTTTTGCTTAACCAATCAAAACTATAAAAATAATATTTTGGGATTTTTATAAAGTGCAGAAAAATAAACATGAATGCAATTTGATCAATTGAGGTTAAACACAAAAGTGGATGNATGAATGGAGTTGTTGGGGGTTTACAATTTCATCTAATCCGCTCTCTCTTATTTACTCCTCTTGAATTATTAGTTTGATTAATTAATTGTCATGCAACTTTCTTAGCCTAC
>NC_028354.1:1124713-1127567 GCF_000741045.1 Vigna radiata var. radiata
AAAAACAATTGATCGTCCTACCCCTATCCCTAGGTGGTATTGCTTAATCAAGGAATTACTCACCAGTTCATGACATTACTGTAATACCCCTATCCCTAGGTGAGAAATTCTTTGATTAAGCAATACCAACCTAGGGATAGGGGGTAGGACGATCAATTGTTTTTGCTTCTGTTCTTAATGCATTATTAATTGCTAGGGGAGGCTAGGGATAGCAAGCCGGTAATTAATAATAGGCTCTTCTCGCCGAGGGATCGGGTTAAGGGTAGGCCAAGAAAGTTTGCATAACAATTACATAATCAATCACATTAAACAAGAGGAGTAGATAAGAGGGAGCGAATAAGATGAAATTGTCAACCCCAAACAACTCCATTCATCCATAGTCTTTTTCGTTAATTGAATCAAATACATTGCATGTTTATTTTCTGTCTTTGCATCCACAACAATTAATTCTTTCTCTATAAGTCTTACGATTTTAATTCACACGAACGATCCTTTCGAGTCTCTTGGGAAGAACAATATCGGGTATTACCGATTATATTACTTGCACGATCTGGTACATTTGCCAGTGAGTCAACACACCCCATGAAAAATTTAATGTGCATAAAAGGAATGCATTATAGACTAGGAAGTGACTCCTAGGTCGTCTCTCAAGGACCAAATGTTGTTTGAGAATTAGGTCAAACACGTAGTGGGGGGTTTGTGAAAGGTTTGTGAATGTAGATGAATTAAACTAAAACACATATGCAAACAGAAATGTAAACAGGAATCAAACACAAAATAAAAGTGGTTGGTCATTAACTCAATTACTATGCTTCCTATCCCAGATTAACGACAAGTAAACACTACTCTAATCCAAATCCAACACGAATCACCCAACTATGCGAAGGCTAATTCGATCTTCAAAATTTCAAACTAAGCGAATGCAATGCACAAATCTAATCAGTCATGCACCATACAGTCTAATCAACTAAGCGAAGACTAAACATCGATTAGGCAACTAAGCGTATACCTAATCGCAAGCACTGAACAGATTAAATATTGAGCATAACCAAAGCAGCAGTATCGCAATTAAAGTGCAAGAATCTCATGGAAACAAAGTAATTTTATTAACGACCAACCACACTAACCTAAGCTAACATCACAAATAAATTAAGGAAAACTTATGTGACTCAATTAAAAAGGAATTAATTAATCAGAAAATGCATCATTGCAGGGGAAATAAAATTGAAATGCCAAAGAAATCATGTGAACCAATTGAATGTAACAAAACTTGAATTGAAATGGACATTGCAACTTAAAATAAATAAAAAACAACATTTAGCGAATAATTAAAATCCTTATTGCAGCGAAAGTAAAAAAAAAATTAAGGAAAACGCATTGATCTTTTTGAAATGCAGCGGCTAAACTAGATGAAATCATAATTGTAGTCTTCTATATGAAATGCTAAACTAAATAAAGTGCAGAATTTGTCAACTAATGGAATCACATAATAAAATGCAACATTCATCATAAAGTGACATTTAAATAACACGTGAACAGTGAAATAAAATAACTAGCTACTTGCTTTCCAATACACTTATAAAATATAAAAATATGAAAGTAAATTTAGTTCATTCATGAAGAAAGGAAACAAAAAGAAACCCACATGCTTTTCTTCTCCTCCACGTGACATTGTTGAACTAAAACTCCAATCAAAATTGCATTAATCAAATGAAATTAACAGACAACAACAGCTGGAACCAACGTTGCTACATTATAAAGAAGTAAGGAGAATCAAATTTTGTGTGCGTAAAAAGAAATGATGGCTGCTGCAGCCCTTCACCATATATCATATGTCATTCTTCTCCAAAATTTTTAACCAAACCTAAGAGGCCAAGTAATAACAAGTGGCAGCTGTAGGGAATATATCTCCCTAGGGTTGTGTGTCACTCATGTGGGCCGTGATATTGTTGAAGTGTCAAGCACTGGTGCATGGTGTGTGATGTGTTTGCACATGGGCTGCAGACTCCAAGCTCTGGACGTTGCTGCTTAATTTGCTACTGGATGTTTGTTATTGTGTCATGGCTGCTACCCCGACCCAATTGACGCATGCTACTCCATCCAGCCAGGCCGTGATCAAGTTGTTGTATGTCACTCCTTTTTTTCTTGCTGCCTGATGAAGGTTGAAAAACAGTTATTTTCATATGTCATTTTAGACCAAATTACACCCTTTACTACTTGGAATGAGCTTAGAATCAAGCAAAACTCAATAAATGAGTCTATAGAGTGTCAAAAGCTGTTTTTAGCGATATTATGCTTGTTTTGCATTGTTTTGTAGCTATTTGGAGAAAGTGAAGAATGGAGTTGAAGATAAAGGTCATAGACTCAAGAAAAGAGAAGAAAATTGAAGATTTGAAGAGTTGACGCACCGCCTGACGACAACTTACAGCGCCGGGCGGTCCAGGGCGAGGAGTAGGCATTGGCGTTGGTGCTGGGTGGATTTAAGGGAAACCGTCGGGCGATGACCTTTACCGCCGGGCGGTTTTGCGGTTTATGGGAAACCGCCGGGCACCACACTTGTTCCGCTAAGCGGTGATCTGTTGGACCTGGGCCTGTTTTCTGCTGCGCTCCTCACCTATAAATAACCCTATTCCGATTTGAGATGTATTCTTTTGACAGAAGGGGGCGGCCAGACCTAATTTTGCTCTCTTGAGAGGATCTCTTGGATGCTTAGGCTCCTTTTCATCTTTTCTAGGGTTTTCTTTTCCATTCTTCTTCCATTTTTCATCTAGATTCACCATGAAAATGGTGAACTAAACCCTATTGTTGTTGGGGGAAACAATGTAATCTTTTGATACTCTCTTTTATTGAAACT
>NC_028354.1:1128042-1133117 GCF_000741045.1 Vigna radiata var. radiata
AAATTGTAAACCCCCAACAACTCCATTCATCCATTGTTTTCTTCCTGTCATTTGAATCAATCTCTTTTGCATGTTCATATTTTATTCTCTTATTCAATTTATAAATTTTTATTTTCAAGTCTTATTATTTTAATTCACGTGAACGATAAAGCCTTTCGAGTCTCTTGGGAAGAACGATATTGGGTTTTACCCATTATATTACTTGAACGATTTGGTACGCTTGTCAATCTATTAACAAGTTTTTGGCGCCGTTGCCGGGGACTCGAGGTTTATTTTTCTAGTAGTGTGAATTGATTGAATTTGACTTGGTTGTAATTATCTTTGTTTTATTTTTGTTTAATTGCGTTTTATTTTATTTTTCTGTAAAAGTGCTTTTAGGGTGTGTTTCTTGTGTATGCAGGAGACAATACATACTAGGAGCAGAAAAGACCAGCAACCTCTTTTAGAAGGTTTACCGGACGGGAGGAGAAGAGACGTCCTTCACGTGAGAGATCTCTTTCTCCTGAAGCTATTTCGCAGTCTTCGCTTGAGACTTCTGCACCAGATTTTGAGGAGATGGTTAACCAACCTCCTCCTAGACGTACTTTGTGGGACGCAGCAAACACAGTAGGCCCCTTAAACTTCAACAGTATAGCGGTTCCAGCTGACAACGTAGCCAACATGGTGATGAGTTCGACGCTCATCCATCTTTGGTGAGATTTGCAACACGGTCAAGATTACTGGAGTGCCGGATGATAGAGTTAGACTCAATTTGTTTCCTTTCTCTCTTGAAGGAAACGCAAAGGATTGGTTGCATTCTTTCCCTGAAGGAACTTTCAGGACTTGGGAAGCTGTGGCACATCAATTTATTACTAAATTCTTTTCGCCTGCAAGGATCATTCAGGGGAGGCTGGAGATTTCTGCATTTAAACAAGGAAGAGGAGAAACGATTGGAAGGGCTTCGAATAGATTTAAAGGCTTGTTAAGAAAGACCCCAGTTCATGGGTTCGATAAGACTTCATACTTGCTTGTTTTCCTTGGAGGCCTGTGCCTTCAGTCTAAGATGGTGTTAGATGCTTCAGCTGGAGGCAGTATTTGTAGGAAGACTGAAGATGAAGCTTATAATTTTATAGAAGTTATGGCTGACAACGAAGAAGCACATGATGCGCATGTTGATGCTATTTAGGAACTTTCAATGGTTCAAAGTGACGTGATTGCACAACAGTTGGAGGAAGTGACAAGAAAACTTGCTGAGTTATCGCAGACAATTATAGAAACTTCAAAGGCCCCACAAATGCTTCATTTCAACCCTATTTAGAGAAGTACTGAATCCGAAGAAATTTTCCAGAGAATTCTGCAAAAAAGTGTTTGTGTTGTTGACTGTGTGGAGAAAGGGAGAGGTAAAGAAGCTTGCGAAATTGTTACTAGAAGTGGAAGAATTGTTAAAGAACGAGAGGTTGATAAAAAATTAAGTATAAAAGAAGAAAATGATGGAAAGGAGGGAGGTAAAGAAAAAGATATGTGGAACGAGAAACAAAAAGAAGAAGCTGATAAGTTCAAAGAGAAGGAGTATGAAAAACCACTGCCATATCCAAAAATATATTCCAGAAAAGAGAAATACAGACAATTCTATCGTTTCATGGAAATTTTCAAGAAATTGGAAATAACCATTCCATTCTCGGAGGCAATCCAGCAGATACCATCTTATTCAAAGTTTTTGAAAAAGATCATTACGAAAAAAAGAAGATATGCCGAAAAAGAAACAATTGAGGTAGAAGGGAATTGCAGTGCAATCATCCAAAGGGCACTACCTCCTAAAACACCTGATCCAGGGAGCTTCACCATTCCTTGTGCTATTGGAGAGCTAGAGATTGGGAAAGCTCTAATTGACCTAGGAGCCAGTATAAATCTGATGCCTCTGGCCATGTTCAAAAAGTTAAAAGGGGTAGAGCTCAAACAAACAAGAATGGTTCTCCAATTAGCTGACAGATCCCTTAAATATCCTTATGGAATTGTGGAAGATGTGATTGTAAAGGTTGATAAATTTTTGTTTCTAGTGGATTTTGTTATTATGGAAATGGAAGAAAAGGGAGATGCACCTTTAATCCTTGGACGAATGATGGACTGTCGCGGCCCATACAAATTTGATTGCATATAAGAAATGCAGTATAGCTAGGAAGTGACTCCTAGGTCGTCTCTCAAGGACCAACTGCGGTTCAGAATCAGGTCTAACATAGTGTGGGAGGGGTTTGAAGATTTTTGAAACGAGAATTAAATTAAATTAAAATGCATGGAAATTAAACACAACCGGATAAGATAAAAAACATTAAAGTAAAATAAAATGCTAAACCCCACATTGCAACAAACAATTATCTAGCACAACTAAAATTATTAAAATGCAACACTAAATTAAATGGATGAAAACCCACTGAACATATAATGTTAAACATTCTTAAGGCAAAAGAAAAATAAAATGAAAAAAATAATTAAAGTAGCTTCTACCAAATTCACGTGACTTCAATTGCATCTACCAAAGAAATTAAATTTGCAAAGTGGCTTAAGAAAGCCTCCTTGGGTCGTGAGGTTGCAGCACCCAAACTCTCTTTTCACTTTCTTCCTTCAATAAATAAATTAACAAAGTGCTCTCCTTGCTGCCACCGTGAACGAAATAAGAAAAAATATTTGCTTCTTCTTCTCAACGTTGCACACCAAATCAATTTCAATCTCAAAGCTCAAATGCTAGCACAGTATTCCCATGTGAATGAATAATGTTAATTAAAGAAAGCAATGCACTAATCCCAAAGCAATTAAAAGTGAATTGGCTTAAAAGCCTCCTTGACCGTGACCTCCACGGACACCATAAACTTAAATGCAAAAAGCAAACTAAGGAAACCTTGTGCCAACATGTTCTTCCCAGGGAAAGAAAAATGAAATGGATGCACCGTTCAATGTGCTACTTCATTCAACAAAACCAAAAGCAAAACAGTGATTTTATCCTAAGCAAATTGAAGGCTTCTAGAATTAAAAGAAAAAAGTAACAGCATTCTCCCACACATCACCACCGTGACATCACTCAAAGGAGAAAAGAAAGTGCTCCTAAATTAACTCCTAAAAAACCGGATGCTCCACCCTTTCTTCTCATCATTTTCATCCATTTTCTAAAAACAAAATGAAGAAGCCATAACTACTGTCACTGTCCCATCATCCCAAGAATTTTCCAAAAGAAAAATGATGTGCAGCAAAGCAAAGAAAATAAAAGATGACGGTAAGCCTTTAAACTAAATAAAAAAAAAATGCATTGTGTAATTCAAGTTGAGGTGACCATGCTTCTTCAATCTTCAATTGAAAAGAAAAATTTCCAATCATTCATTCACTCATACGGTACTTTTGCATCCAATAAAAAATATAAAAGCCATCATTCCATGCCTAAGCAAAACGTTCCAGCACCCACTTTTTACTCAAATGTCGTGATCGAGCTGCTCTCAATAAACGTTCCAACCAAGGAAAAAATAAAAAAAATGGCAAAAGCTCGAAACCTATGCTGTAGAACCGTGTACAAGTGTAACAAACAAATGTTCCAGACCGTGAGCCTCATTCTCATTTATCCATAGTCAAATTTCCAAGACATTGTTCCAAGAAAAGAGAAAAAAATAACGCTGCAGTAGTTTTTTTTCAAAACTGCCGAGAGAGCTCCTCTAAATTGGGTGACGGTTGCAGCTCATAAGCAATGCCATGTGTCTCCAAAATTTAGGGTGGGGTCCACCCAAAAATAAAAAGAAACCCTAGGGCAAGTGTCCTACAATTTTGGGCCCCTCCTAATTTTTTAACAATGGCCCAATGTGCAAAGGTTTGTCCAAAAAGTTTAAAAAATTAAATTACAATACAACTAAAATTTAAAATACCTAAATTTGAGAGTCTTGAATTTATTCGGTGTCCTCCAAATGTCCCAAATTGTGTTTCCAAACTTTTCCCTGAAAATAATAATGCAAATAATCAGCTCAGAAAATTCAAATTAATTAAAATTAGAATTTCTAGTCAAATTAAGCATAATTAGGAAAAAGGAGAAAATACCGGACAATTAAGCACAATTCCCTGATTAATTTTAGCACAATAAACTAAGTGAAATCAATAAAATATCGACTCATCAACGACCCTTCATGAAAACTGCCAGAATTGTCATTGATGTGGAAAAAGGGAAGCTTAAGGTCCAAGTGCAAGATGAAGAGGTGAACTTTGATGTGTTTCAAGCTATGTCACATCCCAAAGACGACAGGTCATTGATGGGTGTCGCGGCCCATACAAATTTAATTGCAATTTAGAAATGCAGTATAATGCTAGGGAATTACCCCTAGGTCGTCTCTCAAGGACCAACTGCGGTTCAGAGTCAAGTCTAACACAAAGGGGGGGGGGTTTGAAAAGTGTTTTTGCGAATGCGAATAACTAAATTAAAACAAATGGACATTAAACTCAACTGAGTAAGTTAGAAAACATCAAGGTAAAATAAAATGCTAATCCCGACATTTCAACAAACAATTATCTAAACACAAGTAAAACTATAAAATGCAACGCTAAATTAGAGACATCAAAAGCAACTAATCCTACTATGTAAATTAATGCAAAACAAAGGGGTAATTAAACATGCTTTTTAATCCATCAATTATGTGACCAATATTCATCTACCAAATGAAATTAAAAGTGCAATTAGCTTGAGAAAACCCCCTTGGGCCGTGAGCTCCTAGTCCACCAAGGCCCAACTTCAATTCTTGATTTTCTTCCTTAAATGAACCATGCAAGATGTGTTGACTCTTTGTCTCATATGCACCAAACTTCAAGACAACAATCATGTGCCTTCCATATCATTCAAAACCGTCACCCACTCCTTGCATGTAGCAAAATAAAATGGAAACCATGCTAAGGGAGGAAATTCACGTGAAAATTGGCAATGTTGGGTGCAAGGAATGCTTCTAAAAAGTCCACAAGTCAAAGGGTGCTTTAATCTCTTCTTTCAAGATGCCACATGTGCAAAGTGTGACACCCGGGCACTGACGAGGGCGGGGAGTGATCGCCGGTGCAAGAAGCATGGTGCAGGGGGCACA
>NC_028354.1:1133987-1141329 GCF_000741045.1 Vigna radiata var. radiata
GGGAAGTTTTCCCGGAAAGTGTGCGAGTGAGGACAAAGCACACTGGAAAGTCTTGTGGTGATGTGTGGGGGCAGTCAACAGTCCCTGTAAGTTGCCGGGGCGTTACACAAAGTCAAGGCAAGGTAAAACAATCACAATAACCTCCCATCTCTAAGGCCACTCACGACAATTCCAAGTGAAAGCAAGACAAAACTTAATTAGGAAACATTCCATAGTCAAAAGAATTAATTACACCTTCTCTCTTCCTTCTCCACTCCAATTTCGTTTTTCTTCAACAAGGAAACATTCAAATTGTTCCAAGAACACACACAATGAAACCCAAGTTTCAAATGCAAACCAACACAAGCATAGCAAAACCAAGTTCTACCTTCATAAATCCAACTTCACCAGTCATCTTTCTTCAACTTTTTTGACCAAAACAAAACCAAACCTCTAGCTTGCCTAGCATTACCGTCCAACCACCATCATCAATCACAAAGTCCAGCTCAAAATATGCTTCCAAACATCAAGAACAAAATGCCAGAAGAAAATGGCTCAAGAATGCAATACCCATGCACTAACTTAAGCCTTTTTCACTACCAAACTTGACAACAACTCCATTTTCATCCTCCAAACCTAGAAACTCAAAATAAAAACGAAATCGCTGCATCAAAATGATGAGAAAACCGAAATGGGCAATGGGTCTCCCTTCCACCAAAGAAACCGCCATGAAAAAGCAAAGAAGAAGCTTCAAACTCAAGCATTCAACCTTCAAAACGAAAATCTAAAGAGAGAAATGGTAAATCTTCGTTCCATCAAGCAAGAACAAGCATTGTTGCACATAATAGAAGAAGAAAGACGTGATCTTGCTCATTCATAGTGATGAAACGAAAATAGCACACCAAGGGCTCCCAAGAGAGAGTAATACATGCAAAAGCCAAAATGAAAGTGTGGAATGAGTAAGTTGTAGTGTGTCTCGGTCTTTGCCCTAGGCAAATACCTTCCAACTCACAAAATAGGTGGGGTCCACCTCCTAAAAACCTAGGGTTTTGGTGCAAAGTGTCCCACACATTGGGCTTCTACAAAATTTGCCACAAAAGGGCCCAAATGTACTTAATCTAATTAAGGTTTCTAAAAAAAACGAAAATACAACTTTATAAAAATGAAAATGGCTAAATGTTGAGTCTTGAATAATTATGCCAGCATCCCTAATGCTCCAATTGATGTTTCCCAAAATTTCCCTGCAACCAAAATACACTTAATCAGCTCAGAAAACCCAAATTAGCACAATTACAAATTCCCGACCAAATTAAGCAGAATTCGGAAAACGGGGAAATAACAGACAATTAAACACAATTCCCTGGTTTATTTAAGTGCAATAAACTAAATATAGTTCAAGAAAGTTATGAGTGAATGTTCAGTTTAGTCCCCGTTTTTAAAAATGTAAATCTTTGGTCCCTAAGTTATAAAAACTGAATCAAATGAGTCTTTTTTTGACTTGAAATACTGTTTTTGATTGTTTCTTAACAACTGCTACATCTTTAGATTGCTCTGATTTGTTTCTTAATAATAAAAGCACTTTAGATTGCTCTTTGTACTTTGACCATGAACATAAAAAAAGGACTCATTTGATACATTTTTTATAACTTAGGAACCAAAGGGTTACATTTTTAAAAGCGGGGACTAAACTGAACATCCGCTCATAACTTAGGGACTAAAAAGAGGTTAAACCTTCAAAAAATAACCACTCATCAGTCATGCTTTCAAATGGACCTGATGGAGGAAATTTGTATGAGGCAAGAAAATAGAGTTCGTAACATATCCATGTTAGAAAGAACTTTGACTAATGAATGTGAGGATCTGAACGAGGAGGAAGATAAACTACATCAGAAATGTATACAGGAATTAGAAGCAGCAAAAGAAGTTCCACCAGAAAAAGTACTCTTTGAGTAGATGGATCGTACAGAAAAAGCTTCAAACAGTAAGATTGAACTGAAGGAATTGCCATCACACTTGAAGTATGTGTTTTTAGAGGATAACGAAAAAAAACCTGTCATCATTAGTGATTCATTATCTCAAGAGGAAGAAAGAAAATTGGTGGGAATTCTCAAAGAAAACAAAGGTGCCATCGGGTGGTCAATTTCTGATCTCAAAGGTATAAGTCCAACTTACTGCATGCATCGAATTCTGATGGAAGACGATTATAAGCCCATTGCTCAACCATAGAGGAGACTTAATTCTGTCATGAAAGAAGTTTTGGGAAAAGAGGTATTGAAGCTGTTAGAAGCAGGAATTATCTACCCAATTTCTGATAGCAAGTGGGTTAGCCCAGTTCAAGTGGTATCGAAGAAAGGAGGGATGAATGTCGTTCACAATGAAAAAAAATGAGCTTATTCCAAAGATGTGCATTGACTATAGGAGACTAAATACAGTCACTCGAAAAGATCATTTTCCCTTACCGTTCATGGATCAGATTTTGGAAAGATTGGCGGGGCAAGCTTATTATTGCTTTCTTGATGGATATTCTGGATATAACCAAATAGTGGTGGATCCTGAAGACCAAGAGAAAACAACATTTACCTGTCCCTTTGGTGTATTTGCCTACAAAAAAATTCCTTTTGGATTATGTAACGCTCCTGCAACTTTTCAGAGGTGTATGCAACCAATCTTTGCTGATTTTATGGAAAAAAAGCATTGAAGTCTTTATGCATGATTTTTCAGTTTTTGGAGATACTTTTCAAAAATGCTTGTCTAATTTGGATGCAGTTCTCAAAAGATGTGTTCAAACAAATCTTGTCTTGAACTGGGAAAAATGTCATTTCATGGTTACAGAAGGTATCGTGCTGGGTCACAAAATTTCTGCCAGGGGGATTGAAATTGATAGAGCAAAGGTGATGGAAGACGCCTTGAGGAGCTGTTTGATTGGCACGACGCGAAGGCCAGTAAAGCTCCTCCAAGCTTCTCCAACAAGAGATACGCAACGGAATATGTTAACAACTTCTAGATTAAGAGAGAAATCGGACGAAAACTCGAGATCGACGCGGAATCAGAGAAGAACAGACTGACTGAACCCTAGAAAGTGAGAGAAGCTCAAAAGGAACCGATTAATCGGTGAGAAATAGTGTTTGAACGGTAGAAATGGTTTGGATCGGTGCAAAGGTGGTTTCAATTGGCTAAAATCAAAGAAAATGATGAAGGATGAAGGAAAACCTAGCGGAAGCCACAGATCGGAAAACTGTTCGGTGAAGATGAGGTGTTATGGCTGAAAAGGCTGAAGCAAAGAAGAAATACGAAGAGGAAAGTGGAAACTGTGATGAAAACGGACACTTACTTGAGGAATTCTCGAGAGAAAATGTTTCTCCAGAGCAAACCTAGAAATGTGATGAAATGGGGAATTGAGGTCTCGGTGCGTCTGAAGGAGAAATGAGCTCGTGGTGATGCTAGCACGAGTCAGAGGAGGACCCGTGTCTAAGAAATGTTGACTGATCTGAAGTGGTGTCAGCAAAGGAGTGGGCCACGGAGGATGAGTGAGAGAGCACGGTGGAGAATTGGAAAGGTGGAAAATGAAAATAGGGTGCCTTGGAAGGTGGGTAGAGGGAGTCTTTGGACTCTCTAGCCTTGTGACTTTCAAGAGAGAATAGTTTCTGAATTTAGAAAATTCTTCTCTCATTAATCTCATAAGTGGGAAATACAATGAGGAGTTGGGTATTTATAGTGACCCATGCTCCTTGCAAGCTACACTACAGATAGAATAAAATGTAAAATTAAGAAAAAGAGGACTATGTCAGGGAGGATTCCATCAAAAGGTAGAGGTGATTGAAAAACTCCCACCGCTAACAAATGTTAAGGGAGTCCGAAGTTTTCTTGGTCATGCAGGATTCTATCGATGTTATATTAAGGATTTTTCAAAGGTTGCAAAGCCTTTAAGTAATTTGCTTGCTAAAAAGACGCCATTTGTGATGAGTCCAGAATGTTTGCATGCTTTTGACAGTCTGAAGCAGAGATTGATTTCTGCTCCAGTGATTGTGGTGCCTGATTGGGATAAAGAGTTTGAACTGATGTGCGATGCTAGGGACTATGCTATAGGTGTTGTGCTGGGACAGAGAAGAGGAAAGGTTTTTCATGCTATTTATTAAGCTAGCAAAGTACTGAGTGAGGCTCAATTGAAATATGCCACCGCAGAAAAGGAATTCTTGGCCATAGTGTACTCATTGGAGAAATTCAGATCATATCTCGTTGGTTCTAAGGTGATCATTTATACAAATCATGCAGCTATAAAGTATTTACTAACGAAACTTGATTCGAAGCCAAGATTGATTAGATGGGTACTTTTGCTACAAGAATTTGACGTAGAAATTCGTGACAAAAAGGGGAGTGAAAATGTGATTGTTGATCATTTATCGCGGTTAGTCAATGAGGAAGTGACAAGTAAGGAGAAAGAAATCTGGGAATCATTTTCAGATGAAGCTCTTTTGTATATTCAGCAAAGACCTTCGTTTGCTGACTTAGCCAACTTCAAAGCTGCAGGTGTTATTCCGGAAGGATTCAGTATGCAACAGAAAAAGAAGTTCTTACATGATGCCAAACAATTCATTTGGGATGATCCATATTTGTTCAAAATAGGAGCAGATAATTTGTTGAGAGGATGTGTCACTGAAGCAGAAGACATTTTGTGGCATTGCCACAATTCTCCTTATGTAGGTCATTATAATGGAGAACGCACTGCCGCAAAAATCTTACAAGCAGGATTTTATTGGCCGACTTTGTTTAAAGATGCTCATAATCATGCTCGAAGCTGCGACAAATGTTGGAGGACAGGGACCATCTCAAGGACGCATGAGATGCCACTACAGAGCATTTTTGAAGTGGAAGTTTTTGATTGTTGGGGTATTGACTTTGTGGGACCATTTCTTCCGTCATTCAATAATGAATATATTTTGGTAGCTGTTGATTACGTGAGTAAGTGGGTTGAAGTTGTTGCATGTCCTAAGAATGATGCTAACACCGTGATCAAATTCTTAAAAAGACAAATCTCTTCATAGTTTGGAACTCCCAGGATCCTCATTAGTGATGGGGGATCTCACTTTTGCAATGCTCAGTTAGCTAAGGTAATTAAGCATTATAGGGTGAAACATAAGGTAGTTGCGCCTTATCATCCGCAGACAAATGGCCAAGCTGAAGTGTCTAACCGGGAAATCAAAAGAATTTTAGAAAAGACTGTCACTTTTACAAGAAAAGATTGGTCGCAAAAGTTGGACGATGCTCTCTAGGCATATAGAACTGCCATGAAAACTTCTATGGGGTTATCGTCTTTTCAGTTAGTCTATGGAAAAGCATGTCATTTGCCAGTTGAAATGGAACACAAAGCTTGGTGGCTTTGAAATTTTTGAACTTTGACCCTGATAAGGCTCAAGGGAAGCGAGGCAACCAGCTGCTAGAGCTTGAAGAAATGTAGTTGCATGCTTACGAGTCATCCAGAACCTACAAAGATAAGGTGAAGTTCTATCATGACAAGAAGTTGATTAAGAGATCTTTCCATCCAGGGGATTTAGTGCTATTATTCAATTCGCGGCTAAAGTTATTCTCTGGGAAACTGAAATTAAAATGGTCGGGACCTTTTGTGTTGAAATGTGTTTTTCAAAGTGGAGGAGTGGAATTAGAATCCTCGACTGAGGATAATCAACAACGGAGTTGGATCGTGAATGGCCAAAGGCTCAAACACTATGTGGGAAGAGATGTGGAGCAATTTGCCTCAGTCATGATGTTGTTGGATCCATGAGGTTTGGGTCAGGCTCGTGACGTTAAACAAGCGCTACTAGGAGGCAACCTAGATATCTTCTTACACTTTTGCATTTTAAATTCCTAGAATAGGTTGAATTTTAATTTCAGTGTGTACTCTTGGCTTGAATACTTTTTCTGAAAATGTTTGACTGACTGATGTGCATGATGGAGCTATTTGATGATTATTTGATGTGAATGAGAATTGAGTTGCAATGCATGTTGATATTCTGTGAAATAGATGTGTGATGAATTATGATTGTGGTTTTGATGCTAAGCAGGATGTATGAATGATTGTGTGTGAGAAAGCATGTAGTGTGAGGTATTGAGCTCCAGAGTTTTTATTTTTGTATGCATTGTTCACAGGAAAGCATGAATGATATTGCCTTAATCTTGATGATTGATTGAATTGTGTGTGAATGTCATATGATCAAGGCCATTTTTTAGAACCCTTATCTAGCCAAATTTTCACCCAAAGTGCTTGAAAATATGATACCCTTTTTGAACCTTAGCCTTAAACAGGTTGTGAACCCTTGTCTTGAAATTCTTTACCTTGAGTTGGGATGAGCTTAATTGTATCTGATGAAAAGGTTCAAGTTTGGGCTTATACGGGGGAAAATTAAAAAGCGAGTGAAAGGCATTGAGCTCAAATGTTGTGAAAAGAAAAAAATTCATGGGAAAAAGAAAAGAAAAGAAGAAAAGCATGAATATGAGCTCAATGAAAAAGAAAAGAAAAGGGAAGAAGTTGGGAATAAGTGAGATTGGTCAGAAAGAGAGTTGTGCTTAATTGTTAAATATTATGAAAGCTCTTTTAACTCAAGGATTTTATTTTCCGGAAAAACCAATTTTTCTTGTTAGCCCAACCTCATTACAAGCCTTGAAAATGTCCTTTTGATGACATTTGCATGTAAAGATGTTGATTGTTCGGGATGAATGGAAATTTTGTTTCACGTGACTTGTGAATAATAGAGAGTGGAGTGTCACCTTAAACACTTGAGTGATTGAGTAAACTACTTGCTTGGTTTGAACTGTTAATTTTCATGAGTGCATTTTTGCTTGGTGGATTGATCATTCATAATGTGTAACATCTGTTGTACGATATCTGATT
Source organism: Vigna radiata var. radiata (assembly GCF_000741045.1). Classification (NCBI taxonomy): domain Eukaryota; kingdom Viridiplantae; phylum Streptophyta; class Magnoliopsida; order Fabales; family Fabaceae; genus Vigna; species Vigna radiata. Next base: position 1,140,853 of record NC_028354.1, read on the forward strand.
GAAAGCATGCATACATCTTATTTTGATTTCACTGAAGATTTGGGATTGAGTAGCTTTGTCATGTACTTTGGGAATGTTGAAACATTGGATGAAAGAGGATAAAAGTTTTCTTTTGTGTGTTGCTTTGTTTTGTTTGCTTGAGGACAAGCAAAGTTCTAAGTTTGGGGTGTTGATGAAGGTTGAAAAACAGTTATTTTCATATGTCATTTTAGACCAAATTACACCCTTTACTACTTGGAATGAGCTTAGAATCAAGCAAAACTCAATAAATGAGTCTGTAGGGAGTCAAAAGCTGTTTTTAGCGATATTATACTTGTTTTGCATTGTTTTGTAGCTATTTGGAGAAAGTGAAGAATGGGGTTGAAGATAAAGGTCGTAGACTCAAGAAAAGAGAAGAAAATTGAAGATTTGAAGAGTCGACGCACCGCCCGGCGGCAACTTACACCGTCAGGCGGTCCAGGGCGAGGAGTAGGCACT
>NC_028354.1:1141779-1151068 GCF_000741045.1 Vigna radiata var. radiata
TTGTTGGGTTCTCATCTGTGCTTAATGCCTTTATCGTTTAACTTATTCAATAACTGATGTTTGTCTTTATTGATACGGGGACGTACAGTAATGTCATGAACTGGTGAGTAATTTCTTGATTATGCATTATCACCTAGGGATAGGGGTATGACGATCAATTGCATTTAACTTCTACTCTATAATGCTGTATTAATTTCTAGGGGAGGCTAGGGATAGCAAGCCAGTAATTAATATTAGGCTCTTTTCGCCGAGGGATCGGGTTAAGGGTAGGCTAAGAAAGTTGCATGACAATTAATTAATCAAGCTAATTATTCAAGAGGAGTAGATTAGAGAGAGCGGATAAAGATTAAATTGTAAACCCCCAACAACTCCATTCATCCATTGTTTTCTTCCTGTCATTTGAATCAATCTCTTTTGCATGTTCATATTTTATTCTCTTATTCAATTTATAAATTTTTATTTTCAAGTCTTATTATTTTAATTCACGTGAACGAGAAAGCCTTTCGAGTCTCTTGGGAAGAACGATATTGGGTTTTACCAATTATATTACTTGAACGATTTGGTACGCTTGCCAATCTGTTAACACTGTCAACTACTGCTAGCATGGAGTAATTGCCGTTGGGTCGTGACACTCTTCAATTAAAAATATATACATGTGGGCAGTGGCTGCAGCTGGTGCTTCACTATAAAATTGAATTGTGTGCACTCTTTATCAGCAAAAAGTCACTAATTACACCTCCCAAGATGTTTCCATTTGAAGGCCACTGCACCTCTCTGCTCATCCACGTCTTGTTGTCCAATCCATGCACCTCCAAATTTAAATTTTCATCCACACCCCTCTTCAAGCCTGTTGGACCTTTTGTATGGGCTACACCTATTTTATTTTTCCATCCAATTTACATGTTAAGCTTCTTTCCTTCAAAAACCTTGCAGCCCACTTCTTCCAATAGAAATACAACATCACATTTAACCTCCAAATATCCCAAATTGCATTTCCAAAATTTTCCTGAAAATAATAATGCAAATAATTAGCTCAGAAAATTCAAATTAATTAAAATTAGAATTTCCGGTGAAATTAAGCACAATTAGTAGAAACGGGAAAATATTGGACAATTAAGCACAATTCCCTGATTAATTCTAGCACAATAAACTAAGTGAAATCAATAAATTATCGACTCATCACCTTCCATCTTCAAAGATGCGAAGAGGATTTGCAGCACCTGTGAGCCTTGTCAGAGAGCAAGAGGATCAATTTCACATAGACAACAGATGCCTCAACAGCCTATGCTGTTCTGTGAGGTGTTTGATGTCTGGGGCTTAGATTTTATGGGTCCTTTTCCTTTTTCTTTCTGTTTCTCTTATATTCTCCTTGTTGTGGATTATGTTTCAAAGTGGGTGGAAGCTAGAGCATCCAGGACTAATGATGCTCGGGTTGTTGTATAGTTTGTTAGATCTCACCTTTTTTGCAGGTTTGGAGTGCCTAGAACAATTGTTAGTGATCAGGGAACCCATTTTTGCAACAGATCCATGCAGGCTTTGCTCAAGAAATATGGGGTGACGCACAAAGTTTCTACACCATACCACCCCCAAACAAATGGGCAAGCTGAGATCTCTACCAGGGAGATTAAAGGGATCTTGGAGAAGATTGTCCAGCCCAACAGAAAAGATTGGAGGAATAGGTTGGACGATGCTGTTTGGGCCCACAGGACTGCCTACAAAGCACCCATAGGGATGTCTCCTTATCGGGTTGTCTTTGGAAAGGCATGTCATCTACCAGTTGAGATTGAGTATCGGGCATATTGGGCTGTGAAGACTTGCAACCTCTCCATTGACCAAGCTGGAGAGGAAAGGAAGTTGCAACTAAATGAATTAGATGAGATCCGATTGGAGGCCTATGAGAACTCGAAGTTCTACAAGGAGAAGACAAAGAGGTTCCATGATAGTTCTATTGTTAGAAAGGACTTCGAGGTTGGCCAACAGATTTTATTGTATAATTCCAGGCTAGGTCTCATGAGTGGTAAATTGAGATCAAAGTGGATTGGACCTTTTGTTGTGACTAATGTTTATCCTTATGGTGCAGTTGAGATTCAAAGTCTTCCACAGCTAAAAGGTTCAAGGTGAACGGGCATAGACTGAAGCCTTTCCGCAACAATCCTTCTTTGTTGGATGCAGTGGTGGAGGAGACGTCTTTGGTCCACCCCACCTACCCTCCCCTCTGACTCAGTGAGTTTCTTTTCTCCTTCCCTCCTCACTTTTATTGCACTTTGTCTATATATGCTGACTGTGCTGATTGTTGATCTGCTGATTGTGACACACTGAGAACATTGTGTCGTTTAAGTGTGGTTTATTAGGGGAGGTTGTTTCTTTGTTTAGGTTTCGGTTTTTATGTAGTTTGTTGGGTCTTGTGTACAGTTTTGCATGTTTTTCGTGAATTCTGGACTTTGTTTAGGTTGTCAGTTTTTCCTTCACTTCATTGATAGTCTGATTGGTTGGATTCCTTGCTTTTCTTTGCTTGGAAAGATGATTATGATGTTTGAGAGGTTGAATTGATTGTGACAGAATTACCATTTGATGATCTTTCTTGTGTGATATGTGTCTTGATTGCTTGCACATTGATAAGGGTTGAAAAACAGTTATTTTCATATGTCAATTTGGAGCGAATTACCCCCTTTACTACTTGGAATGAGCCTAGAATCATGCAAAACTCAATAAATGAATTTGTAGAGAGACAAAAGCTGTTTTTAGTGATATTATTCTTGTTTTGCATTGTTTTGTAGCTATTTTGAGAAAACGAAGAATGAAGTTGAAGATACAGGTCGTAGACTCAAGAAAAGAGAAGAAAAATGAAGATTTGAAGAGTTGACACACCGCCCGGCGGCACACTTAAACCATCGGGCGGTCCAGGGCGAGGAGTAGGCATGGCGATTGACGCTAGGCGGTCTTGAGGGAAACCACCGGGCGGTGACGACTGTCGCCGGGCTGTTTGGAGGATTATGGGAAACCGCCGGGCGACACACTTAAACCGCCGGGCGGTGGCTCGCTGGGCCTGGGCCTGTTTTCTGATGCGCTCCTCACCTATATATACCCCTATTGCGAGTTTAAAGTCATTCTTTTGACAGGGGAGAACGACCAGACCTAATTTTGCTCTCTGGAGAGGATCTCTTGGATGCTTAGGCTCCTTTTCATCTTTTCTAGGGTTTGCTCTTCCATTCTTCTTCCATTTTTCATCTAACTTCACCATGTCTATGGTGAATGATGGGCTGTCACGGCCCATGCAAATTTGATGTGCATATAAGAAATGTAGTATAGCTAGGGAATGACCCCTAGGTTGTCTCTCAAGGACCAAACTATGGTTCGAGTCTCAGGTCAAGCACGAAGGGGGGGTTGTGAAAGAGTTTGTGAATGCAAATGACTAAATTAAAATGGAAATTAAACATAACCGAACATAATTCAATAATTAAAGTGCAAGAGTCTCATGGAAACAAAGCAATTTTATTAATGACCAACCCCGACTAATTTAAACTAACATAACAATTAAATTATCACTACCAAAAATACTATACAACATTAAAGTAAATGAAATGCTAAACCTAACACTGCAATATACAGATATCCAAATATAATCAAAACTATTAAAATGCAACGTTGAACTATCAAACTAAATTCACATTAAAATAAAGCTTGGAAATTGTAAAACAAATTCACCATAAGATTCAAGCCGTGACACCACTTCTTCCTAATGCACATCTCCTGAAAGAAAATAAAAAGAAAATTGTCACCGTCACCGCACCTCTAGCTAAATGACAATTATGCTTCTTCAAAATTTCATCAAATATATCCAGCGTAAAAACATTCCCAAGCAAAGAAAGTTCCCAACAAGGCTAAGTAAAATTAAATGCTCTTTTGAAATGAAAATAAAACAAGTGCTCCAAGCCATGACATGTTGCAGCCATGACTCATGTTTCTCCCAAAATCACTGTTTCCATTTGTTTTAAAAGAAAAGGAATGTAATGAAAGATGGTTGCAGGACCGTGTGCTTGCTTCCTAATGAAATCACCATGAATTATTTTTCAAAAAGCAAAATAAAGTGCCGCATGGTCAAAGATTCAAGCACCGTGAATGCATCAAACTCAAATCAGCATTTTCATTTTTTTTAAAAAAAGCAATATGCGGCTGCAAGCTTGAATTAAAAAAAATCCAATGCAATTTAAAAAAATGCTAAAACCGTAACAACATATCACCATACAGTTGCTGCCATCTTTTCCTATATTAAAGCATCGTACTACACTTCTATCTACCTACCAAGCTACTACTATCTAAAAGAAAAGAAGTCTAGAAACATGTTCAGCTGCCAAGCTTGGCATGTCCCATCACCATAAACTTCCACCTAATCTAATATTCATTCCATGAAAATAAAGAAAATGCTCCAAAATTTCTCCATGCCGTAACCATTTCTTCACAGTAAAATCAATTCATATGAAAGCAAAGCAAGAAAAGAATAAAAAAAAAAGGGAAATGCCTATTTCTCCTAGACGTGACAACAACCCCAGCTCTAACCTAATCACCTCTTCAATCTCATCACTTCATCACGACAACAACAATTTAATTTGTGAATAAAAGAAATTAAATAACATTGCAGTAGCACAATTAAAAGAAAGAAAAGAAATGCTTTCTTTATTCAACCAATGCCAAGAACCGTGAACATGTTTCAAGCAAGAGCCAAGAAGCGTTCCAGCCCTCCTCTCCAAAATAAATTCTGCCCAGAATATGTGTTCCCAACGTTCAGCAGAAAAAAAATGTCCTGTGCAAGTGGCAGCACAAGGGAATGTTTTTTCCCTAGGATCAAGTGTCTCAAAATTTAGGGTGGGGTCCACCCAACCCTAGGGTGCCATGTGTCAATTTTTTACTATTGGGCTCAACAACAAATACCAAAAATTGGCCCACAATGTCAAAGTTTGTCTAAAAATTCTAAACTACTAAATTAAAATACAACTAATTCTAAAACGCTTAAGGAAGAGTCTTGAATTTATTTTGTCTCCTCCAGATGTCCCAAATTGTGTTTACAAAATTTTCCCTGAAAATAGTAATGCAAATAATTAGCTCAGAAAATTCAAATTAATTAAAATTAGAATTTTCGGTCAAATTAAGCATAATTAGGAAAAACGGGAAAATACCGGACAATTAAGCACAATTCCCTGATTAATTCTAGCACAATAAACTAAGTGAAATCAATAAAATATCCACTCATCAGTGAACTAAACCCTATTGTTGTTGGGGGAAACAATGTAATCTTTGGATACTCTCTTTTATTGAAACTCTTGATTATTTATATGGTCTCCATATGTTTTGATTTATAATTGTTGGGTTATCATCTGTGCTTGAGGCCTTTATCGTTTAACTCATTCGGTAACTGATGTTTGTCTTTATTGATATGGGGAGGTACAATAATGNCATGAACTGGTGAGTAATTTCTTTATTTTGCAATACCACCTAGGGATAGGGGTAGGACGATCAATTGCGCTAATTTCTGTTTATAATGCGGTATTAATTGCTAGGGGAGGCTAGGGATAGCAAGCCAGTAATTAATATTAGGCTCTTTTCGCCGAGGGATCGGGTTAAGGGGAGGCTAAGAAAGTCGCATAACAATTAATTAATCAAACTAATATTCAAGAGGAGTAGATAAGAGAGAGCGGATTAGATGAAATTATAAACCCCTAACAACATTCATTCATCCATTGTTTTCTTTTGTCAATTGAATCAACTTTATTTTGCATGTTAATATTTGTGTTCTCAAATCCAATTTATTAATTATTATTCTCAAGTCTTATTATTTTAATTCACGCGAACGAGAAAGCCATTCGAGTCTCTTGGGAAAACGGTACTTGGTCTTACCATTTATATTACTTGTACGATTTGGTACGCTTGCCAATTTGTCAACACACATATGCCTTGGCTTGACTCTATTTGATGTTTCTTTATTCATGTGCATGTTTGAAAGTGATAAAGGCGTTTTTTTGTTGAGCCTCTCTAGCTAAATGAGCCTACCCTATTTTGATCCATTGATGACCCCTTTTGAGCCTATGCTTCTCCAATTTCTTCGTTTTGAAGCTCATACACTAGCCCTAAGTGAAAAACCATGATTACCTTAACCGTAGGAAATTTTGGAGCTTTGGAATTGTTTTGGGAATAAGTGTGGTCTCTTGGGATATTCAGATGAATTGGTTAATTGGCTCCTCTTCTTGTCTCTTAGAGTTATGTCCAATATTGAGAGAAAAGAAAAGAGACAAGATGAAAAAGAAGAAGAAAGAAAAATACAGAAAAATGAGAAAAATTAAAAAGTAATTGTGAATAAAGGAGTCAAGAAGAGGATTGAATTAGAGGTTTTGGGTGTGATTTGAATGTGTTTACACTTGTTCCCTATTGCTCCTCTATTTCCTTTCGTTTGTAGCTTTTCATCCATATTTATCCTCCCTTTTCCTTGACCCCATTGCATCCATAAAGACCTTTTGATTTGGACATGCATATGTGTTTAAGTGTTGATATTAGTAAACCTGGAGAGGTGCAAAAACCTCGTAAACTTGGAGAGGCGCAAAACCTCGTAAACCTGGAGAGGGTTAAAACCCTAGTAAACTTGGAGAGGCGCAAAAACCTTGTAAACCTGGTGAACCTGGTAAATTTGGAGATGTTGAGATATCTTGGCGTTGTAGTAATGTATATATATTTTGAATTGATCTTCTTATAGCTCTGAACTTTCTCCTTTGAATTTTGTTGATACACTGATGTTTGGGTAGGAATTCGCGTGAGACCTTGTTCAACCCCTTTGTGAAAATTTTGAATTTTTCCACTGATGTACTTTCCTTGAACTGATTTCACGAATTCCTGTTGAACGGTTGCGATGCATGGTGTGCCATGCTTTTCTTATGATGATGCATGCACAATGCTGAATGCATGAATGTATGGATGAAAATTGATGTGAGACCCAAATATTTTATCATATTTTCGGTTTCATTTTAATTAATTCCACGACATCCTTTAAGAACAAACTCGCGCCCAGTGAATATGCCTGTGATGCTCATTACTTTCGGGAGGCATTTTGAAAATTAAAAGCGACCTTACGAGGAAAAGAAAACGAAATTTTTTTTATTGAATAAAGCATAATAAAACAATATCAATTCCACTTTAAGAGCAAACCCTATCATGGAATCATTACGCAGAGAATTTTTTGACCGTGTCAGAATTAACTGGCAATGGTAACTCCTCTCTATCTATTGTTGTGAGAATAAGTGCCCACCATCAAATGCCTTCTTTACCACATATGGGCCTTCATAATTTGGAGTCCACTTGCCCCTGTGATCCTTTTGTATTGGCAAAATCTTTCTTAGGACCAAATCACCTTCTCGGAATTCTTTAGAGCGTACCTTCTTGCCAAAAGCCCTCTTCATTCTTTGCTGGTATAATTGTCTGTGGCATGTTGTGGTCAATCTTCTTCCTCAATGAGATTGGATTGATCAAACCGGGTTTGAACCCAATCTGCCTTCTAACTGGGTTCCTCTTAATACTCGTAGGGATGGTATTTCTACCTTGAAGGGTAGTACTGCTCCCCAAAGAAAAAGGTGTTGCCCTAGTCGACGTGTGTACCGTTGTGTAGTAACCGTGTAAAGCGAAGGTATAATCCTCTTAATACCCTTTTTAGCAACCTTGACTGCCTCACTCATCTTTGGACGACGATGTAAAGTTTGATTGTTCAAGTTTTGCGACAATGAGAAATCATGGTTGTCAACATGCATATCTCGCGTCGAAATGCTTTCATACTCCATCTTTGGTCCAAAGACATTCTGGCATGAGTGGTAACTTATGTTGAACTTTCCTTTCGTGCTGCTGCCGACTTTTACCTCGTCCTATATTAAAGATTTCAACCTTTTCTTGATGGGGTTTTACTTCTTTAGAATCTTGCTTCACCAATCTCATTAACTCTAGAGAGGGTTCCGGGTCAATCATAATCATCTTCCATGTTGTTGATAGGGCGCTCAAAATTAGAAAAATCAACATTATTGTTTTCAAAACATTTATTGTCATATAAGTATTATTTGAGTTAAGAAAATTAAGATACGAGATGATTGAAAAAACCAAAAAAAACATCTTTTAATTTTAAACCAAATGCAAAAGAAAGTATCAACCCTTAATGTACGAACCTCAAGGCTCCGGGAAAAGCAGAGAAGGTGATAAAAAAAACGATTACAAATTTAATAAGCATCACAGGCAAACTCTTTATCTTCCCATTCTTGGGTTTGCAAATACTTCTTTATCCTCTATCAATCATATCTGGTTTGTAGAGGTACTTTCATGTTCGGCAAGGGGATTGACTTCAACACTAGGTTTTTCCTCTAGGAACTTCAACCATCCTGCATCAATTAGCGATTGTACTTTGAACTTAAGTGTAATGCACCTTTCCGTCGAATGGCCCATGCTTCCCCCATGAAAATCACATCTTGCATTTGGATCAAAACTATTAGGATATGGAGGCTGTAAGGGTTTCATGGGACGAACACTGGCCAAACCCTTCTTTAAGAGGTGAGGTAACAATTCTGTATACATCATAGGAATGGGAGTGAAACTTTTCTCTGGGTCTATCCTAGGATGAGCACTTTGACCCACGCTTTAATTGGGACCCAAGCTGGCTCCAATGCCCCTGGCATTATTCGAGGACTGTTGTGGTTGATAAAATCCTGGCGGTCGAGGTCTTGTTTGGGGACCAGACACTGTATTGTTAACGTAAGGAGGGTAACTCAGGCTTGGTTGATAGCTATGATTGGACGCATGACCTCCCCACATGGGTATTGCTGATGTTGCATGCACTATCCCTTCTTTCTCTTTTTCCAGATTAAAAGCAAATTTCTTTAGAGTGGTGGCTCGAGATGTAATCTTCCCATTCTTTAGCCCGATCTCGATCCTTTCGCCTATAATGATGATATCGGCAAAGTTGGAAGTTACATTTCCGACCATATGCTCATAAAAGGGTGGTTGTAGCGTGATTACAAACATTGCAACCATTTCTTTGTCATATAGAGGTGGATCAACTTGTGCTGCCAACTGTTAGCGGATTGGCAAGCATACCAAATTGTATCAAGTAATAATAAATGGTAAGTCCAAGTATCGTTTTCCCAAGAGACTCGAAAGGCCTTATCGTTAGTGTAAATTAAGATCGTAAGACTTGAAAATAAAAATTAATTAATTGGATGTGAGAATAAAATATAAACATGCAAAAGAGATTGATTCAATTGACGAGAAG